>NC_045623.1:46804041-47131291 GCF_009829155.1 Mustela erminea | reverse complement strand
TTCCAGAGGAAACATCGGAATTAAAAATGTACATTTGGGGGGGGGGGGCTGGGTGGCTCAGTGGGTTAAGCCTCTACCTTCAGCTCAGGTCATGATCTCAGGGTCCTGGCATCGAGTCCCACATCAGGCTCTCTGCTGGGTGGGGAGCCTGCTTCTCCCTTCTCTCTGCCTGCCACTCTGTCTACTGTGATCTCTCTCTCTGTCAAATAAATAAATAAAAATAAAATCTTTTTTTTTTTTTTAAAGAAACTGCGGGCAAGGGGAAAAAGCAAGAAAGAAATAGTCCGAGGAGGAAAGAAGAAAGCCAAGGCTAATCTTAAGCCCAGACGGAAAACATGGGCAGAAGGTGATCAACCCACAAAGGAGACTAGGGGATACCAGGAAAACTTTTCTTTATTTTCCAAAGTTTCTGTAATTAGAATGTCTCATAATAAACCAAAAGCAGTAGTCATTATTTTGAAGTGAGAAAATGAATTAGAACATTCATGGTAGATCATCTGTGTTATACTTTTAAAACCGTAGGATTATAGCAACTAACAGAAGCACAAAAATCACAAAAAATATCACAAAGTGGCATCTCCCTTTGCTTTTACCCTTCATGCCCATTTTCTTGTACCACTAAGAATACAGTAGAGGAGCTGTGACATTTAGGTATCTTCTTGGAATTGCATGTTTTCCTAATAATGACCCTATTCCTTATCCCATACCCCTCAAATTGTAGAACTCACTATTACTCAGCTTGCACAACCATCCACCAGCAAACCTTGTCGTGGGCCTACTATGTTACAGACCCTAAAATACAAGGACATACAAAATAGCCACAGACCCTGCCTTGCTGGAACTTATAGTCCACCAGGCAGATGGCCATTAAATATAAACACACAAATAAAAATCTAACTATAAATTATGCACAATGCTGCAGAGGAAAACTACAGGGTGCTATGATACAATATAATAAAGATCCTAGTTTTTTTTGCACACATGGATAATGAAGGATCAAGGAAAGGATCACTCTGAATACAGGGCATTGAAGCCCAGTACAAAAGATGAATAAGAGGTACCTAAGAAATGATTGAGGGAAGCATGCCAGGCAGAGGCAAGTGCATGCATAGTTAATCTGAGGAATAAAAAGATTTAACTAGTATCACTGGAGGGTTTGAGTGGAGGAAAGAGTAGCAGAGGGTAAGGAAAAAAGGAAAGAAAGGAAGGGCCAGATTACACAGAGTCTGTAAGTCAGGGAAAGGATGGAAGCTTTTTCCTAAATGCAATATACTTGTCCAGGAGATTCATATTTATATTTTGAAATGATCAATTATTTCTTTAAAACTTACGAATTGCTTAAAAATAAAGCAGGGGAATTTTGCTTCTGCCCTTGAAGGATTAAATGCTATGGATACTGCGTTCCCACCCACCATAAATAACTAGAACAATAGAAAAGATAAAAAATAAAAGAACAGTCTCCAGAGCAAGGGCCTGGGATCTCTGAGGGAAGGGAATCAAAGCAAGCTGCCCCAGATTATTACCTAGAATCGTGTTCAGGCCGCAACTCAGAGAAGGAAACCCAGCCAGAGTTCAGTGATTTCCCAAAAGATCAGAGTTTGAAAAGGCAGAGATGCCTAAAAATTGTAGGCAGAATATTAAGAATATCACAATATCAAGTAGTCTGATACTTATGTAATTAGAATTCTAGAAAGAGGGAGGGGGCAGAAAAATATTAGAAGAAATAATGGATGAGATTTTTACAAATTCAATGAAAACTATAAACCCACACAGCCAAGAATCTCCATAAACCACCAGCAGAATAAACATGAAAAAAACCACACCAGAGAACATCACATTCAAACTGACAAGAAAAAGCAGAATAGAAAATAAAATCTTAAAAGCAGCCAGAGAAAGACAGCATATGTACAGAAGAAGAAAGAATGAGTGACAGTAGAATTTTTATCAGAGATCTAAGAAAATGAATGACATCTTTAAAGTACTAAAGGAGAAAAAAGTACTGTTGGCATGAAAGAAAAAAAATCTTTCAAACCTGGAGATGAAATAACGACTTTTCTCAAACCAACGGACGGTAAGAGTATTCACTACCAAAAAGATCTGCATGTTATGTTAAAGGAAATTCTTTAGGCAGAAGGAAAATGATACCAGGTAAAAAGTTGGATCTACTCAAAGGAATGAAGAACAGCAGAAATGGTAAATATATAGGTAAACATAAAATCATTTTTCTCAATTTTTAGATCATTTTAATTGGTAATAGACTGTCTATAGCAAAATAATAGCAGTGTATTGTGGGATTTATAACACATGAGTAATTTTTTTAATACATGAGTAATTTAAATGAGCAACATTAATCAGACCAAGGACAGGGAAGGGGGATGGAAGCATACAATTGTAAGATTCTTATACTGCACAGGGAGTGGCACAAAATTATTTAAAGGTATACTGTTGTAAGTTAAAGATGTGTATTCTAAACCCTAGTGCAACCACTAAAAAATAAAACAAAGAAGGACACCTATTAAATCACTGGTGGAGATAAAATGGAATAACATGAAATAATCAAAAGAAAGAAAGCAAAGAGGAGAAAAAGAACACAGAACAGATGGGACAAATAAAAATGAACAGCAAGATGCTTCATTAAAACCTAACCCTATTGCTAGAGTAAAAGTAAACTGTTTAAACACATCAATTAAAAGACAGAGAATGTCTTTTATTTAGATAAATAAAAAATAACAAAAAGTTAAAAAGTAGAAGACTCAACTACTTGGCGTCAACAAATCCTGGGTGTGACTGTTTTTTCAATACGGGATCCTCAATCTCTTAGGCTTTGAGTGCTTTGAGTAGACCCTAGGTCTTCAGATTATTGTGGTGTGTATAGTTTTCTTCACTCAATCAAGGAAAATACTTGTTTGTTGATAAGTTACCACTGTTTTTCTAATAATAACCATATCTTGATAGCTGTACAGACGAGTTTGTAAAGGAATCTACAAAACGCAAGCATATCTGACACTAAAATTCCTCATGTTTAGCTTTCATCTATCATTTTTTGTCAAGTGAAAAAGAGTTTAGAGGCCATAGTTGCAGTATTGCTTTCACGGTATCCGCCTTTAGAAATTTCTTCCCTGACTCACATATTATGAGCCCTACTTGATAATGGCTATAGAGTAAATTCATGCATTTCACAAAAATGAAAATAGCAAGCATTTAGACTTCTAAGAAATTATCTTTTTGGAATTTAATATAATTTTACTGTTTCAGAAGGGCAATTGTTTTATTTTATACACAGGACCATTTTCTAATATGATATGGTCCACTTCAAACATTGTCCTTATAAAACACAATAGTTATTTACCATGAAATAGTTTTTCAAATGGTAACCATATGCAGTTAATATAAAATATATCTAGGTATTACAAAATCATTCTATATAATTTTAATTAGCATATAGAGAATGTGATATGTACAACCCATCTGGCACTTGTGACCCTACAAGTGCTTAACACGGCCACCATTTTTGAGATATTCTGTTTGGCCCAAGGACTGCAAACTTGAGGAGGAAGCAACAGAGTTGCTTCTTATTCTACACGAAGAAGGATAACGACTAGCTAGAAATTTTGTGCATGTGTGCAAAAAATTAATGGAGATAGACTAGTTATTCTCCTCATTTTAATTTTTCTTTTCAACAGGAAGGCTTTGCCACTGACCACTGCACTGTGGTGTGCAGAGCCCCATTTTGCTGACTGCATGGAGACATTGTTTCAGAATTGTACTCAATAGTGCCCTAGTGATCTGAGAAATTTACAAAGGCTCTCCTCTTCTTTCATTAAGACCACCATTTTTCATATAGCTCTTGAAGGGCCAATTACTAGTTATTCATTTTATATATGTCATTAGTTCATTGCTGCATTGCTAAGACAGATCAAAACATAATAGGAGAAAGGGAAACATGTAGCTGAAAAGAAGCTTTTGTTATGCAAACTCTGTCTATAACTCATAAAATCTTGTGGGGTAAGAGGTGGGAAATTTTATTTGCCAGAACCCTCTTGAGAAGAACAGTGCTATTTTTGGGGGTGGGGGGGTAGTAAAATGGTGAGCCATTTTAGTTGTGGAGCACAGATCAAGGACTATCATGGAATTGCTATCTGCGTGACAAAAAGAGGGAGTAGAGGAGAAAGATATGATCATAGAACATGGTCACACTGCAGCAACTCCCCAGGTATTCAGTACAATTACTAAACTCAAGAAATAGCTGGTGAAAGACAATTTTGTGTGTGTGAGAGAAAGAGACACACAGAGAGAGAGGGGAATAAGAGACTGGGCTTTTGACCAGCGTGCTGTGATACAAAATTTAGACAGCATGTGAGGAAAAGTAAGTGCCCTTTCTGGAGTAAATACTGCTAGGTGCCAGTGCTTCCAAGTTAGAGGGACCGAAAAGATCTTCTAAGAGCTATGCTTCATGTATCAGGGTTAGTTAGGGACACGCTGAACCCTTCACTAAGCTGCCAGCTCAGCGAGGGCCACAAGAGAGTCTTACTCTCATCCTTATCCAGACGCCCAGAGCGCACAGCACTGTCTGGCACTTAGCAGGCCGTTAGTGGTTAGCTGTGCGACAGACAAATGAAAATAGTTGTCTTATGACAAACTAGCTTTGTTTCATCTCAAAATATGTGTAAAAATAGAAACTTAGAAAATAAACTTAAATTTAGGCTAATAATCCATATCCCCAACTAACTGATACAACACACAGTAGTAGTGATTAGAGATGCTTTTGGCTGTAATAGAAATAGAAATAGAAATAGTAAAAGTAGAATAAAAATTTCAAGTGTGAACAAGTTTTATATCTTAAGATGCCCTTAAGACACTTGGCAGTTGTAGAACGCCTTTAGCGTGAGGGAAGCCTTATTTGTTCCATTTGCCTGCAAGGCCTATGTGAATTTCTCCAGGAAGCAAGATGATTAAATGGCCAGACTGAAACTTGGGCCTACATCTGGGCTGCAGGTCTAGTGCTCTTTCTACTACCCATAACTGCTTTCTACTCGAGACCCAGACTAAGCAGAAACCAGCCCTCTTCCATTCCTGCTGCTTTTATGTGCCAATTTTAAAATAATAATAATAAAAGTTAAATAAATTTTAAAAAAGTAAAACCTTCCTTCCATTTTCTCTGCTCCAAAAATTCTCAAAGCACAAGCTACTGCCATTCACTGACACTAAACCTGATTCTTAAATACGTCTTTTATAAGATTGGGGGGAAACATTCTCTGGGGTGGGCTGTATTATTCTGACTGTTTGGACAAGAGCAGAAAGCTACAGGTCTCTCTGTGGGATTAACACTGATAGCCATTTCTCATGCACATAGCAATTTCACATATACACCATAAAATCATGCTTACAATCTGCTTACTAAGGTCAAGCTTCCTCAGCAACATGAACAGCTCCTACTGCAGTTTCCTCCAGAGAGCAGAATTAAATTAGATAGTTGTCTGCTTGTTATTTGACTCTTCTACTAACTCAGCTGGAGCCAACAGAAACATTGATCTAACATTGTGTAAGGCAGCCAGTATCTTTGAACAATTGCTTGACCCTTGGTTATTTCCTTTAAAATGTGAAATTTTAATAATTTGCTTCTAATATGAAATTCCTAATAAGAGTCTGTGAGTTAGGAATTTATTTTTAAGATTTTATTTATTTATTTGACAGAGATCACAGAGAAGCAGGCAAAGAGAGAGGAGGAAGCAGGCTCCCCACTGAGCAGAGAGCCCGATGAGGGGCTTGATCCCAGGACCCTGGGATCATGACCTGAGCTGAAAGCAGAGGCTTTTAACCCACTGAGCCACCCAGGTGCCCCTGTGAGTTAGGAATTTTTTTTTTTTTTTAAGATTTTATTTATTTATTTGACAGAGATCACAAGTAGGAAGAGAGGCAGGCAGAGAGAGAGGAGGAAACAGGCTTCCTGCTGCGGAGAGAGCCCGATGTGGGGCTCGATCCCAGGACCCTGGAATCATGACCTGAGCCGAAGGCAGAGGCTTTAACTCACTGAGCCACCCAGGTGCCCGTGAGTTAGGAATTTTAAGAAATAAAGCATTTGGCATGATGCTTTGCTACATTACTAACATTCAATTAAAGAGTGAAGAGCATAAAAGTTCAATGTTTGCTGTGTTAACATGTGCCTGGCTCTATTTGTCCTGCCCCCTTTAGGGTATTGCTACTGGCTCCATGCCCCCTGCTCTCAAGACAGACTTATCAGGGCGCCTGGGTGGCTCAGCCTGTTAAGCATCTGCCTTTGACTCTGGTCATGATCCCAGGGTCTTGGAATCAAGGCCCACATCGGGCCCCTGCTCAGCGGGAAGCCTGCTTCTCCCTCTCCCTCTTCCCCTCCCCCCTGCTTGTATTCCCTCTCTCGCTATGTCTCTCTGTCAAATAAATAAATAAAATATTTTTTAAAAAGACAGACTTATCTGTTTACTAGCAGGCAAAGTAAATTTACAGTGCTGAATGACACCATTGAAAGCTTGGGACTGGCCTTGCTGAGCACACACAGACACACTTGCATATCCATTAAGTTGAAATTTTGCCAAGAACCTATTAGCCAATCCTAATGAACTGCTGTTTTTCATTTAAAACACCATTAGTTTCCTACGGTTTGTTGCTCACGGTAGAAGCAGCAAACACACCATCAAGTGGTTGGAAAAGGTGTTGCTTTGCTGGAAGCCCATATGTCTCTGGAGAATTCAAACTTGGCTTTGCTATGTGTCACCTTCCTTCCACTTCTGGAAATCATCAGGCATTCCAAATCTTTAAGACCACCTCCCAGAATACAGGAGGATTTTTTTTTTTTTTTTAAACACATCTCCTTGCTTAAAGGTTCTGGATAATTTATTTTGCTGTAAGCTGTGCAAAGGCTTGCTTTGCTTCTAAAAATCATTATATAATACTAATTCTATAGAACCAACAACTCTCATTCTAAACCTCTGTATCAATAGATTAACAAAGAGACCCCTCTCAGAGTTTCTGAAGGCTTTCCCTAAGGTAGTTTTAAATATTTGATACATTATCATACTTTTTTTTTATTTTTGAGAAAGAGAGAAAAGGGCATGCACACTCAAGGGGGAGGTTGAGAAGAGGAAGGAGAGAAAGAATTTTAAGCAGGCTCCATGCTGAGCATAGAGCCCCACGCAGGGCTCAATCTCACAACCCTGAGATCATGACCTGAGCTGAAACCAAGAGTCCAATGTATAACTGACTGAGCCATGCAGATGTCCCCATTATAATACTTTTCAATAACAAAGCTCTCAGTAATAACAAGAGTCTGAGTTTTATTGATAGTGAAAACAATAAGTTAGTAGGAAAAAAGCTTCTTATTTTCTGAGGTTTGCTTTTGGTTTAAATATCTAAGAAGAGATGAAATATTAAGATGTCAAGAAAGTTGCTTTTTTGTTTTATTTCAAATAATACGTTCTCCGCATCAACTGCAGGGAATGCAATTTTAAGTTACTGTATCTCAGTATAGTTTTTTCTTACAAAGAAGATGCAAAATGAAGAACTTAGTGAGCCAATTATATCTTTAACTCAGCAGACAATAAAAACATTTATAAACAATTCATTTAAAAAGTATAAGCAACACAAGAAATAGTAAATACATTTCTAGAACAACAGGAACCATTTATGGTAGGAAGCATTAAAAACTATAGCACTGAGGCACCTGGGTTGTTCAGTCGGTTAAGTGTCTGCCTTCAGCTCAGGTCACAATCCCAAGGTCCTGAAGTGGAGACCCCCATTGTGCTCCATGCTCATGCTCTCTCTCGCTATCTTTGTCACTCTCTCTCTCTCTCTCTCTAAAATAAATAAAATATTTTAAAATAAAAAAAAATAAAAACAATAAAAACAATAGCATTGTTCTATTGAGTTTTATTTTATTTTGTATCAATTTCAGCTTCTTTTCCAGGTTGTTAAAATTTTTATCTTGCAGCGCTTTCAACACAACTTGTCCAAAAATTGAGATAAGACAGTACACTAACCCAGTGTATTCTCCATGTGGAAGGTGAAAGCAAAAAGGAGGCAGAGCACGTGTGGGCAGAGCCGCCCACCCTGGGCTCGCAGCTCCCTGCAGCTGCCCGTACAGTGGCATTCAGCCCTGGTTGCAGACGTCATTAGGCATTTGCTGGTTGATTGACTGAATAATAAAAGACTTGTGGAGAGTAAAGAACTTCATAAACTGGAACAATTACAATCAGAGAGAAAGGGCCAGACTAATTGTGTGAGAGTGGCAGGTGGTCGATAAAGCTGTAGAGACCTGGAGTGTGCAAACTTCAGAAGCATTACATTTTGTAGGAACGCTCTCAGCAATCAAGAGGCTTTGGCCCTAGTGGAAGAGACAGAGGCTTCACAGATGACTATCTTCTCAGGAACCCAGACGTGGTCAGAAATAGGCCAACATAATTAAGAAACTTGTTTTAGATCTACAAAGTTTGTCCTAATGTTTCTCCTGGAGGCAAGACCATGAGTAGTGTGAGCCCCGGTGTGGAGTCCCCAGTAATCATGTTGTCAGATTTAGAATTGTTTGTGGACACACCATGCTATTGGCCCTGGTCTGCTTGGACTTCATGGTTCTACCAACACTGCAGAACATTAGCAGTAGCTTGGATAGAAAACACCAGGACAAGGCTACCCTAAGACCCGTCTTGTTGCCAGCACTCCAAGACCCAGCCAACCCTTCCCTCAGTTTTCTGCTTCCTTCGGTGATCTTCCCCATGCTTTCACCTCTATTTGATTTTATTAGTCTCTAAGAAGTGGCCCTTGACTGTTCACAAGAAAGGAGGGTGTCTGAGAGATTTGACTGGATTTATTGGCCAGGGATGCCAAACCACATAACCTCCTCTTGAGTACACCTCCACAAAAAGAAGAAATGTGCTAAGACGAACAATAAAGGATTGTGAGATTCAGGTGCTCTACACAGGGCTACACTGAGAACGACAGAAACTAGGTAGGTTCTGTCCAATAAGCTTTAGCAGTCAAGCCAAACTGTAGCAGGATATAGTAAATTTAGGGTGGAAAAATCTGACTCTGAAAGTCACCCATGTGTGGACTTGTGACTTTACTTTCCTTTTCCTTAAATTTTTTTCTCTTATATATTTATTTAACCTTCTCTTTTACTTACATTTTGTTGTGTTAAAGTTCACTGAAAGGTAGCATAAAGAGCAGAAAAAAACATGGGCTATTGGGGAAAAGATGAGTTTGAAAGCTAGTGCTGTCCACTGCTTCTCTAATCCCCAATTTCTATATACTGAAAGTGATCCAAAGTCTGTGTGGCAAGGTTGTGGTAAAGACTGTAAATGAGGCATGAAAAATGCTTGGTGTATAACAGGCAGTCAAAAATGGTAGCATGTTGGGGCGCCTGGGTGGCTCAGTGGGTTAAGCCGCTGCCTTCGGCTCAGGTCATGATCTCAGGGTCCTGGGATCGAGCCCCGCATCAGATTCTCTGCTCAGCAGGGAGCCTGCTTCCTCCTCTCTCTCTCTCTCTGCCTGCCTCTCTGCCTGCTTGTGATCTCTCTCTGTCAAATAAATAAATAAAATCTTAAAAAAAAAAAAAAAAAAAAAGAAAAAAAAAATGGTAGCATGTTACTATTTGGGGGAAAAGTCCCAATCTTACTTCAGAAGAGCTAATGAAAAAGATTAGTTGTTTAGAGCTAGGCCAAGATAGCAAGGTCCAAAAATGTTGTGTTGAGAAAAGGACTGGTCTAGTTTACCACTCTCTCAATCTCTTTCTCTCTCTCGTTCTCTCTCTTAAGACTGTCTATGGTTGGCCCTTACTAAGAACTTCTTTCTCAATTCAGTGACCACATCCCCCAAAAAATTCCTTTCTTGGCTACAGTATAGTATACAGACTCTCTCTCTTTCTTTCTCCTTCTTTCTTTCTTTCTTTCTTTCTTTTAAAGATTTTGTGTTTATTTATTTGACAGAGATCACAAGTAGGCAGAGAGGGGAAGGGGAAGCAGGCTCCCTGCTGAGCAGAGAGCCCAATGCGGGGCTCGATCCCAGGACCCTGGGATCATGACCTGAGCCGAAGGCAGAGGCTTTAACCCACTGAGCCACCCAGGTGGCCCCCAGACTATTTCTCATATAGTCCCTTCTCTATTCTCAATTGTACCAACTTCTTTTAGGGCCTTAATATCTTTGCCCTGGATTATATGATTTCTTAAGTAATTTTTCTGCCTCTGGTTTCTTTTTCTGACTATTCATTCTATATATTATTGCCAGATTGATTTTCCTAGATCTCAGCCACATTTCCATCATTCACTCTGCTCAAAAATCCTTAATAGTTCCCTAGTACCTATGAACTTAAACTCAAGCTTCCCAGTGAATAATTCAAACACATCCATAATGTAGGCCTGATTTATCTTTCCCACTTTATCTCTGTGGTCATCAGTCAAACAACTCTTCCCTCAATACAACCACACTATCGCTTTTCTCATCTTCTCCCCGTGTGAAATGTCTGTCATCCCATCTCCATAAGCACACTTCTCAATTCAGTTCCCTTTTTCCTCAAAACCTTTCCTTGAGTGTACATACCACTTCCTCACCCCTCCCTCACTCAATCTGACCAATGGAGGAGCAGGGTCTATGTCTTTTGATTTTATTTTTGTAATTCTCCCAGTGCCTCAGATAAGGCTTCACATGTTACAGGAAGTCAATAACTATTTTTAACTACATAAATAAATGAGCATATTAAAAGTCTCTTGGAGGTGGGCGCCTGGGTGGCTCAGTGGGTTAAAGCCTCTGCCTTTGGCTCAGGTCATGATCGCAGGGTCCTGGGATCGAGCCCACATCGGGCTCTCTGCTCAGCAAGGAGCCTGCTTCCTCCTCTCTCTCTGCCTGACTCTCTGCCTACTTGTGATCTCTGTCTGTCAAATAAATAAATAAAAATCTTAAAAAAAAAAAAGGAAAAAAGAAAAGTCTCTTGGAGGCAAGTTTCTACGAAAGAAAATGGCAAAACAGACAAGAGAACAAAGATGCATTTTCCTGATTCATCATGCAAAACGATATTGCAGAAAGTCAGAACCAACAGTTATGGTGAACATTTGTCTTTTTTTTTTTTCTTCCTGGCTACTCAGCTTCTGAACTCCCATCCCAGGTTTAGAGAAGGCCCCACATATGAGGGAGAGTTTACCGCCCACTATAAAGCTGAAAAGGAGACTCACTTTCCCAGTCTCTCTAGCAGCTGGAGTGTGGCACCTGACCTAGGCCTGGGACTAGAGCCACTTGGGACTATGAATGTGGAGAGGATGGCACAGAAAAGCAGGGATGGGGAGAATCCAGCCCGGTGGTGCTGACGGCAGCAGCAATGCATGGCTTCCAGCTGTAGCAATGGCATCTCTGCTAATAAGGCAAACTGCAGCATCTAGTGTTCATGCCCTCACAGGACGGGAGCTCATGATACTGGCAGTGTTTCTAGGAGCCCAGCTCCACTTCATTCGCTCTCTTTTCTACGGCTGGTTCTGCAGCCTCCCCAGCAGCTCTGTCAGCTACCCTGATGCCTTTCAATAAATCGATTTCCCACTTAAGTCAACCAAGGTATCACGTCCTGTTGCTTGCCACCCCCTGCCCTTGACTCGTGCCCCAGGCTTGCCAAGTTGTTGAGGGACCTTCTACCCCACAGCCAGATTCTCTCAGCTATGTTTGTACCCTCATTATCTCTCATCAACAAAAGTTAACACCCCTACAGGCTACCTACATTAATATTTAGGCAAACATGCTCTAAAGTTAGATTGCACATTGATCTCTGTAAATAACCTATCATTTATTTCTTCTAAACAAATCAGTCTAAATGAGAGCTTGCCATCAGGACACCAGTCATGCACTGAAATTTCAAAGTATACCAGAATCGCAAAACGTCTCCTCCTCTATTTTTGCAGACTTCCAAAATACTAGCAATAGTTAGATTTGACACCTCTGCTATGACTATAAACTCAGAATTTTCCCAACAAATGTGTCATTAATTAAGCATGTCTCAGGGAAACCACATAATTTATAAATAATTCGCATATAGGACATAGCTTTGTGGTTAAGAGCATGGACTCCCTTGCCTGGGGTCAGTCTGCAGTGGGATCTTGGACAAATTACTATTAAATCCCGTATGCTTTAGTTTTCTCTTCTTTAAAATGGGAATAATAAAGAGTTGCGAGGATTAAATGATAATGATATGATACTCACAAAACGATGAAAACAGTACCTGATGCAGTGAACAGCATTGAAATGTATGCTTTTGTTATATCCTGGAATTCTGCCTCTACAGGAAAACTATTAAAAATGCATGACAGTGATTTGTGCTATCATCAAGTAAAATTCTCTCTCCTTAGTACAGGACATTCCCTGCCTCCCCATGCTTGCGTGGGGCCATGCTTCCATCTCCCACTGGTGAATAAATAGAATAAATTAGAGTGTTTAAATGGCAGTTTGAGATTCTCTAGAGCACTCTTTTCCCTCTGGCAAAGCAACTAGGAATGTTTGACATGGTGGAAACTAGGGAACTGGAGTAATTAACATGAGCACAGGGCGCCCTGCTGCTCTGAGGGGGTATGTGTGTGTGAGCACAAGATAAACCTTTGTTTTAAGACACTGGCCTTTTGGAGAGTGTTTGTTACACAGCATAACTTTTACTCCCCTGAGTAATGCAGAAAGAAAGGCAGTTATATGGATATTTCAATTAAATATTATTCTCTATTCCAGTGAGTTCCATCCTTAGGAATATACCTTGAGTGACATATTACCAGTAAAGAATAAGTGAGGAATGCTGCCTAGCTCAGTGATGTCCCCAAATATCTGCCTTGTCTCTGCCTTTCCTTAGGGGCCTGAAATTTCATCCTGAAGATATTTTGGGACTCACTCTCAAGTTGTCCCTTAGAATCAGCATAAAACCTGGGGTAGGAAATGCATAAATCACCAAATCTTTACACACACAAGTGAATGCATTTATCCAATCTATTTCCAGGAAGAATCAGGGCAGGCAAAGAGTTATTTTGGAGATAAACTTGGAAGGTCTTTCTGATATGTAATTCAGAAAAGAATTATGTATGTGGGAGAAAAGCATGGCAACTATTTAATTATGGTAATAGTTATCTAAGATCCATGCTCACTCAATATTAGACAGACCCAGTCAACTACAAGGACGACTGTTCAGTACAGCCTCAGTGACGTGCTTAAGGCCACCTTGGTAAGTTATTGCAAAATTCATGTCTGACTCCCCATGTCAAGACTTTAACCACTAAATCCTGCTGTTACTTTGTCAGTTCTAAGGCAAGGGGCCAAGATGGTTGAGAAGAAAGAGGCAACAAACCAAACACATAGGAAGGAGAAGAAATGAACAAGAGAGGTAGAGAGTAAACCCCTTCCTGATCTGGAGTCCCGTGCCTCTCAGTGACTTGCACCAGAGGGCCATGTACAGGCAGGCTTAGGTTGATTTCTTGTACCTACCCTCTTTTACCTACCTAACTCCCTTATGCACTTCATTTCTAGATCCACCACTTACTAGCTATTAGAATCTAGGCAATTTTACCTAATATCTTTGTGCCTTATGTTTCTCTTCTGTAAAAAAAAATAGGAGTTACTGTTAGAATTAAATAAGGCAATGAATGCCAAGCACTTACCCCTGTGCCTAGCATATAGCATGCATGCAAAAAATGTTAGCTGCTATCATTGGGTTCATCATCTCATTTTCAACTAAAATGGAGTCTTTTTGCCAGAGCACCCCACAAGCACTGACTGCATTGTCTCTTAAAGTGCATGACAATTAGTCTTAGAATTTCCAAGTCAAGCAGAACAAGTCTCTCTGCTTTTTGTAATTCTTTCAGAATGCCAAGGCAACATACCAGTTACTCATCTAAGCAGCTACTAGTTTTTCAGATCTTCCATCCAGTTAACCTCATTCTATTCTCTGAAAACCGAAGACTGGGCATAAACTGAGCCCAGTGCAGAGGAGCACCTTACCATGTTTCCAATGAGTCTAGAAACCCTGGACTGTTTTCCTCTCTGCATAAACCATATGTGTGCATAGTTAGTGAGCTACTTATGTCCTACAAATCCTCTCAGATGTCCTAGTACCTACATCTCAATGATTTCCAAGTGTAAAATGGAATGAAATGCATGTTTTTCCACATCATTTCTTTTTTCATTCTGAAACTCAATTTCAAGTCAAAGCCACTTTCTCTTGTCCAATCTTCCTTAAAAAATAAGCTGACCTATGTAGTCTCTATCCTTTAGAATCTTAGCACCAGATTATAAGATTTGGCTATAGCTGGAGGAAAAAACCTAGAAATACAGTGACCTCCAGTGAAAACAAGAAAAGTAAAAGTCTTCTGTTTTCTATTATGGGCAATCACCCTGTTGATACTATCTCTATTTACACATTATCCTTGTTAGCAATTCAAGGACAGTAACTATATCATATTAATCTCTGTATCTCAGAATTTAGCATAGTGCATGATCTACTAGTTGAAACTCAGGAAAAGTTTGTGCACCCAAATTAAATTGTAAGAGTGTAAAATGTGATTCGATCAGATAATCTCATTGTGGAAGTTGTTAGTCCAAGTGACACAGAGGTTAAATTAGCTTATCTAAGAAGGTACTATTTAGCATAATAAACTAAACCTGACAGGCATTCTCAGTGCCGGAACCAATTTATAGTGATTTATTTAGGAAAAAATAAATGATAGCTATCACATAACTACATATACCACCTGTGCAACTCTGCCATGTCAGTGTCTGACCTGACCTGGCTTACAATCCTAAGGATATGGAAGTGTAGAATTGTCAAGAATCTGAGAGATTACCTACCCAACCCCTCAGTTTAAAGATAACAGAACAAAGGTCCTGAGCAATAAATAATTGGCCTCAGGCACATAGCTAGTTAGTGCCAGTGATTAAGACTCAGTTTTCCTTTCTTCCCACAATGCCAAGTAGTTCACAGAATACACACTTACTAGAGGGTCACTAAGGACATCATTTTGCATGTAGTGTAAGCAGTGGTTCAACTCTGGTTGAATGACAGAATCTTCTCTGCAGCTTTTTTTTTTTTTTTTTAAGATTTTATTTATTTATTTGTCAGAGAGAGAGAGAGTGAGCACAGGCAGACAGAGTGGCAGGCAGAGACAGAGGGAGAGGCAGGCTTCCTGCTGAGCAAGGAGCCCAATGTGGGACTCGATCCCAGAACACTAGGATCATGACCTGAGCCAAAAGCAGCCACTTAACCAACTGAGCCACCCAGGCATCCCTCTCTGCAGCTTTTAAAGGAATGCATGCCTGGGCCATATCCTTAGAGACTCTGGTAGTGAAGCTGGGGCTTGGTGACAGCGGAATTCACTGCCAGTTTCAGCAATAACCATTCCTAATATTGCAAATCTAAACACGTCTAATAGTATCTTAAATTGTTGTTGTTGCTGCTGCTGCTGTTGTTGATTGGGAGTAGTTCTCGTTAGAGAATGTATTCTAAGCAAAGAGACTGCAGGGTCAGTTGACCTAGATCCTAAAAGTCACAAACTAGTTTCATGTTAAAACTAGGTCCAAAAGGAGGAGTCAAGATGGCAGAGACGACATCAGGTAGCAGGAGATAAGCTAGATAGCTTATCTAACCACTGCGAACACCTACAAATCCAACGGGAAATCGAAGAGAAGAGCAACAATTCTAGAAACAGAAAATCAATCACTTTCTGAAAGGCAGGACCTGCAGAGAAGTGAATCCAAAGTCAGGGGAAGATAGACCGCGGGGGGCGGGGCTGGCATCCGGCAAGCAGCAGAGCAACAGAGCACAAAATCAGGACTTTTTAAAAGTCTACTCCATGGGGGTGCCTGGGTGGCTCAGTGGGCTAAAGCTTCTGCCTTTGGTCGGGTCATGATCTCAGGGTCCTGGGATCGAGTCCCGCATCAGGCTCTCTGCTCAGCGGGAGCCTATTTCTCCCTCTCTCTCTGCCTGCCTGTCTACTTGTGATCTCTGTCTGTCAAGTAAATAAATAAAATCTAAAAAAAAAAAAAAAGTCTACTCCACGGAGGGACATAGCTCCAGAGGCTAAAGTAGGGGGAAGCCCACGCAGGGTTAATGTAACCCCAGGTCCCACAGGGTCACAGAAGGTCGGGGGTGTCTGAGTGTCGCAGAGCTCACAGGTATTAGAGCGGGAAGCCAGCAACAGCGACAAAGCCGAGGCGTGAGCTCTCAGATCGGGGTTACCTTGAACCGGTCGCGGGCTGGGTGAGCTCTGAGCCCAGCCGGAGGCCACTGAGACGGAAGCGACCGAGTGCTTTTCTCCAAGTGCAAGCGATTGAGCGCTTTCCTCCAAGTGCGACCAGAAGCCAGGGAGACAGGGGCGGTTGGGCGCTTTTCTCTGAGGTCGCAGTGAGGAGCGGGACCCCGAGCTCTCAGCTCCTCTGGGCCATAGAATTAGGAGGCGGACATCTTTATTCCCATCCTCTGGAACTCTATGGAAAGCACTCAAGGAACAAAAGCTCCCAAAAGCAAACCCAAGCGGATTACTTAGCCCAGTCCCTGGTAAGGGCGGTGCAATTCCACCTGGGGCAAAGACACTTGAGAATCACTACAACAGGCCCCTCCCCCAAAAAGCAACAATAAATCCAGCCAAGACCAACTTCACTCATCAAGGAGAACAGCGTAATTCCAGAGGAGGAGAAAGCAAATCTTATCTGGACAAAATGACAAGGTGGAAAAACTCACCACAGAAAAAAGAACAAGAGGCAGTACCGAAGGCTAGGGACCTAATCAATACAGACATTGGTAATATGATGGATCTAGAGTTCAGAAATGACGATTCTCAAGGTTCTAGCCGGGCTCGAAAAAGGCATAGAAGATATTAGAGAAACCCTCTCTGGAGAGATAAAAGCTCTTTCTGGAGAAATAAAAGAACTAAAATCTAACCAAGTTGAAATCAAAAAAGCTATTAATGAGGTGCAATCAAAAATAGAAGTTCTTACTGCTAGGATAAATGAGGCAGAAGAAAGAATTAGTGACATAGAAGACCAAATGACAAAGAATAAAGAAGCTGAGCAAAAGAGAGACAAACAAATACTGGAACACGAGGAGAGAATTTGAGATATAAGTGACACCATATGACGACTCAACATTAGAATAATTGGGATTCCAGAAGAAGAAGAAAGAGAGAGGGGAGCAGAAGGTACATTGGAGAGAATTATTGTAGAGAATTTCCCTAATATGGCAAAGGGAACAAACATCAAAATCCAGGAGTTGGGGGCGCCTGGGTGGCTCAGTGGGTTAAGTCTCTGCCTTCGGCTCAGGTCATGGTCCCGGGGTCCTGGAATCGAGCCCCACATCAGGCTCTCTGCTCAGCAGAGAGCCTGCTTCCCCCCTTTCTCTCTGCCTGCCTCTCTGCCTGCTTGTCATCTCTGTCAAATAAATAAATAAAATTTTTTAAAAAAAAATCCAGGAGATGCTAAGAAAACCCCTCAAAATCAATAAAAATGGGTCCACACCTCATCACCTGATAGTAAAATTTACAAGTCTTAGTGACAAAGAGAAAATCCTGAAAGTAGCCCGGGACAAGAAGTCTGTAACATACAAGGGTAAAACATTAGATTGGCAGCGGACCTATCCACAGAGACTTGGCAGGTCAGAAAGAATGGGCATGATATATTCAGAGCACTAAACGAGAAAAACATGCAGCCAAGAATACTATATCCAGCTAGGTTATCATTGAAAATAGAAGGAGAGATAAAAAGCTTCCAGGACTAACAAAAACTGAAAGAATTTGCAAACACCAAACCAGTTTTACAGGAAATATTGAAAGGGGTCCTCTAAGCAAAGAGAGACCCTAAAAATAGTAGATCAGAAAGGAACAGAGACAATATACAGTAACAGTCACCTTAAGGCAATACAATGGCACTAAATTCATATCTCTCAATAGTTACCCTGAATGTAAAGAGGCTAAATGCCACAGTCAAAAGACACAGGGTATCAGAATGAATTAAAAAACAAAACCTATCAATATGCTGCCTACAAGAAACTCATTTTAGACCGAAAGACACCTCCAGATTTAATGTGAAGGGGTGGAAAACAATTTACGTAATGGACATCAGAAGAAAGCTGGGGTGGCAATCCTTATATCAGATTTTAAGCCAAAGACTGTAATAAAAGATGAGGAAGGACACTATATCATACTCAAAGGGTCTAACAAGAAGACCTAACAATTTTAAATATCTATGCCCCTAACATGGGAGCAGCCTACTATATAAACTAATTAATAACAAAATCAAAGAACTACATCAACCATAATACAATAATAGTAGGGGACATTAACATTCCCCTCACTGAAATGGACAAATCATCTAAGAAAAAGATCAACAAGGAAATAAATGACACACTGGACCAGATGGACATCACAGATATATTCAGAACATTCCATCCCAAAGCAACAGAATATACATTCTTCTCTAGTGCACATGGAACATTCTCCAGAATAGACCACATCCTGGGTCATAAATCAGGTCTCAATTGATACCAAAAGATTGGGATCATTCCCTGCGTATTTTCAGACCACAATGCTCTGAAGCTAGAACTCAATCACAAGAGGAAATCTGGAAAGAACCCAAATACATGGAGACTAAACAGCATCCTTCTAAAGAATGAATGGGTCAACCAGGAAATTAAAGAAGAATTGAAAAAATTCATGGAAACAAATGATAATGAAAACACAATGGTTCAAAAATCTGTGGGACAGTAAAGGCAGTCCTGAGAGGAAAATATATAGCGGTACAGACCTTTCTCAAGAAACAAGAAAGGTCTTAAATATACAACCTAACCATACACCTAAAGGAGCTGGAGAAAGAACAACAAAGAAAGCCTAAACCCAGCAGGAGAAGAGAAATCATAAAGATCAGTGCAGAAATCAATGAAATAGAACCAAAAACACAATAGAACAAATCAATGAAACTAGGAGCTGTTTCTTTGAAAGAATTAATAAGATTGATAACCCCCTGACCAGACTTATCAAAAAGAAAAGAGAAAGGACCCAAATAAATAAAATCATGAATAAAAGAGGAGAGATCACAACCAACAACAAAGAAATACAAACAATTATAAGAACATATTATGAGCAACTCTATGCCAACAAATTTGACAATCTGGAAGAAATGGATGCATTCGTAGAGACATATAAACTACCACAACTGAACCAGGAAGAAATAGAAAACCCGAACAGATCCATAACCAGTAAGGAGATTGAAACAGTCATCAAAAGTCTCCAAACAAACAAAAGCCCAGGGCCAGATGGCTTCCCAGGGGAATTCTACCAAACATTCAAAGAAGAATTAATTCCTATTCTCCTGAAACTGTTCCAAAAAATAGAAATGGAAGGAAAACTTCCAAACTCATTTTATGAGTCCAGCATCACCTTGATCCCAAAACCAGACAAGGATCCCATCAAAAATAGAATTACAGACCAAGATCCTTGATGAACACAGATGCAAAAATTCTCACCAAAATATTAGCCAATAGAATACAACAGTACAGGGGCACCTGGATGGCTCAGTGGGTTAAAGCCTCTGCCTTCAGCTCAGGTCATGATCCCAGAGTCCTGGGATCGAGCCCCACATTCGGCTCTCTGCTCAGCAGGGAGCCTGCTTCCCCCCCTCTCTCTGCCTGCCTCTCTGCCTACTTGTGATCTCTGTCTGTCAAATAAATAAATAAAATCTTAAAAAAAAAAAAGAATACAACAGTACATTAAAAGGATTATTCACCATGAGCAAGTGGGACTTATTCCAGGGCTGCAAGGTTGGTTCAACATCTGCAAATCAATCAATGTGATACAACACATCAATAAAAGAAAGAACAGAATCATATGATACTCTTAATAGATGCTGAAAAAGCATTTGACAAAGTACAGCATCCCTTCCTGATCAAAACTCTTCAGAGTGTAGGGATAGAGGGCACATACCTCAATATCATCAAAGCCATCTATGAAAAACCCACTGTAAATATCACTCTCAATGGAGAAAATCTGAAAGCTTTTCCTCTAAGGTCAGAGATACGGCAGGGATGTCCATTATCACCACTGCTATTCAACATAGTACTAGAAGTCCTAGCCTCAGCAATCAGACAACAAAAAGAAATTAAAGGCATCCAAATTGGCAAAGAAGAAGTCAAACTATCACTCTTTGCAGATGATATGATACATTATGTGGAAAACCCAAAAGACTCCACTCCAAATATGCTAGAACTTGTACAGGAATTCAGTAAAGTGTCAGGATATATAAAATCAATGCACAGAAATCAGCTGCATTTCTCTACACCAACAACAAGACAAAGAGAAATTAAGGAGTCAATCCCATTTAGAATTGCACCCAAAACCAAAAGATATCTAGGAATAAACCTAACCAAAGAGGTACAGAATCTATACTCAGAAAACTATAAAGTACTCATGAAAGAAACTGAGGAAGACACAAAGAATTGGAAAAATGTTCCATGCTCATGGATTGGAAGAACAAATATTGTGAAAATGTCTATGCCACCTAAAGCAATTTACACATTTCATGCAATCCCTATCAAAATCCCATCCATTTTTTTCAAAGAAATGGAACAAATAATCCTAAAATTTATATGGAACCAAAAAAGACCTCGAATAGCCAAAGGAATATTGAAAAAGAAAGCCAAAGTAGGTGGCATCACAATTCCGGCCTTCAAGCTCTATTACAAAGCTTTCTTCATCAAAAGAGTATGGTACTGGCAAAAAAACAGACACATAGATCAGTGGAACAGAATAGAGAGTCCAGAAATAGATCCTCAACTCTATGGTCAACTAATCTTCGACAAAGCAGGAAAGAATGTCCAATGGAAAAAAGACGGCCTCTCCAACAAATGGTGCTGGGAAAATTGGACAGCCATATGCAGAAAAATGAAATTGGACCATTTCCTTACACCACACACGAAAATAGATTCAAAATGGATGAAGGACCTCAATGTGAGAAAGGAATCCATCAAAATCCTTGAGGAGAACACAGGCAGCAACCTCTTCAACCTCAGTCACAGCAACTTCTTCTTAGGAACAATGCCAAAGGCAAGGAAAGCAAGGGCAAAAATGAACTACTGGGACTTCATTAAGATCAAAAGCTTTTGCACAGCAAAGGAAACAGTAAACAAAACCAAAAGACAACTGACAGAATGGGAGAAGATATTTGCAAACGACATATCAGATAAAGGGCTAGTATCCAAAATCTATAAAGAGCTTAGCAAACTCAACACCCAAAGAACCAATAATCCAATCAAGAAATGGGCAGAGGACATGAACAGACATTTCTGCAAAGAAGACATCCAGATGGCCAACAGACACATGAAAAAGTACTCCACATCACTTGGCATCAGTGATATACAAATCAAAACCACAATGAGATACCCCCTCACACCAGTCAAAATGGCTAAAATTAACAAGTCAGGAAATGACAGATGCTGGCGAGGATGTGGAGAAAGGGGAACCCTCCTACACTGTTGGTGGGAATGCAAGCTGGTGCAACCACTCTGGAAAACAACTTGGAGTTTCCTCAAAAAGTTGAAAATAGAGCTATCCTATGACCCAGTAATCACACTACTGGGTGTTTACCCTAAAGATACAAACATAGTGATCCAAAGGGGCATGTGCACCTGAATGTTTATAGCAGCAATGTCCACAATAGCCAAACTATGCAAAGAACCTAGATATTCATCAACAGATGAATGGATAAAGAAGAGGAGGTATATATAAACAATGGAATACTATGCAGCCATCAAAAGAAATGAAATCTTGCCATTTGCAACGACATGGATGGAACTAGAGGGTATTATGGTTAGCTAAATAAGCCAATCAGAGAAAGACAACTATCATATGATCTCCCTGATATGAGGAAGTGGAGATGCAATGGGCGGGGGGTTGGGGGTAGGAGATGAATAAATGAAACAAGATGGGATTGGGAGGGAGACAATCCAAAAGAGACTCTTAATGTCACAAAACAAACTGATGGTGGCCAGGGGCAGTGGTGTAGGGAGAGGGTGGTGGGGTTATAGACATTGGGGGAGGGTCTGTTCTATGATGAGTGCTATGAAGTGTGTAAACCTAGCGATTCACAGATCTGTACCCCTGGGGCTAATAATACATTATATGTTTATTTTTAAAAAATTTAAAATTAAAAAAAAATGAATTGTCAAGTGAGCAATTCTCAGCAAAGTCTCGTACAGAGGATCCTAAATTGTGTGATATGAAGAGAAATGCATGCATTTCCCTACTGATAACTGTTAGTGTCTGGGAATGGTGAGAGATGATAGACAACACTTCAGAGAGGGCTGTCTTTATTGTGTGTGTGAAGATACTTAAAATTTAAGGTCAAGTTCTCAGATTTTAAAGTATAAAATCCACCTGAATCTTGTTAAAAACACAGATACCATCCCCAGAGAATCTGATTCAACAGGTTGAACTGGAGCCCTTGCTTGAATCTGCCTTTTTTAACCAGCACATCAGGAACTCTCAAACAGGTGGTAAGAAACTCTGCTGCAAATGATGCAGGCTGTCTCACTAACAGCTCCCCATTTTAGAAACACCACTGGTCTTGAGTTCAGGCCTCTAGGCCTCTGCCAGATTCAGCTCCCTCTCTACTGGTCCCCACCACTTCTTTTGTAATTCTTGTCCAAGCACAGAATTCCATTCAAATACCCTGAACTCCTGCCAGTGCAGCAACAGCCACAATAACAAAAACTAGATGAATTCTTACCAGTGATTACAAAGTGGTTTGTCTACGCTATGAAGGAGAATTGCACTATAACTGGACAATTCCGTAGGGAAAACAACCAGACCTATTTCACTGAATGGGAAAATCCAGTGAAAAGAGTTGACCCAACCACCTTATCTACTGGCTTAAGTAAAAAGGATTGCAGTTGAATACATTATTTCCTATCAAGGAAGAAACAAAGCAAATACTTGGAAAGCCAATGAAGCCATTAAAAATTCTAGTCACTTCTATGAAACCTCAATGGTGTTTTGTCCCCTCCCCTCCACCCAAGCTATCATGATTACCACCCAGACCATTGAACTGTGTTTCTAACCATTAGAAAATCAGCAGCCTACAGTGGCATACTGTGTGTGGGATTGATTGGGTTATAATATTTTAAAAGAATGTGAGGTACCAAGTCATTATTTCAATATTGTTAAAAAATTAATTAGAACTTTTCAGAATGGTTTCAGAATGTCAAGGTTTAATTAACGTATTTATTTAATAGATCCTTAATGTGACTTTCTTTGCAGAAAGTCTGTGGATTTTTTAGTATTTAATAGTCTAGTGGGAAAGAGGAAGAGTTGATTTTTGTTTTTATTGGAGAGCTGAAATACACTCATTGTCTTTTTATCACATTAGTAACTCTTTGTGTTGCAGGTAAAGCATTATTTATTCATGTCCAATGAGAAATATAAACACTTTTGATGATGTAGCAAAAACTAAATAATAAAAGCTGCCATCTGAAGGGAAGGGGAGGAACAGACCAGTCCTTTAGATGAAAACATATAATTCAAGTAAATGGTCAAATGTATAGCAGCTTTATTTCCTCACAATCAAAAAGAAATGCCTGTTTTAAATTTCATTCCTTTTTGGGGGAGGAATGATTTTAAAATGTAGAAGTTTTAAAGCATTTCTGCCTTCCTTTTGTTCTTGCCTGTGTGTAGACAGTTGCCATTTAGGATATGTGAATGTCAAGGCAGTTCTTGTCAATAATGAAAACAGAATTCCCTCTTAGCCGCCCCCACTCATTTTAGTGAACAGTTTTTGTAACGAATTAAACCAAGGTTAAGTCTTTTTGTTGATTCTGATCTCTCTTCAGTTATTCTACACTCTCACAATCCATTTCTCATGCTGCGTGGTGAACCTTCCTCAGGTGATTCTTCACTAAACAACACCTTAGCAGCAAAAGTGGGTTTGATGCAAAGTGAATTGAAGTGAGAATGTTCTTTACAACAAACCCAGCTTCTTTTGTCCCACAGCTAATCCCCTGCAGATACTTTCTTCTGCTCACATAGTGGGAAATAATCACCCCTGTCTCACAACGTGAACAAAGAAACGCTCTCTTTGCTTAGGCTCCAAAGATTATGATATGCTCCAAACACTGTCCCGTGTTTATGAACAAAAACATAGTTCCTTAAGCTCTCATAAATGTTTAAATATCATGCATATTATCACACATTCAGACGCTGACACTGCTATTATTTCTCATGACCATCAGTTGACTCCAACAGGAGTCATTTCCAGAGAATGACCATTATGATCTACATAGTAGTAAATTACTGCTTGGAAGACAGTCTTTCTGTGTGGCTGCACTACTGGAAATTACACCCAGTTTCATCTTGTAATATTGTCTTAAATGACCAGGGGGAGTCTTAACAACACTGTGTCCCCAGTGATATTTCAGATGGTGTTCAGAGAACCCTGTTCACCTGATAAAAGTGAAGATCCACCCCAAAGAAAAATACTATTATTATGCTATTTTGCAAATGTATGCCAAACAATAACATGTGGCAAAGGAATCATTTTTTAGTGTGGATTTAAAGTGAGGGCTCTCACTGTGGAGCTTTGGTTCAATGTCACCCTGTTTCCCACCCACCTGCACATTCCCTAGGCCACAGTAAAACATCCATCCCTAGGAGCTCGTCCCCTCCTATCTGTTAGCATCTTGGCTCTATTACTTCTTCTTCATCTTTTAGCCTCCATCTCTCCCTCTGCACTGCTTCCTTTCCCTCTGCCAGAGACTTGCCCATCAAAAAATAATCTTTCTTTGACCCTGATTTTCCCTTTAAGATAACTAGCCCAACTCCCCTCTTACCCTCACTTCACAAATGAGAGGCAAATTCTCAATAAATATTTATGGATTAAATGAGTGAAAAGAAATCGATTTCCCTATGGCTTCATCTCACATTTACTCCTCATTCTACTGCAATCTAATGAAACTACTGAGCCCACTCCTCTACTAAAACCAGTCTCCAGGGGTAGCCGATAATTTTCTAATTTAAAAAATCCATGAGCTCTCCTCGCCCTTCATTCTATTTGACCTCTACCCACATTGCTAACCAACCTCTATTATTAATGTTCCCTTTCTCACGTTTCCTTGCAATATCATAAGATTCCCCATCATTATATCACCAATCCTCCCAAACTCATGGATGACCCATTTTTCTAACCCTTCCCTCTGCTTACTCTATGCTCTTGCAACAGGATTTCTCAACCACTGACCCAATTTCAACTACCTCTGCTGTCAGCACCTTTCAGAATTATAATTCTGGTTCTCATTTTTCTTCTATCTCTCAAAATTGCCTTTCTAAATTCCTTTTTTACCTCTCTTCATAGATGTTATGCTGCACCTCAAACTTGGTAGATCCAAAACAGAAGTCAATCTGCCCTCCCTCCCATTCTTAAGCCTACTTTCCTTCTGTGTTCTCACTTTAATGAATAGAAGCACCATCTTTAGAATGAATGAATGAACAGAAGCAACAACTTCAGAGTTTTTTTTGAGGCTGCCATCTCTCTTCCCTGAAACTTCACTCAGCTTCAAGTCCTGTTGATGATACTATCTCTGAAATGTTTCTTGATTCTGCTCCATACTCTCCATTCCTCTTGCAACTGTCCTACTTCAAATTTGTATCATCTTTCATCTAACCCATTACAGAAGCCTATTAAGTGATCTCTTCACCACCAATCTCATCCTTTCCCAACTCGTTTTTTTTTCATAGCAATAGACTAAGTTCTCTGAGAGCAAGAATATCTTTGTCACCTTTTATTTTCCAGCACAATCACTCAATACATATCTGTGGAACTGAACTCTCACTGCCAACAGTCATCCTCCTAATCTAAAACACATATCTGATCCTGTAAATTCACAGCTCTCAAATCTTCATTGACTCTTGTAACCGAAAAAGAAAAACTCAGTGTGATATTCAGAGTCCTCTATGGTCTGCTCTGACCCTACTGCTTTATCTGATCTCCTACTACCCTATGTCTCCTCTCTATTTGCCACTCCAGCCACACACACTATGACACTATATACTCTTTCTATTTATTCCAAGAATCCACCCTTTATTACCTACTTCTATTGTTTGGAATACCTCTTTTATTTTATTTTATTTTTCAATTTATTTACTTATTTTAGAGAGACAGAGTGTGAGGGTGATTGGGGAGGAGGGGCAGAGGGAGAGAATCCTTGAAGCAGACTCCCCACTGAACAAGGAGCTCAATGCTGTGATCAGTCTCACAGTCCATGAGATAATGACCTGAACCGAAACAAAGAGCTGGATGCTCAATGGACTGAGCCACCCAGGTGACCCAGGGATATCTGATTTTTATATCTGCCTATGGAAATTCTACTCAATTTTTAAGGTCAAACTAAAATTTCACCTCTTCAATAAAGTTTTCTCCAATTCCTCCCAAAAGAAATCATTGTTCCCCACTCTGTATACCCTAGCACTTTGTACTTCTTTCTAGCACACAGTGAACTGCATCCTCCATTACAGGTGAGAAGATGAAAGTTTCCTCAGCCAGACTGGAGCAAGCTCCTCAAGGTCATCACGAATCCCCCACTACACTTAGGCCAGCAGTACATCACAATAGTAATAGGATCCACAGTACAGAAGGGCCTCTGGGATAATCACAGCAATGATAAAGTAGGGTGGCACAAAAACACCAAAACGATTACTATTGTCCCTAATACTAGCTGGTATTAGTAGGTAGGCCATACTTTTTGTGACGTTTCTGAAATTTTATCAGAATCTGCTAGAGAACAGTATTTTTTTTTCTCACCACCCCTACTTCTGAGGGGAGACTATGAAAAGAATATTGCCTTCCTTGTTAAAAGATCGTCTTCACATTCACTTGTGTACGTGTAGTGGCTTTTAATTAATGCATGTTTCTCTTTTTAAGATTTATTTATTTATTTGAGAGAGAGAGAGCAGGAGTGGGCTCATGGCTCGTGGCGGGGAGGGACAGAGGGAGAAGGAGAGAGAATCCCAAGCAGACTCTGCACTGAGCACAGAACCCTTTGTGGAGCTCTATCTCATGACCATAACCTGAGCCAAAACCAAGAGTCCACTGCTTAACTAACTGTGCCACCCAGATGTCCCACTGCATGTTTCTTTTATTTATTATAAGCACTGTATTTGTTCCTTTGAATTAATGAACTGTGGGCCACAGTGACCCTGAGTAGGATTAGCCTCCAGAGTGGAGCACTGTTGAAAACCCACTTATCTATCTTCTTATTTACTTTAATACAAAAGATGCATATCAGGAATCAAGCAATTCAAAGCCCAGCCATTCAACAGGTTATGTTAAGGGATGTTGAAGTTGTCACTCAAGTGCTACTAAGAGATGAAAAGAAATGAGAACTGATCACTGGATTCAGAAATCTGAAGCTCAGTGATAATCTTGATGAGTTTGGTTTTACTGGGTAGGAAAAAATGTGTGATTGGAGTGGCTTCAAGACACAATGATGGCTTCCACAGAATGGTAAACCAGATTTTCTAAAAGAGCCTTTTTTGCTACAAACCAAGTAAATCATGAATAATACATACTGTTTTTAAGAAATGCTGGGTTTGCAGGAACTAAGAAAAATATCTAAGCATCTCTACCATCACAACTGAAAATTAAAACCAAAAAAAAAAAAAAAAAACCCAGAGCTGAAACCTAAGTGGGCAGCTCTGTGCAATACCAAATAAGGAAAGGAAATGGAATAAGTCAAATGCAAACAAATGCAGGTACCACCATTACTAAGACTAAGCCATGGGTCAACTGCAAGATATAGCACCCTAGTCTCAAACCCTTCCATCATCCAAATGCCTCAAAGGAACTAAAGTGGTCCCAGGTTTAGAGTATCCTGGACCCTGAGCAGAAGAAAATGTCAATCTTATCTGGAGAAAAGTGTTCCAATTTAGGCCTGCAGTACTCCCCCAAATTAAGATCAAATTTAAAAAGATTAAATTAATAAATCACCAAACACATGAGCAAGAACCAAACAAACAATAAACAATAGTTTTAGACTTTCCAAAGACTTCATACATTGAAAATAATAGTTAAAAACACAAGGGAAAATTTGTATGTGAAAAAAAAAGGACATAATAGATGAAAGTATAAAATTAGCAAGTAGTAAGAGCTAATAAAAATGACCGAGCAGACCAAAAAAATAACTAGCAAAATTTTTAGAAATTAAAAACATTATTGTTCATATTAAAAACTCAAATGGATGTGATAATGACATTTTAACAAAGCTGAAGAGAGGCCAGTAACTAGAAGACAGACACGAATAAATTATCTGCAGCACAGAAAATGTAAGATGCATAATAGTAAAGAGATATAAGAGAAATATAAGATAGAATGCAAAGATCAAATAATCCTCTACACAAAGTCCAGAAGGAAAGAATGAGAGAATGGAGAAAAGGCAACATTGGAAGAAATAATGACATAGAATATTCCAAAATCAACAAAAGACATCAGTTCACGGGTATAGGAGGCACAATGTCTACCACACAGGATGAATGAAACACATCCATGCCAAACTACACTAGAGTATAAAAACCAAAGAAGTGGAAACAAGGAGAGAATCTAAGGCTACTCAGAAAGAACACAGATGTTACCTAAAACTTGATGGCAAGCTTCTTAACAGAAAAAATGGAAGCCGAGAAGAGAGAAAGGAAAATGTATTCAAAAAAGCACTGGAAAAAAATATTCAACTTAGATTATTCATCTATTCATTCATTCATCTATTCATTTATATTTACTGAGCAGCTACTCTGTCAGGAACAGACAAAAATCACCGCTTTCGTGGAATTTACATTGTACTAGTAGGGGCAGATAAAAATTTAATTAAATATGTGAGATGATGTGGAGAAAAATAGAGCAGAAAGAAGATGGTAATACCAAGGGAAGGGAGAGTTTGTAATTTTTAATATGATGGTCTGAGAAGGTATCACTGGAAAACTGGTATTGAGACAAAGACCTGAGGACGTCGGAGTTGGGGGAGCTAAGTGGATGGCTATGAAGAAAGCATTAAAGGAAGAAATGGCAAGTTGAAAGGCATTTGGCAGCTCAAAGATATGTTTAAGGAATAGCAATAATGCCAACATGGCTATAGCAGCGGAAGTGAGCCAGAACGGTAGGAAACGAGGTTGGAGAGTCAGCAGAGCCAGGGAAGGATATCACATGGAACTTTCCAGATGACTGTTAGGACTTGGGCTTTCACTCCACATCTGATGGAAAGCTCTTAGGGAGTTTTGAACAAAGCCATCTCATGATTTGATCTGTATTTTGAAAGGCTTGAGTCAAAATAGATTCTAGGAAGGAAAGGGGAATCAGGGAAAACCAGCTGGGAAGCTACTGCAATAATCAAGGTGAAGAGCCCGGTGCCATCTACAAAGGTCATAGGAATGCAAATGGTGAGAAGTGGTCAGATCTGAAGAAGGGTCAAACAAGATTTGTTTTGGTTTTGAAGTAGTCTATAACATAGAGGAGTTGTAGATGGACAACTAGAAGGATGCAGTTGACATTTACTCTAAAGAGAAAAACTGAACAGAGCAGCTTGGAGGGAAGACCAGGAGATCAGTTTGGGACATGTTAAGTTTGAAATGTGTATTACTCACATGGAGATGTCACAGGATACAGGAGTGTGGGATTTTTAAGGTTTGGACTGGAGACATAATTTGGGAGTCAGCAGTAAATAAATAGGACCAAAGACGTTTTCAGAAAAATGGCATCTGAGTTTACTGGCAATAGTCCTTCATTAAAAGAATTTCAGGAAGCAAGGAAATAATCCCTGAAAAAAAAATCTAAGATTTAAGAAGGAAGAGTAGGCAGTGATATTGGAAATTTTGTTATAAACAAACATCATCAACATAAAATAATGATAATAATACAAAATCTCTTAGGTTCAAAATTTAAAATGGCAAAGCTAAAATTCTGGACAATAGCATATATGACATAAGGTTAATTAGACTACAAATGTAGGATCCTTGAATTGTTGAAGAGGGAATTAAGATCTTAAATTATTTTAGATTAAGTGTCTGTGGTAACCTTTCAAGGGTAAGTAGAAGGGTAGAAATAGTGTATAAGTTTCAAACCCGTAGAGCAAGTTTTCTCAAAGAAAATGCAAATGGTATTTTGTATGGGACAATTTCTCCCTGAGCAATTTCTCAGCCCAGGTCCAGGACCTGGGATTGATCCCCATATTTGGCTCCCTGCTCAACCCAGACACTTCTTCTCCCTCTACCTACCCTTTCCCCCGACTCATGCTCTCACTCCCTCTCTTCTCAAATGAAAAAATAAAAAAATCTTTAAAAAAAAGATAGAAAAATTTATAAATGAGATTTCTACAATAAGCAATTCAAGGATAAAATTATATGATCATCTGAATAGATTCTGTAAAATGAACAAAAATAAGCATGCATTCATAATTTTTCAAAATTTTAGCAAATAAGGAATAAAAGTTGATCTTCTTAATTCAATAATAGCTATCTACTAAAAAATCTCCAGCAAACTCACTCTTTTTTTTAAAAGATTTTATTTATTTATTTGACAGACAGAGATCACAAGTAGGCAGAGAGTCAGGCAGAGAGAGAGGAGGAAGCAGGCTCCCTGCTGAGCAGAGAGCCTGATATGGGGCTGGATCCCAGGACCCTGGGATTATGATCAGAGCCGAAGGCAGAGGCTTTAACCCACTGAGTCACCCAGGCACCAACCCCAACAAACTCACCCTTAATGATAAAACCTTAGAAGCATTCCCTTTAAAATAAAGAACAATGGTATCCATTATCACTGCAGAGCAAATACAGAAAGGAAATAATGCCTATGATTATTGCAAAAGAGAAAACAAAATTGTATATATTTGCATATGATGATATTGTCAGTTTAGAAAATAAAAGAATCTATAGATAAATGATCACAATCAGAAAGAAAGTTTAGCATAGCAATTGAACCTGTGATCATTCCATAAATATCAACTGCATTTCTACCCACAAGCAATAGTTAGAAAATGCTAATTTAAAAAGATAACATTTTTATAAGCAAAGATAAGACATTGGGAAGCCCTAAGTTAATAAAAACATATGATGTTCATAGATAAAGAGACTCAATATCATTAAGATGGCAAGTCTCACCAATTTTTATCAATAAATCCAATATAATTTCAATAAGGATCTCAAAAAAGCTTTGGAATCATTCTAAAATTAATGAAAGAACATGAAGCCCAAGAATATCTCACATACCTGAGAAAGAATAAGTGGAAATTTGTGCTATCATATATTAAGACATTATAAAGCTATAGAAGTTAAGTATGTTTTTTGCGGCTGGTTAAGTACCTGCCTTCAAGCCTCAGGTCATGATCCTGGCACCCTGGGATAGAGCCCTGCATAGGGCTCCCTGCTCAGTGGGGAGTCTCTTTACCTCTCCCACTCCGCCCCTCCCCCCTCAAATAAATAAATAAGATCTTTAGAGTTTAAAAAAAAATGTTTTTAAGAAGTATGTTTGCTATTGCAAAAAGATAGATAAGTTGACAGATGGAATAGAATACAATCACCCCAAATAGACTGAGATTCATATATGAACATCAAATAAAGAGTTAGGGGTGCAGAGAGAGTCAATTATCATAGGGTTTAACTTATTTGTGGAGCATAACAGATAGCATGGAGGACATAGGGAGTTAGAGAGGAGAAGGGAGTTGGGGGAAATTGGAAGGGGAGGTGAACCATGAGAGACTATGGACTCTGAAAAACAATCTGAGGGGTTTGAAGTGGCGGGGGGGTGGGAGGTTGGGGTACCAGGTGGTGGGTATTATAGAGGGCATGGATTGCATGGAGCACTGGGTGTGGTGAAAAAAATTAATGAATACTGTTATGCTGAAAATAAATAAATTTAATTAAAAAAAAAAAAGAGTTAGGGGTACCCAGGTGGCTCAGTCAGTTAAGCATCCAACTCTTGACTCAGGTTATGATCTCGGGGTCATGAGGTCAAACTGGGCATCAGGTTCCTTGCTAAGTGGGGAGTTTGCTTGCAATCTCCCTTTCCTCTGCCCCTCCCCTTGCTCATGCTCTTTCTCTCTCTCTCTCTCTAATAAATAAATAAACCTTTAAAAATAAGAGTTAGTCATATAGAACATTGGGGGGAAAGAACTTTCTAACAAATAATACTGAGACAAATAGTTATTCATTAGGAAGAAAAATAATCTCCACCATACATTAATACCAATTACAGATGAATTAAAACTTAAATGTAAAAGGCAAAATCTTAAAAACTTTAGAGGCAAGACAAAAGCATGTTTCATGCATTTGGACAGAAAAGAATTTCTTAGACAAAACAATGTATAGAGATGCCAAATCACTGTATTGTACACATGAAACTATTGTAACATTTTGTGTGAACTATATTCAAATTAAAAAAAAAAACCTTAAGACATAAGGAAGCATTCTCCCCTCAAAGAGAAATAAAAATTTGCTATTGTACATATAAAAAGTTGATCAATCTTAATAATGAGGAAAATGCAAATTTAGACCACAATGACATACCATTAAACACTGGCAAAAATAAGATACTTGACAATATAGAATGGCAAAAATTCTCATCTATTCTGCTAGCAAGAGGGTAAATTTATACAACTACCTAGAAAAGCAATTTGTCATTTTCAAAAAAAAATTAAACTTCCCTTATCCATCCTATAAGCTGGCAATCTATGCCTGGGCTTATAAATCCTAACCTAGAGAAACTCCTCTATTAAGTTTACCAGGAGAGGTGTACAAATATATTCACAGCAGCATTAATTTTAATAGCAAAAGAAATGGAAACAACCCAAATATTCATCAACAGGGTAATGTATAAATACACTGTTGAAATAGACACATCATAGAATATTACACATCAGTGAAAACAAACACTGCTACCTTGAAGAATCTAAGAAATATAATCATATAGTGAAAAAAAGCAGAGTGCAAAGGACTCCATGCAGTTTGTACCATTTCAAAAAGCTCAAAAATAAGCATATATGTTTTTATATATAATCTTTTAAAAGCTCAAAATAAGCAAGACTAAATATATATGTGTATGTATGTAAATATATGTATATATACATATATATAAAGTCATATATATGAGATAAAATGGAAAAATGGGGAAACAAATTAAAAACACAAACTATGGATGGAGGTTCCCCGGGGGAGGAGGAAATGGGCAAAATAGGGAAGGTACAAAGGTCCAGGTCCGACAATATTTAATGATTTTAGTTCTTAAATTGCATGCTAGTTAGTTGGGTGTTCATTATCACGTTTCATATCTTACAGATAGGTTAAAAATTATCTTTTATATATACCAAATATTTCAGCATAAAAACATTTTTCTAAAAGAGAGAGAATAGGAGGAAAGGACATAGAAATAGCATATGCAGACATCTCACCTAGGTCTTAACCATAAAGAGGGGAAAAAAATAGCGCTAACGGTGGAAGAGGACAAGGGAGTAAGAAAGGATTCTATTATTTCGTGCTTTTTTTTTAGATTTTATTTATTTGACAGAGAGAGATCACAAGGAGAGAGAGGAAGGAGCAGGCTCCCTGCCCAGCAGAGAGCCCGATGCAGGACTCAATCTCATGACCCAGAGATCATGACCTGAGCCGAAGGCAGAGGCCCAACCCACTGAGCCACCCAGGCAGCCCTATTATTTCGCTTTTATTCATTTATTTATTTATTTAAAATCCAGCATGCTTTTATGGTAATAGAGATGATACAAATAACAGAGGAACAATGAATGATGCAAAGGAGAGAAGGTAATTACAAGAGGAAAGTTCTTGGTTAGGAAAGAAGAAATGTGAATGCTTAAGCAGAGTGGTCCATCTTATAATACGGCAGAGAAAGTTTACTTGTTTTAACAGATGGGTAGGCAGAGTAAATATATCTAAATATATTTGTTGATGGGAAGATCATAACATTCTCCTCAAAGCATATAATATATTATATGCAATATAATATGTTATATATGCTAGTGAGGTAGGGTAGGTAAAGGAGGGAAGACTAGAGATTTGAGAAGACAAGAGAAGGAGGGAAATGATTAACTTTGAGGGTAGAGGAGAAATTTGAGCAAGAAAATGTAAGGAGACATCCTCCTTCATGTACACTCTTTTGACATCTCCCACCTGCCCACCCACCTCACTGACCACTCTGTATCAATTCTCCTTTGCTGGATTTCTCCCCTGTCCCTGATCTCTGAATATTAGAATGCCTAGATCAGTCCTCAGATATATTCTCTTTGTTATATTCTTATGTGAACCTATCTAGTCCCTGGGCTTTTGATACCATTTACATGCTAAAGACTCACAAACTGGTATGGGCAGCTTCTCCCTCCGTCAGCAGCTCCAGACTCATATATCCAACTGTTCATATGAGGTCTACACCTGGACATCTAAAAGACATCTCATTTAACATGTCTAAAATAATTTTTTAATTTTTCTGCCCATTCTTCTCTCTGCCCAGTCTTCCACTATTCAGTAGATGGTACCACCATTTTCCAGTTGCCCAGAGCAGAAACCCAGTTTTGCCCTATATTCATCTTTATCTCCTACCTCACATCCAATCCATGAACAACTTACATGAGCTTCACCTTCAAAATACACCCCAAATCTAATCCTCACTATCTCCTCCACTACTACCCTGCTCTAAGACGCCATTATTTCCTTTCTATATCACTACAATAGCTTCCCTGCCTCCATACTGGCTCTACCCCCACTCCCAGGACATTCTCCACATGCAGCCACAGTGATCATTTATAAATATGTCAGATCAGACACTCTCATGCTCAAATCTTTCCATGCTTTCTTTCTATTGCACTAGTATGAAGCCCAGAGTCTTCACTCTGGTCTGTTTGGCCCTAGATGATCTAGCCCCAGCTAGTTTGTTAACCGTTCTCCCCACCACTCCCACTTCACTCATTCTGCTTTAGCCGTGTCAGCATTTTCCTTGTTTCTAGTAGGTGTCCGGCTCATCTCTACTTTGCACCAGTTTCCCATGGTACCCTAGAAAGTTTTAGGTTATCCATTCCTCTCATTAGCGTTTCAGCTAAATATTACCTCTTGAAGCTAATATTTTTATCCAAAAGAGTCCTCAAAGTTCTGTGAAGGCAAAGACTTTGTCCTGTTCACCATTGTGAACTGTGGACAGTGGCCGGCCAAAAATACTCGGTTGAATGAATTCGAGCCATTTCAAGTAACTTTGGAAGTCACAACTGAATGGTCTCTTTCTAATTGGCAAATCTATCTTTTAAGTAATTCTGTGTGCATCAAGTTTATGGATTTATGCATCACTGTACACTCTAAAGCAAGCTTACTTCCTAGAAGAATAATCATGTCTTACATCAACTTTCCAATGTTTAAAAAGACTCTGAAAGATTTGGAAGTGGAGTGCCTCCAGAAAGTACTATCTAGATGAAATCAGCTCATTCATCAGCATCATTCCAAATAATTTCTAGTACTTTCTAACTTGATGATGAACTTCCACTTCCATAAGAAAGCACAGTCCTGTGGAGATTCATATCTGTTCATAGATAAGATTTAAATGAAATATGTCTCCTGAGGTGAGACCCATTGAAAAGCAAAGGAGGAGTGCCCGGAACACTGGGTCTCCTTTAAAGTTTCTGAGCTAAAAGCAGCCAGATCCTTACCGGGGCTCAACGCTCTCACCCAAGGATTGGATGTTTAACTTAGATGAGAAACACTCTCACCTTATGGTCACGTATTCATCATACCCTTAGCCTGCACACACATCACAACCACTGACTTCAATCATGCGTTGCCCCATACGTCTCTGCTTGATTATTAAAGCTTAACATTCCTATTTTTCTGCTCTTACTTGATGTATTGATAAGACTTGCAAGAAAAGCGGAAACTAAATGTGGCTCGAGACCTTTTGCCACTAGAGCGACTGGTCCATTCACCCTCTCCTTTCTCCTGTTTAGGTGTCTGGAGTAATCTTTTCATTCACCACCTCAAGGTTTGCTGGCCAAATCCAGCACAGTCCTATAGAGGGCACCCTGGACTGGACATTAGAAAATTCAGAGCAGATTCCTTATTTGGTCTCTGGTTGGTATATAGACCTGTTACTTAATAATTCTGTTAAATATAAACAGCTGCCCTAAAGTACATCCAAAGAACTATCTATAGATAAGTTCTCTATGGGAAATTAGAATTATTAAAACAGGAGTCATAAAATATTTTTTATGAAGATTATTACAGGAGCTATTGAGATCTTTCATTGATTTATCTTTGAACTTGGAGGAAAATTTCATAAAATTCTAAGTGAATTTAATATAGATTTTGTAGGGTAGGGATAATTCTCATAATAATTAACCACTTGTTTTACCTCCTACTACTTTATGTGTTTTATCTAAGCATAATTCATATGCAATATTGTATTACTTTCAGATATACAACATGGTGATTTGAATACCTTCTGATTCTTTGATAATGTAATAATTATATCTCAGGGTAAATAATAAAGGAAGTGTTTTGATAGAATGTTTTTTAGTAATCTTTGGAGCACTACAGAAAACAAGAGATGTTAGAAGTCTGTAAGTGGGGATTCTGTCCTGATTTTTAAAAGGAAAGAAGATGGATTCTGAATACTGAATGTAGTTTATAATTCCAAACAAAATTATTAAGTAAACTATTAAGTACAGAGTACATAAGCCTCTCTCAAAAATGAAGGTGGTTGGAGTGCCTAGGTGGCTCAATTGTTAAGCGTCTGCCTTTGGCTCAGGTCATGATCCTCGGGTCCCGGGATCATGCCCAGCATTCGGCTCTCTGCTCAGTGGGAAGCCTGCTTCTCCTTCTCCCACTCCCCCTGCTTGTGTTCCCTCTCTGTTGCGGTCTCTCTCTGTCAAATAAACAAATAAAATCTTTAAAAAAAAAAAAAAATGGGGGCACCTGAGTGGCTCAGTAGGTTAAAGCCTCTGCCTTCAGCTCAGGCCCTGATCCCAGGGTCCTGGAATCAAGCCCCAAATCGGGCTCTCTGCTCTGCAGGGAACCTGCTTCCTCCTCTCTCTCTCTCTCTCTTTGCCTGTCTCTCTGCCTACTTGTGATCTCTGTCTGTGAAATAAATAGATAAAATCTTAAAAAAAAAAAAAAAGAAGAAGGTGGTCATCGCATCACCCAGTTACCCTCTCCCCTTAAGTTAGTTTCAGTTTATTTCCTATAGTTAGAGTCTCTCAGAGTTTGTCTCCCTCTCCGATTTCCTCCCATTCAGTTTTCCCTCCTTCCCTTATGATCCTCTGTGCTGTTTCTTATGTTCCACATATGAGTGAAACCATATGATAATGGTCTTTCTCTGCCTGACCACTGGGTCCTATATGTAGCTGATGAATAACTGAACTCTGTAACTGAAACTAAATGATGCACTATATGTTGGCTAATTGAATTTAAATTTAAAAAAAAAATGAAGGTGGTGATTTCTAGAGGTAAACTAAAAAATAAATTCACTCTAAGTTTACCTTATTTTCTCTTTCCTTTCTCTCCTCTTTATTGGAATTTCTCTTGCCTTGTCTGCCTTTGTTGTTTGTTTAACTAGATTGACAAATCAGTTCAAGTGTATCAAAATAAATATATCTAGGGTTCCTGAAGTCAGTTTTGCTTTACATCATCCCCGAATAGTTTGAGAAATATGAACTGGGTGATAGCACAATTAGATAAAATTATAATTGGCAAAGCTTAACCTTACAAGAAGAATGAATCTGTGACAACCCAGGAAGAGGCATCTGGTTTTGAAATATTTTTTATCAATTACTCAAATTAAGATACAAAATAATATTTAATCAAATATGCAAATGACTCAAAGCTGAAAGAGATAATGAATGCTTCTCATCTCAGTGAATGACATTACCAGTCATCCAGTTCAGTCCTCTCCTGCCACCTGGAATAATTAGGCTAAGTTGCTGAAACAAAGCATTCCAAAAATACAGAGACTCAGCGAGGATAGGAAATGATCTCCGTCATGCCTAAAAATGCAAAGTGAGTAGAATCGAGCCAGGGGGGAGATTCTGCTCCACAAGGTCACTGAAGAACCTAAGTTTTTTCTATCTTCTGCCAGCCCTTAAATTGATGTTTTAGTTTGTGTAAATGGAAATCAGACCATCAGCATCACATCCATGTTCGAGTCCAGAGCAAGCAACCTTGTATTTTAGGAAGGAAAGGACCTGGATTTTGGCCCAAATTTAGTCTATAATCACATCTAACTATAAGGGAGCTTGACTAATGCAAACTCTAGTTAGGTGCTCACAAATACGGTTCAAAGTCAGGGTGGGGTCAGTACTATCTCTAGAAGGAAGAAAAGAAATATAGATACTGGGCGCCTGTGTGGCTCAGTGTGTTAAAGCCTCTGCCTTCGGCTCAGGTCATGATCTCAGGGTCCTGGGATTGAGCCCCACATTGGGCTCTCTGCTCAGCAGGGAGCCTGCTTCCCTCTCTCTCTCTGCCTGCCTCTCTGCCTACTTGTGATCTCTGTCAAATAAATAAATAAAGTATTAAAAAAAAAAAGAAGAAGAAGAAAAGAAATATAGATACTGGGGACAACCAGTAGTTTCTGCCATACATGTCCTAAAATCCAGTAATTACCAAGTAAGGTCTGTGGGCCACCCATATACTTCACAAAAACTCCCATTTGTCCCTTTACCTCCACCTTCCCCGTCACAGCCCTTGTCCGAAGTACGGTCACATCTGACCTGTTTTATTACAATAACCTCCTAACCAGGTTCTTATAGTTGCACTCTCCTTTGCTCCCAAATCAACTGTTTTGTTATATTTTAAAATGCAAATCTAATCACGTCATAATTCTGATTAAAATCTTTCAATTGCTTCTCATTGCTTTTAGGATTCACTAAGGAGAACACTAAAGTTCTACATATTTTACCCTCTTTTCCTCTGGTCTCACCTCTCATTATTCTCTCTCCATCTCACTCCCTCTCTCTGTACACCAGGTACATGTGCCTTCTCTGTTTCTCACCCACAGAATGCTCTCACCTGCCACAAAGATTTTTGAACTTGCTAGTCCCTCTGATAAGAATGTTCTCCTCCATTTGCCCCCCTGACTCATACCTCAGCTCTCAACCCAAACTGCTTTCTCAGGGAAAACTTCCCGCCGTCACAGATGATGCTGATCCCTCATTAAACCCTCTCCTAGCACTCTGTAATTTCGTCCCTGTTTGTAATTATACATTTATTTTTGTGATTATTTGATCTAGGGAAATCTGCAGCTTTCGAAGGTGTCTTTCCATGTCCGCACACAGACATTCACAAGGCTGGTCCGGTTTCCAGAGAAAAACCTTAAGTTATAGCTTCTGATAATATTAGTTTTCCATTTTTCACTCCTTTATCCAACCCTACCTCTCACAATCTACCTCAGCTAAGAATCTAGGTGGCAGGTAACTGGGACAGCTGGCCCATGTGGCTCTCCTTTCTGTACCATTCCCGTAGAGTCTTAGGTGTGGAATGGGAACTGAGCTTGAGTACGGAACTTGGACTTCACAGGAACACTCTTCACTTCTATAGCCCTCTCCCTGCCCCTGTGTCTATTCACCATAATCAAAAGATCACTGAATAGGCCGACTGGTCTCTGACACTTATGTTTCTAGAATCTACTTTGCTCAAGGTCTGAGAAAGTTTACTTGGGTTCTCCGTAGTCTCTCGTATTTGATCCAAATTTCATGATATTTGGCTGATACTTTTTCATCATTCTTTAAAAACAGAGTTTTCTCCTCTGTTTTATACTCTTTGGAGATTTGGTAGGGAGGGTGTGGTTTTTGTTTGTTTTATTGTTTTTATGTGTAGCAATCAGATGGCTTTAGGCCACCCTCTTTAACTAGAAGTATCTGTAGCAATGAGTAAATATTCACATGCTGAGAAGATGTGTTTATTTATTCCGTGGTTTCACACTCCCAAGAGAATGCTTGCCCCAGTTTAAGCAGCACCTTATAGTCTATTTAAATAGAATTTCCTGCAATAAAGCAGAGCATATTGCAAAATAAACTATCTGTGGACATCCCCAGTAGGTCCACACACTTCTTAATGAGAGAGACAGACTTTTACAGCACATGGGGGGAAACATGTAGATTCCTGAGTCTATGAGTAAGCACAGATCTAAGATTATGGAATTGCAAATGCTTTGTTTGCCAAGCCTCTTCTAATTGCTCCTCTCCCAAAACGATATAAATATCTGGCACCGTGATAGCACAGACTATGTTCTCAAAATGCTAATTCTTTCTTCTCCTTTTTCTAAGGGGGTGGCTGGGAGGAGCAAAGGGCAGAAGGAGAGGGAGAGAGAGAATCTTAAGCAGGCTCCATGCCCCACACGGAGCTCAATGTGGGGTTCGATCTCACAACCCCGAGATCATGACCCAAGCCGATATCAAGAGTGGGCACCCAGGCACCCCATTCTTTCTTCTCCTTTTAATGAAGAAAGAAATCTAGTGGGGGAGAAAGACAAATAACTAAAAGGACAATCAGTTCAAATAGTACTGTGATAGCAAAGAATGCTTAAAGAACACAAAAGTGGACTTCTAATCTGTCATAAAATGGGAATGCTGGGGAAGAAGCATGGGCACTTCCTAGGGAGGAGATACCTAAGTCTAGTGGTCAGACTTAAAGAATAAATGGTAACAAACTGCACAGAGCAGCAGGAGGAAAGTTACTGCAGGCCACGAAACAGCATCATTCCCATAAATAGCCAAAAAGCTACACCATGTCATTTCCAAAGAACTCTAAATTCAGTGAAGTAGGAAGAAAACGTCACAAAATGAAGTTGAGAAAGGCAGGAGCCTTTGATTCAGTTCAGTAAACACTTTTTGAACACTATGTGCCAGACACTGAGAATAATAGGACACAGTCCCTACTCTCAACAAGCTTGTAATCTAGTGAATGAAACCTGGCACATAAAGAGAATCCCAACATTATGTGATAAATGAATCCACAGTGAAGGGAACTTAACTCATCTTAGAAGAGATTAAAAATGATTCATCTTAAATGAGTCTTAAAGAATAATTAGGGGCACTTGGGTGGCACAGCTGGTGAAGCATGCGACTCTTGGCTTTGGTTCAGGTCATGATCTCAGGGTCGTGAGTGAGATCAAGCCCCATAGGGGACTCCATGCTCAGCACAGAGTCTGCTTGAGAGTCTCACTCTCCCTCTGCCCCTCCTGCTTGTGCTCTCTAGCTCACTCGCTCTCTCCCTCTAAAATAAATAAATAAATCTTGAAGAAAAAAAATAATAAGAGATAACCAAAACATGGTACCATGGAGTTAGAAAATGTATTACCAGCAGGAGAAGAAGAAAAGTGCAGGTTTGAGGAAGATAAATGGCACATTATGTAGGATAGCAACCAAACATAAGTAGTTCAGTATTTCTGGGATACAAAGCATGAAACAAAGGTCTGGTCATGAAACTCGAGTAAAAAGAAAGGGAACTAGTGTCCTGCTAAACCTTAAGTGTTATCGTATGGGTGATGCAGAACTACTGAAGAGTTTCTATCTGGAAAAATATAACATACTCTAATAATAGTACAGATAATGGATTTGAGGGAGATAGGTCTAGAGGCTTGGAGGACAACTAGAAAGCTATTGCAATAATATAGTAAAGAGATGCTGAAGGCCTGGACTAAGGTAGTTATACTATAGATGGATGAAGAGATAGGAATAAACTTGAGAGATAGTCAGGAAGGCAGATTGATTGATTGGAAAGGATAAAAAATAGGTGAAAGGAATCAAGGGTAGTAACTAGTTTCCCAAAAACTAAGAAAGAAAATACCTATCACGTGTTGAAATTACTTGTTTAAAGTATATTTATTGGATGATCTTAGTGAAGGAACTATGTTATCACTCCTTTTCCAGTGTCTAGCCCAAAGCCTTCACAAAGTGTGCAGTCAATAGTATATGCGGATTGATGAGAAAAAGCAAGGAGTTGGTGGAAATGATGAGTTTGGTATTGAACCTAATGAGTTTGAAGATACCTGTGGAATTTTCAAGTAGAAATTTGCAGTTGTGGAAGAGAGTAAGATATCATCAGAATAACAGAAGCAATGGGAATGGATGAGCTCAGAGAGTGAGAGGAGGTACTGGCAAAAGATAGTGTCCTAGGAATGCCACTTAAAACAAAAGTTCCATTTTATTTGACCCAAAGATTGGGAAAGATGAACAAATTATGCAGACCAAGATCCCAAAACAATCAGGACCATCCGCTCTGCACTCAGTTTCCAACAAGGAAATTCAGTAGCTTTCAGAAGTTATGTGACTGGCCCAAGAGAGCCAGCACCCAAGCCAGATGCTTTGATTCTAAATGGAACACCTTTCCTCCCATACCTGCAACGTCAGATTATCAGCACACTGTCATTAGAATTCACAATGTCCCACGCAGGGGCAATAGTCATGGTCTGCAAGGTGCCTGGAATCTTTCACGTGTTCAGCCAGTATCACAGCAATTGAAACTTCAAAACCTTCTTACACAGAAGCAGTGTTCAAGCGTTGCTCTTCAAACCAGCAAGAGAAGTAGTAAATCTTGGGAGAGTTGATTTTATAACTGGATTATTCAGGTAGCAGGTGTTCTTGAGAGTAAGGGTAACTGTGTTAAAATTAACAGCTCTATATGCATAGAACATAAACTACACAAATCGGCCTCGCTGAATATACATTCTCTGCTCTGTTCTCTCCATATGAATGAGCTCTCAACACTTGCTCTTGAACTCTGGAACTCTGGCGACAAATGGGGTTTGTAACATTATGATAATGAGAAGCTGTATTTTAAAAGAGATCACTATTAAAGTGCCCTGCCTTAATTTGCGTTGCCTTCCTATTTCCGCCCAACTTTATTTGGAATGGGTTGCAATTTCTAACCTGCTACCAGTCACAGAAGCTCTGTGTGATTAAGACAATAAATATATTCACAAATTGTAAACGCAGCTTTCAGGCCTTTAAACATCTGCTCTGAAAATAAAACTTTTACAAACATATAGTCATGGGCAAAATGAACCCTTTCTTCCAAGACCCTTTCTTATGGAACTAAAAGGTCTAAAACACAAATAATGTTCTCATCCCAAACCCAGTATGCAGATTTGGCTAATTCACATGTGATGCTGTTCAATTATGAGCCTTTATATAGCTGCAGGGCACTCTCAGCTGGACTGCTTTAGATACAGTTGTTCAATGGGGCTAAAACTCTACATTCAAGATTTCAGCTCTAACAAGATCTAGATATGGAAATGGAAATATCCAAAAGATCTGTTGGTTTTATTACTATTTGATGACCAGTGTTCTCACAATGGGAACAACCTCGTGTAACATTTGGTAAATCTTTGCCGCATTTATCTTTTCTACCCTAGAAATGTCAGACAGATGAGAAACAGCTTATATTCAACTACCTCCTACTCGGATAATTTGTTCAGTATTAGCCAGGAATTTGAATGGTTTTTCCACCCCTACATAACTCATTATCTACTTCAAAATCAGTGGGACATCCTTAGAAAATCACCTAAAATGTAGAAAGCGTTCTACAGATATTTATCACTACAATATTAATAACGAGGTGGGAGAATGACCAGAGCAACCCAGCACCCCAAAATAAAGGAATGATTACATAAAGGTTAATCTATCAATTAAATAAAATACCACACACCATTTAAAAGGATGGTTACCCAGATTGTATAGCTACATACCAATGCTGCTGGCATGACAAGTCTTCACCTAAACCAAAAGAAGTCTATTCTCTTCTACATTCATTGAACCCATAGAAAACAGAGCACATTACTACTGTGTATATTTGAAAATAATTTTTACATTGCTCCCTGATAGTTTTTACCTGCACCCTTCTCTCCACAAGGCAATATTATTTAGGTCACCTCTTTTCACATATTATCTCAAATAACTCAAAGAGGTAAATCATATTAGTAGTTCACTGGAGTCATTATAATTATTAATAGTATTGTGAGTGGTTTATCCCAAGACATTAGGGATATTTAATTGCCTTTGGGGGATCCCATTTCTACAAATCAACCAGTTACCAAGTTTTAATTGCTATAGTGACTAAATAGCCTCCTTTTCTAGCAAAAGAAAACAAAGGTCTTCATTATTTAGACACTGGCTAGACCAGCACTGTAGAATGGAAATATAATGTAAGGCATACATGTAAGCCAACATTGTCATTTTAAGTTTTCTTTGACTGCATTTAAAAAGTAAAAAGAAACAAATGAAATTAATTTTAATAATATCTCTTATTAAGCCTGATATCTAAAATATCATCAGTTTCAACTTATTATCAACATAAAAGTTATCCATGAAGTATTTCTATTTTTTTAACTAAGTTTTTGAAATCTAGCCTGTGTTTTACATTTATAGCTTATCTCAATTCAAATTAGCCATATTTCAGGTGCTCAGAGGCTATACCTGGCTGGGAGCTACTGTCTTGAATAACGCAGATGGAAGAGAGAGTGATTGCTGAGAGAATGTTGAAAAAATACGTATGTAAGATAAATTATGATATAATACACATTGTTTTTTAACACTATGTGTTTGCAATTTAAGACAATAAAATGATGCAATTTAGAAGTAGATTTTATTACCATCCTTAGCTGAAAGCTTATTTTCCCCCTTTTTTTCCTTTGGTATAGCATTCTGAAACCAATATGTGTACAACTTAGCAAACATTAAAACTTAAAAACCTTAGCAAACGTTATGGAGTATAACAGAACAAAAATATTGTGTCATTGGGGTAAGATGCCCTGGTTACAAGACAAATGAAAAGCAGTCGATGTATCTTGCCTCTCACAATGAAAAATTGCAGTTCAAAGGGAGGAGGCCTTCGAGGATGACTTGCATATCTCCTAAGTACCAAATACTTTCTTTAGAGGCAAGTACTTATCACACCCACTTCACTTCATCACATTAGAGGTATTCTCACAGTTCAGGTGTTTTTGCAAGAGCAACTGAGGAATGACCCCGGAAAGATAAAAGCTTTCGATAAAAGCCAAGATTTCCAATCAATCCTCAGGACAAGAAGGACTTAACACCACCAGCAAACTCCTGAATGCCATCCACAAGTGAAACTAAAACCTCCATTTTTTTCAAAATCCCAGGTTCGTACTTTACAACCCCCATTTAAAAAAAAATACCCAAAGATGGAAGGGAATGGGCACTCAGAGAAAACACGTATTGTATAGTTGGTATCCCCTTAGAAAGGTTCCTTACGTGCTGCCACAACTAAAAGTAAGCCTCCAGGTTTGAAATAATCTTTCCACAAAAGCTAGTTTGTAAGAACTCTTCTGGCACATAACAGTAGAATGTATAGTCCAGTGAGGACAACCACAGTGAAGTAAACAGGCATCTAAATGATCAAATAGTGTGATGACCGGCAAGATATGGAAGGTGTGGTGGAAGCACACCCCAGAGGCCATGACTGGAGGAGAAGGGTGTAGGATGGGGGTTCAGCCTCCTGCAGAGAGTGAGGCCTGAACTAAAACTATACCATGGGTAGGCGTTAGCCTAATGAAAGGAGTTTAAAGAAGAGGAAACAGGATGTTCCAAGGCCAGGGAAGGGAGAGGCACGGCATGTCAAAACACTGAGAGAAGTATGGGTGTGAGGGTAGGGGACTCAGGTCGAGAAATAAAAGTAGAGGATGAAGGAAGAGATAAGAAACTCTGACTCTTTGTAAACTAAAAGCATGGGCTTCATCTTCAGAACAGTGGAGAGCTCCTGAAGTCTCTTGAGTGACTTGACTGTTTCTGCTTTGACCTCCTCTCTTCTTGGGGCTTCCAGCTCCCTGATGCCTTGAAAACCCTAGAACTAAAGCATTTTACAAGAGTTTCAGGGAAAAGGCAAAAGCTAATTAAACACTATAGCTTCAGATGCAACAGAGAAAGGGAAAAGAAAAAAAGCAAATACAGTCAAATTCATTCACTGAACTTGGAAAGTTAGTATTTTCTCAGTGATTCCTGTAAGATCTATTTTCTCCCCCTTTTTAATGGCCTGGTTGTGGTTTCTTTGGAGTTTCATAAAATTAATGGCTTGTAACATCTCATCACAGGCCAAGTCTAAAGGCACCTTTCTCATCATTGCTTGAATCTCTGCCTTTAAAGGGGATCCCCAGGATGGAAATTTTTCTGAGAGAGGGACTGTCATTCTATTTGACACTTTCCTTTCAACAAGGGAAAGTTATTTCAAATCCTTCTTTCGATCTAACACGTGTGTGTGTGCGTGCGCGCGCGCACACACACACACACACACACACACTGAACTACATCAGAACAAGGACAAAGAAAGGGAGGGAGGACTGGCATAAGCAGCTTTCAGGATCATTGTCTCTACCTGACCTTATCCTTTGTCTCCCAGTGATGGCCAGGAGAACACAATCCTTCAATCAAGCAATCATCCCCTTGAGAGGATACAGACACAGCTAATGAATGACTCTTTTTCAGATATCACCTTTTTTTGGTTTTGTTTTGTTTTCCTTTTCTAATCTTTTCAAGGCGTTTCCTTTCTCTGGCATTCCACTATCCTCTAGTTCTTATTAATTTTCTTCCGCTGACTATCTTAGACTGGCAGCTTTTTCTTAGTTCAGTCTCAACCCCTAGAGTCATTGCTTAAGGTCATTTACTCTTATTCTATTCACAGGGAAGATTAAAAAATAAAGCTACTTAACACCTTCTGTCCAAAAATTTGGCACATTCTTAAGAACCATAACCAAGGAGCCACTGAGGGGGTTTTTTCCCCCCTGTTCTGTATTTGTAATACCACCTTCTAATCATTCTTATTTTCCAGCCCCTAATCTGTCTGTTTTGTGGCATGTCCTGGAGAGTTCTCTAGGATTCCTCAGATCCCCACGAAGCAGGTTGGGAGAGATTAGGCACCACATTCTAGTAGTGCTCTGGCTAAGCAGGACAATAGGTAGAGCACATATCCCTGGGTTTAAAAAAAAAAAAAATAGTGAAACCCAACATAAGGCCAAAGGGACTGAATCATGAGCCTCACGGGGCATTTATTCTTCATACTACCTTGCCACTGGGAATAGAGCTATCAAAATAAGACCCAAGAGCAAAACTAGAATTTTTGTGGCAAAATTAAGGTATCCTTAGAGTGAGCCATGCAGGAGAAAATGTGCTGAGCACCTGCCTCGAGTACATTTCCGGCTCAGTCATGAGTATCAACTTAATTCATTCTCCTAAGAAGAAAGCCAAGACATTTTTAAATGCAGAGCTGTTTAGACTTGGTACTCATTCTGCAAAGTTAATAACATTTTTGAGGGTTCATTAATCTCAACAAGGCTGAAAAAAATACATTTTCATGTTCTTGCTCTCCAACTATCATCTCTTTTTTCCAACTATCATTTTTGCAGTACATTTTTACATAAATAATTGCTTATGGCTCAAATTAAAATAACTTTGACAAATTATCAGGCAGGGTAAGGGTTTTTGAGCTTGTGCTGGGATGTGAGATATCAGCACCCCTGGGTGCCTCAGGACCATGTGTTATCTCATGATAACATTCAACTCATTCAACTCACTTCTTTCTAGGCTCATAAAATGTAAGTTTTCATCTAACAGCTGAAATGACTGTGTTCTGTTTAGATAATACTCCCTCGCTGAAAGGTTACTCTCAATAGAATTCTTCCGATGAAAGTATCAATGTGGTGTGCATGAGGACTAGGATTCGTGTCCCTGGCAACCCGGGTATCCTCAAAAGCATTTCAATCCTGTCCTCATATCGCAATCCCTAAAACGCTTTGCAGACCACAGTGTCCTCTATATTAAAATCCTTCTCCTTATAGATTAACAAGTGGCAAGCCCTCATTCCTACACATATTACAATCCTTCTCTGTGGCATGCACTAAAGACCTCTGGTGTGATGAATTGTCATCTCCCTCAACCTCAAAGGTAACTGGCTATAAAATTGTTTTATGTTCCTAGTATTCCTAGTCCTCGAGTAAAAATACTAGCCGTAATTCAATGTTGGCAATGTGGTATTATTCATAAAGCATTCAAACTGTACTTTCCAGTTTTAGAATGCCATCAGAACTTCCCAATTGAATTACAGTTGAGCATTCAGCTGGGTGTCCTTTTTTTCTGCCTGAAAATTACTCACAAGCATTTCCCAACATCTCCAGGGCCTACATGGACGTTCCAAAGCAAGCAGCGTTTTGCATAATCCTTCAAAAACTTCTTCAGGGACATTCGAGAGCCAGGAATTGAATAAATTAATGCAGGTTAAAAATTAAAACAAACAGCTTGTAAAACAAAAATGTATTGGTACTTTTCCAAAGAGAGAAGACAATGTCTGGAGATATAATCCAACTTCACTGGCTGGTTTCCAAAGCAAAATTCCTAAATTGATGGCATGTGTTTAAACCAACTATGTCACACAGTTTTTGGCAAGATAGAAAGGAGCATGGGGTTTCACTTTTCTGTTTATGAGGGAGAGGGACTCGATCTGTGCTGTTCTTTGCTAACAACACTTACCTTATACCCCATTCAAAATTCATCTGCATATACATGTTTCATTAATCTCTCTTTTGGAAACATCTCTCTGTTTATTTTCAAAAGACGATAATTTAGTATATGAATATATTCAGCTTCTCTGATCCTCTGATTCTGATTCTAACACATCTCTGATTCTAACATATCAACAACTTATTTTAGAAGCTCTTTCTCTTGATCTTTGTCTTATTTTTTTCTCACATACTTCTGACAATTTTATAAATTACAATCTTTTTAAATAAGATGATCTTTTTTCTTTGTGGTAGCCCCTTCAGACTTTTTCCAATGACAGTATGTCCAAACCAGCTGTCAGTAGACTATTTAGTATGAAGTAATGGAACCAATCTTCTAAGTACAAGCTCTATGGCTCTGCTATGTGGCTGTCATAGAAAATCAGAGAGGCCAAATAATTTAGTCCATAAAACATGACCTTATTTTATGCTTATCTCTCAGACTCTGTCTTTTCTTTAGACTTGTTTTGTTTCTTCAAAATTATATGCTAATAAAAATGTGAGCGGTTTTGCTGCCTTGTTGAATAATTAACACTCCTTCATTAAATCAGTTCAGTCAAGAGCAGATTTTATTCTAGGATCTGGGGGAGAAAAATGGTAACAATCTGGTAAGAGAAAGCCAAAAGCCTCTAACAATATATATTTTTGTTTCATTACCATACATTCTGCACCTACCATTTCCAAGGCACTCATTGTCTATAGTAAATTTGTCCAGACTAGACCTACTAGATTCATTTCGTATTTTATTATTAAATAAAATCATTTAACACTGCATAATAAAGCTAAGTTAGACATGGCCCAGGATAATTATCCTTATATATATTTATAGTCATCTATTAGAACAAGTTATTTCAATCTTATAATACTAATCATTTCAAATAGATACCTAATACTAATATTCTCCTCTGACTTTAACATTTCCTGGCTTGGTGATCAGCAAACTAGACATACTGTCATTCATAAAATTAAGATATAGGCCACTAACTAACTTTGATAGTAAGACACTTCTGTGTAACTTTTGGCTACAATGTTTTGTCTTATTATTGCCAATTGGGAGGCCAACTTAACTGTTTGCTTTCTGGGATTTAGGATTATGTGGCTGAAGCACTCTTTCCAAATGGCAATATAAGAGAGAACCATATACAGTGGAATTTCATACCCTGAATTTCTCTCACTTAAACACATTTAATCCATGATCTTAGTGTGTTTCTTTAAAAAAAAAAAAAAATCCAGAAACTTCTGCCTTGTACTAACCTTATGGTAAATAACATAAGATTCCCTTTCATTTAATTTGGTTTATAAAGCACCCCTTAGTAATCAGAATTTGCAAATAGTTCTGAATTCTTCCCTAGTGCTATTCTACTAAGAGGGTCCTACTAAGACCTCCAGTAAGAGATCTCCAGCAATTCAACAGCCTGCATGAGCTAACAAATGGTATTAAATAAAAACGCTATGTACCACCCCTGAATTATTCACATGTCAGCAGGAAACTAAATGAGGAGTCTAAGTTCTTTGTCCTTTCCTACTTGCCCTCCGTGTCATTTATGAAAGAACCCCTCATAAGGCAAAATAACATCAATAGTGATGATTTTACGCCTCATCTCTTAAATATTCACACCTCAGCAAGAAGCCAAATGAAGAGAGTGGCCTTTATGTCCTCTGTCTAGGTGTCCTTCCAATATCATTTGAGGGATCCTTTTAAAAGACAAATAACAATCATAATAGCAAATTCATTTCAGAAGAGGGAAAGGAACGATAAGGAAGGTATCTAGCAGAGATTCTTACAGATGAGCTTTGCAATTATCTCTCGCTTTGCTCCTCCTCTTGGGAAGGACCACCCATCTAACAGCAAGAAAATCAGTTTAAATTCCTCTGAACAAATATTTCATTGGCTACTCGGGAAGTTCTATTTTATGATTATGTGCCCCCACCCCCCCCCCACACCCCCACCCCGCGCCAGAATTCCACACCACCATCCCACCTCCTAAGAGATCTCTGGTATCCTCTTCCCATTTCACCAGCTTCCTTTTATTATTCTCCTCCAGTATTTCCACTGCTGCTCTAATATCTCTTCCTCACTAATGACACTCAGCCATCTCTAAACTTTTCAGAGAATAGGAAAACATTAGAGGCTTAGGAATCAGGGTTTAGAACATATTGGCTCTAATAAGAGAGACAATATAGCATATGCAGCATCTGTAAGGCTCAGAGAGGTTAAATACAAAAATCAACCTCAGAGAGGTTGATCCAAATCCCAGCTTTACCACTTACTCTAGCCATGTGGGGCTGAGGAGTTCATTTAACCTGCCAGGGCTTCTTCTCATCTACAAACAAAACATACCTCAACAGGGAGTTATGAGGATTAACGAGGTAATACATGAAAAGCATTTAGAATCATACTTAGTAGCCTAAGTGTTGAATACACATAATTATTATTAGTCCCTATATCCATACACTGTGCAAATGGCAACAAACTCTCATGTTTCCATTTCCTTATCTGAAAAACGAAAAGACTAGATTGGACTATTTCTGAAATTCCCTTTGGTCCTAAAATATCAAGTGTTTGAGTCTAATACAATTTCTTTTTTTTTAAGATAGCAATCTTCTCTTTAACTTGAACAGTGGATGAAAATGGGGAGATCATAAAATAAACATACGGCATAGTCTCTGCCTTTAAGAACCATAAAATCTTTTGTTTTGAAGTGTAAGGACAAGTTTCATTGTTCACCTTCAGATATATTTCCTTTTCTTCCTATATTACTTCATCAGATTTTCAGGGAAATCTGACACACTAAAAAATTGATGTATAGAATAAATGGTATGATATGTTGGTATAATACGTTACAAGTAAGTAATAGAAAGTCACATGAATGTGTTAAGTTTAGCAGCTAGATAAACTTGAAAATTGAATAAATAACATTTATGGGCAAAATATAATCAACTACATTTTCATTCACATTCAGTTAATACTTTCTGAGCATCTACTATTTGCTGGGCGTAATAGTAAATTAGGAAAGCTCCTAATGCAAACATGAGGCTTGCTACCTCAGGACAGAGGGAAAACAGTGCTGGCCGCCCTACCTGAAAGAGCAGTGTGTGGTCTCAGAGGGAGATAACTCAATGTGAAATTACGAGGTAAAGAGAGTCCTTAAATGTAATTAAAAAGCTAGCAAGCTTTGATCCCAAAATCAGCATGTCCTTTATAACTACACTACTCTATTATCAAAATTCTTAACCTCAAAAGAAGCTTAAAGACATCTTGTTCCCTAAACTCACAAATTATCTACTAGCATATGGGACAACTTATTTATCAGAAAGTCCTTATAAATTGAAAAAAGATGAAACAGATATTCTCTACCTAGGGTTTAAAAAATATGAGATGAAACATCTAAATGTGGACATAAGTAAGACCTTAGAATAAAAAGTTGCTAAAATGTTCAGGTGATTAAATTCTCTATTCCCTCTCTATTTTAAGAGGAAAGAAAATGTTTAAATATTCCTTATTTAAAGACTTTTATGCACAATAATTTTATTTCAAATATATTTCAAAAAAGCATTATGTAAATAAAAGTTCACTTTGTTACTATAAAATAATAAATGAGGGTATTGGACCAGATTATCTCTAGGGAGCCTTCTAATTCTAAAATTGTATAAATTGCTTTATCTAGTAATAACATAATAATATGAAAATGCTGGTACATTTTTACAGGCGCCTGGGTGGCTCAGTCAGTTAAGCATCTGATTCTTGATTTCATCTCAGGTCATGATTTTAAAATCATGGGATCAAGCCCCACATGGGAGTCAGAGTTCAGCACAGAGTCTGTTTGTCCCTCTCCCTTGGCTTCTCCACCCTCCCATGCTCTCTCTTTCTCTCTCTCTCTCTCAATAAATAAATAATCTTTTTTTTTTTTTAAGGAAAAGAAAATGCTGGCACATTTTCAAATATGCTATTTCCTCCACAAAGGAAACTTCAGAAGGCTCTACTCAAGATAGCAAATGAACTGACTGTTGCTAAGAGAAATCTGAAAAAATTTGACATATCTATCCCTGACACAGACAAGAAAATTATTTCACAGCTAAGTCAATCAAGTAAGCCTCCAGGATAATTTGTGCTTGAAAAAAATGCAGGATGGGCTTCTGTGTCTGTACGTGTCTGGGCACATGTGTGTATATATAAGATATGGTGTTGAATAATCAGTTGTTGTTTTTTTTTTAAGAAAATAAACAGCTTAATAAGGCTGAATTCCATAGAAATAAGACCTATTTTTGTGCTTTTCCTATCAATTTGCCAAAATTCACAGGAAACCCCCCCCCAAAAATAAATGATTTATCTTTCAAGAAGGTAGCTTTTGACTTCAGAGTCAATCAGGCTTTTTGAAAAGCAGAAGATTTAAGCTGTCAAAAGAAATTGTCACTTTTTTGTTCAGCATCCTGCTATTCTTGATGATGTTTTACACATCAGTAATATACAGAGGGAGGCCTTAATTGCTTGTTTCTTTTACACTTTCCAAATATAATATGGAAATGACATGTTGGTTGAATTTAGGCCATGCGGGGCCTTACTTCGTTTATGGAGAAAAGGCAAAATAATTCAATATCTTTTGCGGTAGAAGTGCACAGTGGCTGAAGCACAGCAAGTAGAAATTTGGAGATCTAGAGTTCAGTTCCAGCCCTGATACCAGCAACATACATTCAGTCATCAAGTATTTATTGAACACCTACTATGTGTGTCTATCCCTTTGGAGTTTATGGTCCCTGAGAGGTCAGAATAGGGACAAGACAGAGATAAAATAAGTCCACAATTATAAACTATGACAAGTAAAATGAAAGAAGATACAAATAGAATGAGAATAACAGAAAAAGGGAATTTGACGGAATAGTCAAAAAATAGCCTTTCAGAAGTGATGATACTTGGCTGCAACTTCAAGTATGAGAATGGAAAAACCATGCAAATTAAACAAGTAAAATAGCTCTGGGCAGAGGAAAATGCATGGGCAATGGCCATGAAACAAGATAAAATATGGCACTTTCAAAGAATTTGAAGAAGAGAAGTATGAATCACACGTACTGCATAGAAAAGGATGTCGAAGAACTAGGAAATTACCCAGAGTCTCAAGACATAATCCACATGAGCTACCTGAAGAGTTGATTCAAATCTCACTGAACTATGATCACTTCTATAAGGTCCTTGGGTCAAGATACTCCACTGACTTGGGCAGCTGGGTGGCTCAGTGGGTTAAGGCCTCTGCCTTCGGTTCAGGTCACGATCCCAAGGTCCTGGGATCGAGCCCCACATCGGGCTCTCTCCTAGGCAGGGAGCCTGCTTCCCTCTCTCTCTCTCTGCCTGCCTCTCTGCCTGCTTGTGATCTCTGTCAAATAAATAAATAAATAAATTTTTTTTTAATCTGGATTTTTAGAAAATCATTCTCATCTCTCATATTTAATCCTCCAGATTCATTTTTATTCAATTATGCATTAGGGTGTTGGCAGTACCCAGAAATACTTGAACTTTATCCTTTTCTTAGAATGAAGTTACTTATTTCTCTAAGACAAATTCTGCCATGTGATAATGAGATGCATGTGACATTTCCCTGTAATTATAGGACTAATTTATACGTTCTGTGGTGAAATGCTCTGATGACATATATACAACTTGCTAAAAATGTGTATAATTAAGTCGAACATCAATGATAGCTGAGACCAATCCTAAAACTATGATAGCTATTCTCCAATCCAAAGTGAAAGGAGCCTTCATTAGTGAAAATAAGCCCAAGATCTGTTCTGTGAATTTAGAGAGTGGATTTAACAAACAATAAAAATTCATGTGTATAAGGAAGAGAAGGGTCAGAGAGCTTTAGTGAACTAAAAATAGAGATTCTCCAAATTTCTGCTCTGTAACTCTTGCCTCACTGACGAAAGTGTGTTGACACCAAAACAACTGGATGGAAAACAGAAACATGCAGCCAGCTCCCAGATGCTCTATCATTAATGGTGCACAGCGAAGGACCATAGCTATAGAATAAAAGGGTCTACTGCAATTGCACTACTGGGTATTTACCCCAAAGATACAGATGTAGTGAAAAGAAGGGCCATCTGTACCCCAATGTTTATAGCAGCAATGGCCATGGTCGCCAAACTGTGGAAAGAACCAAGATGCCCTTCAACAGATGAATGGATAAGGAAGATGTGGTCCATATGCACTATGGAGTATTATGCTTCCATCAGAAAGGATGAACACCCAACTTTTGTAGCAACATGGACGGGACTGGAAGAGATTATGCTGAGTGAAATAAGTCAAGCAGAGAGAGTCAATATCCATAGGGTTTCACTTATTTGTGGAGCATAACAAATAGAATGGAGGACAAGGGGAGATGGAGAGGAGAAGGGAGTTGAGGGAAATTGGAAGGGGAGGTGAACCATGAGAGACTATGGACTCTGAAAAACAATCTGATGGCTTTGAAGGGGCAGGAGGTGGGAGGTTGGGGGAACCAGGTGGTGGGTATTGGAGAGGTCACGGATTGCATGGAGCACTGGGTGTGGTGCAAAAACAATGAATACTGTTACACTGAAAAGAAATAAAAAAATTAAAAAAAAAAAAAGAATAAAAGGGTCTAGAGCCAGGTTGTTTGCTTTTATTCAGGGCTTCTTCATGCTTAAGCCCTTGAAAAACCAGAAGCAGCATTAAAGAGGCAAGTAGAAGCTTCAAACCAAGTGTGGTCTGTTTGTCCCAGTGGAGTCTGGGTCCCATTGCCTTTTGTGACCAAGTGAATGAATGAATGGACTACACTGGCAAGTCAAAAAAAAAAAAAAGATAACAAAACAAATTTTCAAAGAAGCTGACATAAAATAAGTAGATTTTAATATTCAAGAAAGATTATTTAAGAGCCAATAACTTTAGTCACCAGCTTTTGGAACAGCAAATTTACTCACTTTTAATAAGCAAAACAAATTATTTATAAGTACAAAGAAAGAATATTAATTCTTTACTCCATTTCATTATACACTAACTCATGTGAAAAATTAAGGGAAGAACAAGATGCCACATAAATTATTACATGCTGAATCCCCTTTAGGGTATTTGATTTCTAATAAGGATACTAAAATTCACACCCATTAGAACCTCCGCTCCTCATGAAAACATTACATTGTAAAATGATTTTTAAAAAAAGAACAATAAAGAAGGTTAATAAAACATCACAAAAAATAAACAGTGAGGCAACAATGCCTCCATTTAATATTTATCTAAATAATCTATTCTTCCTATAAATCACTACATAAAACCTATGATCACTCTGATTCTCTCGTATCTCAGCCAAAGGAGGAATGACTAATGCATTGGATATCTAAGAATATGAAAAATCATTATCTAGTAATTACTGACTTAAGTTAACAGAACATTACATTTAAATACTGATATTAATGTGTTTGTTCACTTAAATTTGGCTATGTTTTTAAGGAAGGCATTTGGGTTATCTACATGATTTCTCAGATTTATCACCTATCAGTGACTTCTTTTTTCCTGGTTTTCCATTAAAAACACATTGAGATAAAGGCATTTTTTAAATTAATAGGACTGGTCTCTCTATAGAAGCAATGTTTACTATTTATGAAAAGAACATTTTTCTCCAAGCTATTCCTTGTTATATCACAGGTCAACATCTGAAGGATGATTATTGAGACTATTTACTCAACTTCTGCTTTATTACCACAGCCTTCATCTGATCTTGCCACTATTGCTCTTTAAAGAGAAAACAATTTGAAAGAGATGTTTTAAAATAATGTTAGAGTTTTATTCTCTCCCCAAACTAAGCTATGTATCCCCGCATGTTAGACACAAACTTTGCGGCCTCTCAGATTCCATTGTTTTCTATCCACCCTTCAATACTCCTAACCAGGTCCGCTCCGTTATTCCAGCAAACGTTCACAATAGGCAGAGAGACAGGATGGGACAGCATCTAACATTGATATTTTAGAGGTATATTTTCAAAAACATCACAGTATTGTTGACATAGGAATGGATGACATGGGAATGTATCTATAAGGAATCATACTGCAATAGTTTTGAACGCCAGTGTCTGTTTTGGTGTGATGGAATCCTCATTTTGACCAACAAAGGTAGCATGGGTTATAAATGGAGTGTAATATTATGCATAAACTACATATGACATGTTAGTAGTAATTTCTTTTAAGTTCAAATAACAGAAACAAAATGCTCATTCAAGTTTGCACTGGGAGCATAGAAAAGGAAGATTAATTTTACCTGAAGTGGTCAGGGAGAGCAATGTTCCAGGTGAGCAGAGCCAGCACCAAGGGTGATCTGCCTAGTACCCAATTCTCCTTTCATCCTCATTGGAGAATCCTGATTTTGTCCAGGATCCACCCTTCCCTCTTATTCCTCAAAGTTAATTCTGTAAATCCAAGGCAATCATATTAATCCCATTCCCTTTTCTAGAGGTTGGTTTAGTCAGGGCATCTGGCCAATCCTGGCAAATGAGCTGTGAGGGGAAGTCAGCTAGAGCATATAGGGAACTTCCCCACTCTGAAAAACAGACACGTTGGAAAAGATGTACCCTTTTTCATCAGGACATCGTAACTGATGTCCTGTGGTTGCAACTATCTTGCAACCACAAAATAAATTTGCCTGATGTCAAAACTGAACTGATACACTGAGAACCAAAAACTTTTAAAATGGCAAAAACCCAGGTTCTCAGTAATGTTAATAAGATTTGAATTAACCAACCCTGGAAAGGTTAGGTCCCATAATAGATTTTCTTGTTAATTCATCTGAGTTGGGGATTTCCTATTACTTGCAGCTGAAGGAAGAGTATGAATTTGATACATGGAAGGGGGAGGGGCCATACAGGGATAAGAAACAAGATGCATAAAGTAAAAAGAATAGTGAGAAAGAACACTTCTATAGGATAAAACTGGATGAACAAGTATATTTTCTACTTTTTAAAGCACTTCCTGGTTCTATGATGCTTTATTCACACACACACACACACACACACACACACACACACACACACAACACAGAGTTGTTCTCAGAAAACCTCTAGAGTTTAGGGTGCCACAGATTTTAACAAACTCATACACAGGTACATGCACACATGCACACACACACTGTGTTAATTAGATCTTTGGTAATATCACAAGGTCTTCAGGAAGATGGGAATAATACTTGCATATTTCTTTTTTCTATTTAATTTATTTATTTACATATTTATTTGAGAGAGAGAGAAAGAGCATGAGCAGGGGGAGGAGCAGGGATAGAGGGACAAACAGACTCCCAGCTGAGTGCAAAGTCCAACGCAGGGCTTGATCCCACTACCCAATATCATGACCTGAGCCAAAACCAAGAGTCAGAGCTGCTCAACCAACTGAGCCCTTCAGGCATCCCTAGTTGCTTATTTCTAAAGAAAAGTGATTTTTATCTTAGAAAACGAAATGGCTCTAATATGCTTTTTATGATTATGACAAGTATAGTCCAGAAGGTAGAATATGAGGTCTTCATGTCTTCCATTTTTTTAATTCTACCCTTTGTTTTATTTGATGCTACCCTGAGAAGCACTGGAATTTATTTTAGTGACTTTATAGTATTAAAAACTGTCTTCAAATAGCCTGTAGCTGCCTGAGCATTATGGGTATTTTCCCCGTTTTAATGAAAACAGGGATATATCAGGCCTGTGGTTCATCTCTCCATGGAGAAGATTTTGGCCTGCTTTGCTCTTTTGCCTCATCCCTGAAGTATCACATCTTAAAATACAGTCAGGAGGTTGGTGTGCCAAGCCAAATTTTTTCCCTTAAAATGCACATCATGTGCAACATTTCAAAGGTCATTCCTTAGACTTCGTGCTTTTAAATTACAACAGGAAAATGAAATGAAAGCATCTGGCCTGTCAAAACCTTACTAGCATAACAAATGTTTTTGGTTTTTTTTTTTGTTTGTTTTTTTGTTTTGTTTTGTTTTCAGAATGTACAGAAAGCTTTACTCAAGAAGGCATTTATGGAATGTCCACTATTTGCCCAGTGGCTATCAGAGTGCCTGGCACAAAGGCAGCACTCCATAAGTATTATTTGAATGAATGAATAAATGAAGATCACGAAAATGAAAAGGAAACATTTCTCACCAAAAAGAGAATAAAGTCCAATAAGGGAGACATACGCAGATATAAACATTAGGCAAAGTGATAATCCATAAAGGAAACACAACTTGCTAAGAAGATATCCAAAGAAGTAATTAAATACACATAGATAAGATAAAGGAAGGCTTAGGCAAAAAGATAGAGATATATTGATATAACAGGATTAAAATTAAGGATGGGTCATATTCCTAACAAGGAAAAGTAGAAAAACAGGGTGTAAAAGCTACTGCTTTCATCTTTTTAGCATCCCTTCCCCTATCATTGGGTAACAAATCCCACCTCTACTCTGCCTGACTATCGTGTCAGCCTTTCAGACAGACTGGGTCCATCATGCTGCCCACCCACTTGGGCAGAGTAGACTAGACAAGGGATGGGCAAATGTCCAAAGCTGAGAGGATCAAAGCCATTCCCTAGGCCTTCAGTACATAGAGCTCACAAAGTACTTCCCTTTGTCATATGATCGCAAAGCTTTCATATATAAACCCTGAGTAGCCAAAGAGCATGGCTCTATCACAGGAAGAGGCCCATCTATAGTAGAAGAAAATAAATACCAAATGCAGAGAAATGGACGGAGCATTCTGTATAGAAGCATTTAGGTTCCAATTGCATACACATCCAGCTTCATCCTTGCCCTTTACAATTACTTGAACTAAAAATTTCCTTTTTGTTTAAGCTACTCTGTGTTAGATTTCTAATTTCTAAAACTGAAAGAATAATAATACATAGAGAATACCACAGGCTCTCTGACCTTTGGCTGTGTCTGACGATTTTGCCCACATAATTAACCCTGGAAAGCATTTAAACTTTATGTTCAAATCAGCTGTCAACAAGGACAAAGGCATATTTATATTCCAGTTAGTACACATGCCCTGTCAACATATATGCACTTAACAATGCAAGCCTCAAAATATATTATGCAACAATTGATATAATTATATGAATAAATGATAAATCAGTGACAGAGAGGAAATCTATCAGAGGAAAAAAAAATATGCTAACCACAAGAGGAGAGTAATTAAATCTACAACAGAATCATCGGCCACAAGACCACAAAACAATGTATCAACATCTTCAAAATCCTGAGGAAATACATGTATAAATAAAGATAAAATACTGACATCTTCAGATATACCTAATGATTAATAGAATATAAAGCAAACCACCCATTAAAAAAATCACTTGAGGATATACTTTATCTGGAAAAAAAAAAAACCACGGAGAGGAAAAGTACAGTTCATAAGAAATAATGATAATCATAGAAATTAAGTTTTTGAGTATTGATAAATTATTAATGACTATCAAAAAAGGAACTTACTTATATGATTTAAAAAATGAGAAATGAGGGCACCTGCATGGCTCAGTCAGGTGGGTATCTGACTCTTGGTTTCAGCCCATGTCATGATCTCAGGGTGGTGAGATCAAGCCCACCATTGGGGTCCCTTCTCAGCTGAGAGTCTGCTTGAGATCGCTCATGTGAGCTTTCTCTCTCTCAAATAAATAATAAAATAAATCTTTTTAAAAATGAAAAATCAAAATTCTAGACAGCAAAAACTAGAGAGAAATATAAGAAGGATACTAATTAATGGCTATTTAAAACAGCTAAGGTTCTTGTCACGTTTGGACAGTTGGATAAGAATACAATCTAACTTTAAAATTGTTAGAAAAAAATCATGATTTGGGGGACCCAAGTGGCTTAGTTGGTTGAGCCTCCACTCTTGGTTTTGGCACAGGTCAGGATCTTGGGGTGGTGAGATCAAGCGCCGCATTGGCCTTTGCACTCAGCTGGGAGTCCGCTCGAAGATTCTCTCCCTCTGCCCCTCAATCAACTCATACATGCATGCTTTCCCTCTCTCTGTCTCTCTCAAATAAATAAATCAATCTTTAAAAAAAGAAAAAAAAGTCATATTATGTATAAATTAAGGCTTCTATTTCAGTCAATACATTGGACCAAACAGCCTGAAAATATACCATTCATTTATTCAACCAGTGATTCTTTTTTTTTTTTTTTTTAAGATCACAAGTAGACAGAGAGGCAGGCAGAGAGAGAGGAGGAAGCAGGCTCCCCGCTGAGCACAGAGCCCAATGTGGGGCTCAATCCCAGGACCCTGAGATCACGACCTGAGCCGAAGGCAGAGGCTTAACCCACTGAGCCACCCAGGCGCCCCCTCAACCAATGATTCTTAAAACCTAGTTTCTGGCCCATGGTTCTCAAAAGGTCACATGTGATGGAACACTACAGCACACATGCTCAGTGTCAGCTTTCTGTTTTCCATACATCTAGTCTTAAATATTTACATGTCAAGGAACCAGCAATAAATTCTCATAATTAAATTATTGAAATAGAACCATATTACTAAAATTGGATGTTATTTCAGTCAATTTAATTACGATTTCCTCTTTCCTTTTTACAAGTTTGAACCTTATGCTGCATTTTTAAGATATGCATAGGAAAATATAGCATTCATTCTACTATTTTAAATCTCTATTATCCTTAAAATAATACGTTTTCAAGTCTGATGCTAACATTTGTATGCTATACAGTTATTTTGACTTTAGTCTTAAAAATATTTTGTTTTAATAATAGAGTAGGAGTCACACCATCAGTCTGTTTTTCCTCTGCAAAGGGATTAAAGTCATATATGGTCAGTGGTAGGAAGTACATACTGTTATTAAAATCATATTCTTTAAATCAGCAGTGTGTAAATTTTCTATGAAATGAATTGGACTAATTTCAAGATGAGAGAACTCATTTATAGTTCTGCAAAAATACTCCTTCTCTCAAATGACAGAATTATATGCAGCACTTTGTAAGTCAAATTTTTACTATCAGCAAATAGAATCAAACCAGTTTGCCTAGTGTTTTGCATATTTGGCAATGCATCTTATTTACTAATTGAGACACAGGAGCTTTCAGCTACTGTACTAGCTCTCACTCTCCTTGTATGATGACACGAATATTTTTCAAGGTAGGAGATAGGAGGAGGCTTTTCACTGTACTAGCTCTCATTCTCCTTGTAGGAGAGGCTTTTTAACTGTACTTTTTTACTGTACTAGCTTTTCACTGTACTAGCTTTTTACTGTACTAGCTCTCATTCTCCTTGTATGATGACACGAATATTTTTCAATACCTGCTCAGTTCATGTGAACATACTCAGTCCTTTGCCAAATGTATATATAAGCCAATGTAAATATGCTTTAAAAATTATTATCCACTATGGAACAGAATAGCTATTCACCAAACCACTGCAACCTTCTGGCTGGGCACAAGCTATATCAGACTTTCCAACCTCCCTTGCAGTTAGATGTGGCCATGTGGTTTAATTCTGCCTAATGCAATGTGAGCAGAAGTGATGGGCTCCACTACTAGGGCCTCCCACAAAGCATTCCCATCACTGTCTTGTTGTCAATGCCCAAGTGATCTTGGAAGCCATCTGTTAAAAGTGGAAAACCAGGGCGCCTGGGTGGCTCAGTGGGTTAAGCCGCTGCCTTCGGCTCAGGTCATGATCTCAGGGTCCTGGGATCGAGTCCCGCATCGGGCTCTCTGCTCAGCAGGGAGCCTGCTTCCTCCTCTCTCTCTCTCTCTCTCTACCTGTCTCTCTGCCTACTTGTGATCTCTCTCTGTCAAATAAATAAATAAAAAAAAAATCTTTAAAAAAAAAAAAAAAAAGTGGAAAACCAATGAATGCCAGGATGTTCAAATGACTTGTGTAGAGCACAGTCCCCCAACCCTGATTTCCCTCACCCGCAACATACAAATATGGACCCACATTGCTATTATGTGGCCAAGAAATAAAATTCTACTGAATTAAACCATAACAATTCTAAGGGTTACTTGGTACAGAAATTAGTCTATTACAATCAATACAGAAAAGCCATTCCTTCAAATGGGATATTATTGTAAGAAAAACCTAAAATATATGCCATTGCTTTGCGGACAAGCAGTGAATAATAAGTAATTAATGTCAGAGGCTGGAAAGATGGAGGTCCATCATATACAGCAGCAAAACACTTGGTAAAACTATCACCTACCAAAACCTGTAAGATAGATCCTGTGTCCACTGACCCTATAGCTCTGCTTAGCCAGAGATTACACTTCCCACTCCCCTTGCAACTAAGTAGGGTCATGTGGATAGCTCTCAGTGATCTCTGACATGACTATTTCCCTCTTTACACCCTTTCTACAGCAGGTCTTGGTAACCATATGTTTAAGATGGAGATTCCACCAAATGGAAGGCACTTAGGTGCCTGAGTCACTGCTTGGAAAATAGTCAACACCACCAATTAGAAGTATGGATTTTTTAAATTTTATATGAAAGAAAAATGAACTTCTTTCATTTTAAAATCATAAAACACTTTCAGACTTGTTGCCGCAACAGCTATCTTAACTGATAAAACAATCTGAAGCTCATTTGAAAAAATGCACCCAGTATTTCTGCCCATCAACACAATTATTGGTGAAGTCAGAGACAATTAACTTGGTGAAAGAACCTTGAAAACATCAAATCAATAAGAATTTCATTTCCAAGTCAGTATGCTAGGTACAAGGTTAAAAGCACTGTTAAGGAGTTCTGAGAACATATTCTTGAATGCCAGCTCTACCACTTCCTAGTTGTAGAGCCTAGAATAAATAGATTTATCATCTCAGAGCCCCCTTATTCCCATATATAAATGGAGAGAACCCACCCTACTTTGTAGAGTTGTTTTGACAATATTATAACATATACAACATGCTTAGGGCACAGTTGGGCCTTGAGTAAAGTGCACAATTACTCTCTTTCCTAATCCTATACTAAGCTCAGGGTATTAAGTAAAGCTTAGAAAATTAGTAGTTGGTATATTTAATTTATTTATTTTAATTTATATTTAATTTAATTTAGTAAAAGACTCCAATCACTGACTCCAGTGGACATTAGAAAACACAATACAAGTTCAGGATAATAGGGTGGAAGAGAGACCAAGGACCAGCCTTTCAATCACATCTCAGTGAAGGTCTCTCGGGAAATTATTTCCCTCTTATCTCTTGATTTTTCTGACTCTCCTCAGTTGCATTCTTTTTTGTCAAGCTCTGAAAGCCTAAAAAGCAGTAAAAAATATATATAATAAATCAGATATCTCTTTGCAAGCTTAGACTTTGTTACGACATTCCACTAACCAGTACAAAACTGAAGATAACAGCTCTTCTTCCTTTTTCAAGGTAATCTTACATTATTAGGACGGGCATCGTGATAGGCATAACAAATAATAATAACAATACTCTAATGTTTGCTAAGCATTCTATAAAGTCCAAACAACTTTTGCATCCATTTTCTCATTATAATGAAAGAAACATGATCAAGTAATACCTAGGAGAAGTAAAACCTTGCAGTAATGAATTTCATGAGCCAAGGAGAGATTACAGTGTTTTTGTTAGTCATCAGTAAGCTGCCACATAACTCCAAAAGACAGATGAAACAGTTTATACTCCAGGTTCTTACACAGAGTATTCTTTTTGAATAGGTGTTCTTCTCTGATGAATTGCTATCTGATTTAAAAGCTTCAGGCAAAGAGAAATGACAGATGTCAATGAATAATACCAAAACCAAATGCCTAATAAAACAGCATTATATGGCAAAATAATTACTCCTGCTGTTCTTTTTAAAAACATACTTTCTCTCTAGGCACACACATGCTAAAAATGGATTTAACAACACCAAGACACAGATACAAAGGTGATCACTCAGGTACAAGGTGAATAAAATTACTAAAGATCTTTGTGATGCATTAGAGAGATTCAAGTCATAAAAGCCAGTGTAAAATTCGATGCATGGTACCAGTGAAGTGCCAACAATAGTTTTTATTAACAAAAGCAACAGAGGAAAAGCAACAATTTCATGCACCAAATAAATGGCCAAATCTCACAATACACATACATACACACATGTAAACAAACCCATGGAGTTTCTCTGAGTACAGAGCTTCTTTTAATTAAGTGGCAACTCTGTGCCTACTATGTCTTGCTTGCCTGCAGAGTGAGACAAAAGTTTAGTTCAGTAACCCGAACCAATACTGATCAAAAAACAGAAAAGTATTTTTGCCTATATATCTGCCAGCATGTTTTTGTCCAGCACCATTTACCTTTATCATTGCCTCATGGGAAGTCAGAATTCACATGAAAATAGTCAATCGCAGTGCCAACCATCCTGTGCACCCTCAATTAATATTCATGCATGAAGAGGAAAAGGATGAATTTCAAGATCCATACTTTCTAAAATAGAAATTTTTTGTCCTGTAAACTGACATACAAAGATTTACTATTCTTTATAAGTGGCTCAAATTGGGCTTTAGCATATTTCTGAAATAAATCCAAGTGCTGTGATACAACAATCCTGGCACGAAGAGCTCAGGAGGGGAGCTCTAGTCTTTGCTTGGCCAGCAACTTTCTCTGTTCACCCTCAATCCACTCAACCTCTCCTGAGCCCTAATTTCCTTATTAGGCTCATAATCTTCTTGCCTATCTCACAGGGTTACTCTGAGAATTAAATGAGATTAAAGTTATATATGTTATATGAACAAAGGATATCACTGACTCTATGTCTTATTCAAAGTGACACTTAGTATAAAAGACAAAACTAGTAAATCAACTATAACTACAATAATAAGTTAAGGGATAAACAAAGGAAAAGATGTAAAATAAAACATCAAAAACAAAACATGGAGGGGGAGTAGTAAAAATATATTGCTTTTAGAATGCACTTAAATGTAACCAATTATCATATTAAAATAGACTGATTATATATATATTTATATATTTATATATAAATATACATATTTATATATAAATTAAAAAATAAAGAGAAAGGAACCCAAATACAAGACTAAAGGAAATCATCAAACCTCATGGAAGAGACCAAGAGAAGAGAGGAGCAGAACTACAAAACTATTAGAAACCAGTTAACAAAGTAGCAATAAGTACATACGTATCAGGCACCTGGGTGGCTCAGTCAGTTAAACTTCTGCCTTTGATCATGATCCCAGGGTCCTGGGATCGAGTTCCACACTGGGCTCCCTGCTCAATGGGGGAGTCTGCTTCTCCCTCTACCCTGCTCCCCTGCTCATGATCTCTCACTCTCACTCTCTCTGTCAAATAAATAAATAAAATATTTTTTAAAAGTATGTACCTACCAATAATTACTTTAAATATAAATGGGCTAAATGTTCCAGTAGACAAAAATATAAGGCTTCCTCTAAGAGGCATCTTCATATCTAAAGACTTCATATTTAAAGACATACAAAGACAGAAAATAAAGAAAGAAAAAGATATTCCATGAAAATGGAAACAAAAAGAAAAAGAAAGCTGATATAACAATAATTATACCAGACAAAGCAAACTTTAAAACAGAGCCTGTAACAAAAGACAAAATAGGACACTACATGATGATAAAGGGGTTAATCCAAAAAAAGGATAACATTCTAAATATTTATGCACTCAACATGAAAGTATGTATATATATCAAACACTAACAGACATAAAGGGAGAAATTGACAGTAATACAATCATAAAAGAATTTAATAGCCCATTTGCATAAATGGGTAGATCATCCAAACAGAAAATTAATAAGGAAACATTGGCTTTAAACAACACATTAGACCAGATAGACTTAATAGATATACACTAATCATTTCATCCAAAAACTACAGAATGTACATTCTGTTCAAGTGTACATGAAACACTCTCCAGGACAGATCATGTATCAGACCACAAAAACGTTTCAGTAAATTCAAGAAGATTGAAATCTACCAGGCATTTTTTTCCTGACCACAGAAGTATAAAACCAGGAATGTAAACTGGTATAGCACTATGGAAAACAATATGAAGTTTCCTCAAAAAAATTAAAAATAGAACTATCCTATGACAGCAATTCCACTTCCAGGTGTTTATCCAAAAAAATGAAAACACCAATCCAAAGAGATATATGCACCCCTAAACTCAATGCAGCATTATTTATAATAATCAAGATATGAAAGCAACCCAAGTATCCTTTGGCAGATGAACGGATAATGAAAATGTGGTATATAAATGTGTATATAAATATATACAGTGAATTATTACTCAGCCATAAAAAGTAATTAAATCTTGTCATTTGTGACAACATGGATGGACTAGAAGATATCATGCTAAGTGAAATAAGTCAGAGAAAGAAAAATACCATATGATTTCATTTAAATGCTGAATCTAGAAAACAAAACAAAAACAGGCTCATAAAGGAGATAAACTGGTGATTACAAGAATGAAGAGAGGGGCAGGAAGGCAGAAAAAAGAAGTAAGAGGGATTAAGCAATACCCACTTCCAATTATAAGATAAATAAGTCATGAAGATACAATGCACAACATAGGAAACGTAGCCAATAATACTGTAATAACTTTGCATGGCGAGGGATGATAACTAGATTTATCATGAGGATCATTTCATAATATGTAAAAATACTGAATCACTCTGATGTACACCTGAAACTAACAGGATATTATATGTCAAGCATACCAATAAATCTATATATGTAAAAATAAAAAACAAAGTGACACAGCCACAAGATTAGTTATAAAAACATTCAGAATTCCTGAATAGTCTTACATTATCTCAACCCTTTCTCAACATCTCCTCTCAAGTAATTTCAATTTATTGCTCTCCTTAATAATGTTAGTACACATTAATAATTTGTATTTGTGGACTCAAAATCTCAGTACCTGAATCACGTTCCCTGAAAAAAAAATGTACTAACCTTACGAACCTTTGAAATAATACCATTGTCCATTTGCAATAACAAGTTCTCACATGCTGACAGAATTATTGGCCTGTCATAGTATTTAGGTTGCAATGAAAAAGACTGTGTCTACATAAAGAGCCATAGGACTACTCCGGTAGTAATGTTCAGCCAATCTAATCTATCATGGCCATGGAACTGCAGTACTCTGAGTGACCAAATAAGAGCTAGAAAAGGTCTCTAATGTGGCCACATCAGCAGGCTACAGATACAAAATCTGAGAGAATGTACAAACTTTAAAAAAAGAAAGAAGGTTTTTTTTTTGTTTTTTTTTTAAATCCCAGATTTTGTTTCCAGACTGTTACATATTTTTTCCCTGTATGCTGAGGGGAAAATTTTTGTTCTCCTGTTTATTTCTTATCTCCCAATGATCCATTTTAAATACTTCCATGAGCCAATGGAGCCACACACAATATTTTTATGACCCTAAGTTGATAAAGTGGCTTCATATATGTGTGTGTATGTGTGTAGTAAAGTTCTCTTAAGGTAAATTAATATACAAAATTTCCATTTCCCCCAAGGCTTATCTTATTCTACAAATGGGTGTTTCTTGCTTTTATAATTTTAATCTTAGTCTATAAAAAATAGGCAAGTTATAACTGGTACTAGAAGTTAAAATAATAGTTACCTTGAGGGGAAGTGGTAGTGATTGGGAGGGGCTGCTGGAGGGATTCTAAGGGGGCTGAAAATGCATATTTCTTGATGTTGATGGTGATTACACAAATATAAGAATCTATATGTTTGCCCAGAAATGAACAGCTTTGACCAAGAAGGCTTTAAGTGGGAAATCTAAGTGGTAAGGTAAAAATGCTCAGTTAAAACTATATAAATAGAATGGTTACTTTGGAGGACATGAATGATATTGGAAGAAGACTTGCAACGGAGGAAATACTCAATAATTTACATGAGAAATCCATTTATAAAGGAGTGGCAGGAGTAAGAGTTATGAGATGAGATGTCTACACTCCAAAGCACAATGGGTAATAAATTGAAGATACTAACACAAGCAAATAAGTGCAACTTTCTTTATAGAATCAGTAAATACTTATTGAATGCTCATCACTTGCTAAGTCCTGGGTTACAGAGATGAAATACAGTGCTAAGAACCTCAGTGGCTGAGACCTACAGCCTAGTGGATGAAGCAGATCAGGGAGCCAACAATTACAATGTTTTAAATACCAATAGAGATACATATGGGTTTTCATTACATAAGAGATGAGGGTTACCTGAATCAAAGCAGAGGGTTGGGGAAATTAGAGTAGCTGGTCCTTAAATAAGAGGCTGGAAGAGCAGAAAGAGCAAGGGCGTTTAAGACAGAGGAAACCATGCATTTCCCAAACCTGACAGGATAAATTTGCGGCTAGATTTCAGAGATGACAATGCATATTTCAGTGAAAAGAAACCTGGATTGGAGAAAAGGCAGTGCTGTGAATAGAAAACTTGTAAGAGGGTTAAAGGAGAAAGAAAGAGACCTGACACTACTGAGGGCATATACCACAGGCCACTTGACCATTTGGAGGATGTGAATGTCGCACACCTGATACAGATGTTTTAAAGGCAAAAAGGGAATGAAAACAGATTTACTGAATATCTATATGTTGCTACTAGATACTGTGTAGAACACATTCACATATAGCATATCTCAAGATACAGTAATTATGGAGGGCTTCAGGTAGCTATGTGTCTCAAAGAAGTCCATTTGCTAAAATCGGTGCATCTGATAAATTTTTGGTGTGCCTTGAGAATACTTGGTTGAGGAGTTAAAAGGAAGAATAAAGATACCTGCTCTCTGAACCCAATTCTGATCAACAAAGATCAGAAAATCAGTTAATGAAGCAGAAGTGGTAAAAACATTGGAGAAAATCCAAAACGTTACCTTAAATCTTAAGTCAGGGACAGGAACACTAAATGTAGCCAGACTTGTAGTCTATATATATAGTCAGACTTGTTATTGGACAGTACTTTCTAAATTTTTCAAGTTATGGGGACTTCTTTCATAACATAAAACGTGTTTTACAGACCTTTACATGGTAATTATATCAGTTAATTTAAAGAATATTTTTTAATTTAAAAAATAAAGACTGTGTGGGGGAGGGCGGTGAATGAACAAACATTGCTATGACAGAAGCAAATATGATTTTTAGAACTTGCTTGAACACTTTCCCAAGAAAATCATTAGGAATACAAAATAACATAAATATCAAGTAAGCAGAGTGTTTCTCATTTGAACAAATGTTACCTACCTATAAAATCCACTTTCATCTATTCTCAGTACAATCTCATCATTATTTTTATGACGTATTAACAAAGTGATGTGACTAATATGCACATCTATGAGACCCACTCCTGCAGAATGATATACAAGCTTGAATGCCTACTCCTGCCAGCAAGATGGAGACAATTTCTCACTTTGGAGAAATGCATTACATCTTTGAGGCTAACCTGGGGTCATTTAGTGAATTATCTTTTTCAAGCACTAAATAGCTACTAGCTTCAAAGAGTTAATGAACCCCATAAAAAGCAAGTGATTTACTTCTTTCTCACCAGTAGGGTCAAGCCAGTCTATTCATAATCCCCTCACCATTCAAGTGATGCAGGAAAGAGACACATATTATAATCCCAGTTACATGACTGGGACATTAAAGTTCAGAAGTGCTTACCGACTGGCACAAGGCCACAGAGAAGTTATGTGCTGAGTTGCAACAGGAACTCATAAGCCTCTGGGTCCAGTTCACAATCCTGTTGATGTACTGTGGTTTGGCCTCAGTAAATCTGGAAACATGCCCATGTAAATAAGCAGAGCTCAAGTAGAAAAGAAAACCCTTAAGATACGGACGGATTTCTCTCTGAAAATGTGATCCTACTTAAAGGAATTATTTTATAAATGAATAATGAAAATTGGACTCAAAATTTATTTACGGGGCGCCTGGGTGGCTCAGTGGGTTAAATCCTCTGCCTTCAGCTCAGGTCGTGATCCCAGGGGTCCTGGGATCGAGCCCCGCATCGGGCTCTCTGCTCTGCGGGGAGCCTGCTTCCTCCTCTCTCTCTCTCTCTGCCTGCCACTCTGCCTACTTGTGGTCTCTGTCTGTCAAATAAATAAATAAAATCTTTAAAAAAAAATTTATTTACAACCAGAAGATTTGAACATTTAAGATGACTGAATGCAGTTCAAGAAATAGTACTAAAACCAGAAATTCCTTTCATATGACATTAAAAGAATTGAATTTACTTTGAACCTAGGACCTCAAAGATGGCAATCTGCATCTGGGCTAAAGCAAGCATAATTAATACAAGTTCAAGTAGAATGACTGACTATTCCTTCATCTCTGCAGATTACTATATTGACTTTTTGAGCAATCCTGAATCCAGTTTTTGGTTAGTGACTCAAATTGATTTAGACAAACATTAACAGCTGAAACTTTTATCCAACAGTCATGCAATGATGATTTGGTGTTCAGGTATATGAGCAGAACAAGTTCACGCCCTCATGAAGCTTATGACTTAATGGGAGAGATAATCAAATATGCACAGAAGTAGACAAAGGTCATATATGCTATGTAGAAGTAGTCTAGTGAAGAAAAAAAGAGTAGTCTAGTGAGTGTTGGGTTGTATAATGGGGGTAGTGTATAATTACCCATTGCAATGGGGTATGAGCGAAGGATAAAGCAGTTGCATAAGATTCTTCTGAGTAAGTCTGAGTTAAGTTAACTAGGCAAAAAGGGGTGAGGAAGGAAATGGACATCCATGGGATCATATTCCATAGTTATGTTTCCCTTATATATATATTTTTTTAATTTATTTAAATTTTTTATTTTTTATAAACATATATTTTTATCCCCAGGGGTACAGGTCTGTGAATCACCAGGTTTACACACTTCACAGCACTCACCAAAGCACATACCCTCCCCAATGTCCATAATCCCACCCCCTTCTCCCAAACCCCCTCCCCCCAGCAACCCTCAGTTTGTTTTGTGAGATTAAGAGTCACTTATGGTTTGTCTCCCTCCCAATCCCATCTTGTTTCATTGATTCTTCTCCTACCCACTTAAGCCCCCATGTTGCATCACCACTTCCTCATATCAGGGAGATCATATGATAGTTGTCTTTCTCTGCTTAACTTATTTCGCTAAGCATGATATGCTCTAGTTCCATCCATGTTGTCGCAAATGGCAAGATTTCATTTCTTTTGATGGCTGCATAGTATTCCATTGTGTATATATACCACATCTTCTTGATCCATTCATCTGTTGATGGACATCTAGGTTCTTTCCATAGTTTGGCTATTGTGGACATTGCTGCTATAAACATTCGGGTGCATGTGCCCCTTTGGTTCCCTTATATATTTTATGGCAGAAAATTTTCACTTCGTGTTATTAAAAAACAAAATTTTCTATTAAAAACTATTTGGTAAGTTTGTCTACCTTATTTTTATTATTAATTTACTTGAGGTGATTACAGTATTCAGAGCTCTTTAATCCACTCTCTTACTTAATTCTACTTGATCCTCATACCAACTCTATCAATTCGGTAGGATAATACAGTTAGGCTCATTTCACCTATGAGAACCTTGAACCCAAGATAAAAGGATTTATTCATTGTCACATGGTTAGTCATCAGTGAAGCCAGAATTGGAATCTCAATCGTCTGACTCCAGGTCCAGAGCTATTAGAGGAAGACTTAGGTCTGAACCACACAAATAACATTAAACAGAAGGAAGAAACTCTGTAACGACTTGTGTAGGTAGCCATCATTTATAATTTTGATGCAAATCTCATGTCAGAGCTTGAATTAGATAAATTGGCATAACACATTTTTCAAATGTGCTATGCCAATATATATGATTTTAATGGGGGAATCGTGTTTATCAGAATACAATCATTTGACTTCTCAAATTCAGACTATTGTTAGATAATTTATTCATAGAACTCATAATCTAAGGATGTGTCAAGTGCATCTTTGTTCATGACTTCAACCATTTTTACTAGATAATGAGTGACATAAACCACTCTATAACATAAAAGCTTAAAAATAAATCATGCTGAATTTATAGAAGAAATATAACAGAGAGCTCTTGGTAAACTTAAAGCTTATCTTAAATGGCACATACAAACAAAAATTGTTTCCTTACATATATCTAAAACAATTCTAGTTAGATGTAAATTCATAGTTAAAGACTGCCACCCAATCTCTTGAAAATGAATGCTAGTCAACCATACTGATCAGTACTTAACTGGAAGTGCAGGAGGAGGTCTAATCCCCCATACAAAGGGGAGCCCGTGAAGGGAAATTATACTTTTCCTATTGCCTCTTCTCTTTATTGCATGATGAGTAGACTGAATCTCACTCTAATTTTTAAATCAATAATATGTAAAGGACCACTAACCTATCATTTCCTATTCGAATTATACCTTGCCACTATTAATATGAAAAAAATCTGTTTAACCTGCAGTGGCTCTTGTTTACAGTCTCTTTTGTAACATGTATTAGAACCAAATATCCCTAGCCAAAACTTGTTAATGGCTCTGTAATTCTTTGAGTCTAACTTTTGAGCCCTTCAAAGCTAATCCACATTCTTCTACAGTGGCCTTTCACCCAACATTTTCCTGTCACACCCCGATCCTGAGGGTGACAACAACTATAAAATTGTGTTACATTTACAGGTGAGTCAATGCTGCTGTCCTGTGAAGGGCCAGATACTGTACATGGGCTAAAGAAAATGCTGCCATGGTATCCAAGTGAAAAATGAGACACAGACACCAAATGAATGAGCTTCTTTTCTATTAGGAGTCCTTTCCTCTCTAACCTGAGATAATTGTCTTAATCTTTCTCCTTTACCAACATAAATTTGGAAAAGGATTATTTTTTAGTACTTAATTAGGTAATTAGTATTTTCAAACACACATTGTTGGAAAACATGCTGATTGCATCAACCAAGCAGTTTGTTTCAGACTCTGCAAAGGCAATGACAGACTTTTTATTTAAATATCCAATTATGAATAAAGGTGAATTATTTTGACATAATTACTCAAGGCCAGCGAATTACACTGATTTATGAGGACAAACCTAGACTTTATATCCAGTACTGTCTGAGGGCACCTGTTTTAACTGAAAAGAAAATGGGATGTTTGGGTAGAAAAACTATTTTACCTGGTCTGAATTACACAAAGGTTTTTTGGGTATATGATTCTTAGATGGAGAGCAATTTATTAATAAAATGTATTATAAAACAGACATGAATAAAATCAGAAAACGTGTTTTTTAATAACTGAAAGGGGCCTTAGAAATTATCCAGTCCAATTGCCTAAGTATAATAGGGCCACTATGAAAAGCTCTTGGTTATTTCAAAAATTTTGTATCAATACAAAATCTGAAATTTGGTATCAATGAAATATTCCATAGCACACTATGCAATGATTTTACATACTATTTTTTTTTTTGTATGCAAAATGTGAGCTCCTTATCTGAAGCATGAGTTCCCATGGACAGTAAGCAACAGTTTGGCTGTGAAATCAAGGTTGAAAACAGTTCATTTATGTGGCATAAACACATGAATGAGCTAAAAGATGAATATGAATTCTCTGTTAGACTGTGACCATGGCAGGTACTACGTATGCCTACTCACTCACCTGTCCATTTCCAGCAACCACAACAAGACAAGGCTCATAATCGCCCCACAGTAAGTTTGGTCAGATTGACTCTTTGACCTTTCTTCTTGCAAGCTAGGTTAAGACTTCTGGAATAACCTTTTTGTCATGTGGAGTATTGAAGCATATCATGTGTGTATTTTTTTTTTTTTGAAAATTTTAAAATTTCAAAGTGGTTCTAAGAAGCTGCTTCTTAGAATATCTTTCCCATTGCAAGTCTCTAAAATAGTTCTGTTCACAGGAAGACTCAGGTGCAGCTCCATAAATAATCATATTTGGAGGACCAGCCTGTTTTTAGAGATCTTCTTTGAAAAAAATAGACTGAGCAGGGAATATTTTTTTAAATAATTATTTTTATTTTTTATAATTTTATAATTTTATTTTATAATTTTATTAAATAAATTTATTTTTATAATTGTATTAAATAATAATCAATATATAAACTAATTTAACACCATATGTCACAAACTAATATAATGCTATATGTTAACTATACTAGAATTTAAAATAAAAATTTTAAATAAATTTTTAAAAAGAATAACTAACATACAATATTGTATTATGTTTGACGATATCACATAGTGATTCAATATTTAAATATATTATGAAATGGTCACAACCGTAAGTCTTATAATTGTCTATCACCAAACAAAACTGTTAACAATATTACTGACTATATTCTCCATCAGTATGATACATTCACACGACTTATTTATTTTATAACTGGACAGCTGGACCTTTTATTCCCTTTCACCTATTTCATCCAACCCCTCCCCTCTAGCAACCATCAGTTTATTCTCTGTATCCATAAGTCTGTTTCTTTTTAGTTTTGTTTGTTCCTTCATTATGATTTTTAGATTCCACGTATAAGTGAAATTATACAGTATTTGTCTTTCTCTAGCTGACTAATTTCTCTTAGTACAGCATCCCCAGGCCTACCTATGTTGTTGCAAATAACAAGACTTCATTCTTTTTATGACTAATATACCATTGTGTATATAGGTAGGTCTATATATATACACACAACATACAGATATACACAATCCATTTATCTATCTATGGACACCTAGGTTGTTTCCATATCTTGGCTACTATAAATAATGCTGCAATGAACATAAGAAATCATATGTCTTTTCAAATGAGTGTGTCTTCTTTGGTTAAATACTTAGAAGTAGAATTGCTGGGTCATACGGTATTTCTACTCTTTTTTTTTTTTAAGATTTTATTTATTTACTTGACAGAGAGAGACACTGAGAGAGGGAACACAGCAGAGTGGGAGAGGGAGAAGCAGGCTTCCCGTGGAGCAGGGGGCCCGATGCGGGACTCAATCCCAGGACTCTGGGATCATGACCTGAGCCAAAGGCAAACGCTTAACAACCGAGCCACCCAGGCACCCCGTACTACATTTTTTTTTTAAGATTTTATTTATTTATTTGTTAAAGAGAGAGTGAAAGCGAGCACAGGCAGAAAGAGTGGTAGGAAAAGGCAGAGGGAGAAGCAGGCTCCCCACCGAGCAAGGAGCCCGATGTGGGACTCAATCCCAGGACTCTGGGATCATGACCTGAGCCAAAGGCAAACGCTTAACAACCGAGCCACCCAGGCACCCCGTACTACATTTTTTTTTTAAGATTTTATTTATTTATTTGTTAAAGAGAGAGCGAAAGCGAGCACAGGCAGAGAGAGTGGTAGGAAAAGGCAGAGGGAGAAGCAGGCTCCCCACCGAGCAAGGAGCCCGATGTGGGACTCGATCCTAGGACGCTGGGATCATGACTTGAGCCGAAGGCAGCCGCTTAACCAACTGAGCCACTCAGGCATCCCCACCCCTGTACTTCTAAGTTTACTTCTACTCCATAGTGTTTCCCATACGGCTTTACCAATTTACACTCCCACCAATACTGTGCAAGGCTTCCCTATTCTCCACATCCTTGCCAATACTTGTTATTTCTTGTCTTTTGATAATAGCCATTCTGATAGGCATGAGATGATATCTTATCGTGATTTTGATTTGCATTTTCTTTGGGTTAGTAATGTTTAGCCCATTTTCACATCCCTACTGGCCATCTGCATGCCTTCTTTGAAAAAATGTCTATTCAGGTCTTCTGCTCATCTTTTAATTTGATCATTTGCTTTGAGTGTGTGTGTGTGTGTGTGTGTGTGTGTGTGTGTGAGATCGAGTTGTATGAGTTCTTTATTTATTTTGGATTTTGACCACATACCAGATTTATCATTTGCACACATCTTCTCCCATTTTACAGGCTGCCTTTTTGTTTTGTTGATGGTTTCCTTCACTGTGCAAAAGCTTTTTAGTGTGACATAGTCCCAGCCAGGGAACTTCTTAATAGGGGAAACATATTAGGGAAATTTCCTTCTTCAGTGTAGTCCCTTTCCTAAGTGAATCTGCATTTGGAGCAGCTGTTCCATTAGTGACTACAACATCTGTCTTTTCCCTCAGTCTACATAGGATGTGTGAGAAGTTCCTGCAGCAATTCAAAAGCACAAGTGAGCAGAGCCAAGGTGAAACACATATTAAATACACTGAGAGAGAGAGAGAGAATGGGAGAAAGAGAAAGGCAGCACAGAATATCAAAGCACAGTAGAATGAAAAGAAGCAGCTATACCTGAGTGTAAAAGAGATCGTAGGTATTCACTTATTTGTGGAGCATAACAAAAAGCATGGAGGACATGGGGAGTTAGAGAGAAGGGTGTTGGGGTAAATTGGAAGGGGAGGTGAATCATGAGAGACTATGGACTCTGAAAAACAATCTGAGGGGTTTGAAGTGGCAGGGCGGGGGTAGGAGGTTGGGTACCAGGTGGTAGGTATTATAGAGGGCACGGATTGCATGGAGCACTGGGTGTGGTGAAAAAATAATGATACTGTTATGCTGAAAATAAATAAATGAAAAAAAAAAAAAGATAGAGCGAGAGATCTTAGGACCCAAGAAAGTCAAGGAGGAATGAAGGTGGGACAAGTAGCTCAAGAAAACAAAAGAAGGAATGCAAAACTGGGGGAGAAAAGGACAACACACATAGAGGAGGGGGAAAGCAAAAGAGCAAAAAAGATTTATGTTCAGATGACTTTCACCCCAGTGAGAAATCTGACAATAGTTCTGACCCGCACACAAAAGAAATGATCTCCGATAAACAGAAGGCATGTCATACAAAACAAGGTGGGAGCACACAGGAACACATTAAAAAGGAGAACAAAAAGTTGGGAAGGGAAAAATAAAAAGCAAGTAAACTCATAAATAAATATCAAAGAAAATGCTTTCCAAACATCAACAATTGTGGAGTCACCATCTCTTTTAAAAGTTTATTTTCAACAATATCTGTTCCTGTCCCTAAGTTCCCCATAATCAGCTAAATACCTACACTAAGTCCAGAAAGAGCTCTCAGTTTGGAGTCCAGAAGGACCATGAGAGCTCAGCCATCATTTTCTTCCCTTCTATTTTAATTCTCTGAGATTTCCCAAATATCATAAAGCAGTGACAGCGAGGTTATTAAAGGCAAGAAGTGTTATAACTACCTTCTTATCTCCAGGAGCCATAAATCCTAAGTCCTGATTCTAGAGACCTTTTAAAGCAAAATATACAAGGCAGACATAATTAAAAGAAATTAATTAGTAGTTCTTGGTTACAAATTCATATGCTTTCACATGTGAACTTTTTGTCTTTATAAGCCTCAGGATGAAAGCCACTTCTGAGCAGTCTAAATTCCAGGATATTTGTTTCTAATAAATTTGGTATATACATCCAGTAGAAAATTATGGAGCCTTTAAAAATAGCATTCTATAGGGTGCTTGGGTGGCTCAGTTAGTTAAACGTCAGACTTTATTTTGGCTCAGGTCATCATCTCACATGAGACTGAGCCCTCTGTTGGAGGAAAAAAAGGTCCACGCTCAGCAAGGAGTCTGCTTGCGATTCTCTCTCTCTCTCCCCCTCCTTCTGCCACTCCCCTCCCTTTGAAATAAATAAATAAATCTTTTAAGAAACAGCATTCTCAAAGAATATTTAAAGAAATAGAAAAACAGGGGCACCTGGGTAGCTCCATCGTTAAGCATCTGCCTTTGGCTCAGGTCATGATCCCAGCGTCCTGCAGTCGAGCCCAGCAATGGGCCCCCTGCTCCATGGGAAGCCTGCTTCTCCCTCTACCTCTCCCCCTGCTTGTGTTCCCTCTCTTACTTTGTGTCTCTCTCTCTATGTCAAATAAATAAATAAAATCTTTAGAAAAAAAAAAGAAATGGAAAGACATTCATAATATAGCTTTAAGAAAAAATACACTAAACTTAATATATCATATGATCCCAATTATTTAAAACACATATACATAGGCATACGTTAAATAATTTCTTTAGAAAAACTAAATTAGGTCCACACTGTACAGTACAGCAGCCTATACTTCTTCTTTGTGGCACTCACTACAATGGTTATTATTACCTATTCTTTTGTTTTTTAAGATGTATTTATTTGAGAGAGAGAGAGAGAGAATGAGTGGGACAGAGGGAGAGAATCTCAAGTAGACTCCATGTTGATTGCAGAGCCTGACCCAGGGCTTGATCTCAAAACCCTGAAATCATGACCTGAGCTGAAACCAAGAGTCTGATATCTAAACAACTGAGCCACCAAGGTCCCCCATTACTACCTATTCTATCAACAACTCTTAAGCTGCTTATCTTGTATACCTCAATATGTCCAGCACCCAGCAGTGTGATTGATCCATATTATGTACTCAATAAATATTTCTTAAACAAATTAAGGAAAAAATAACAAATCGAGAAAGACTGAATGATTTAAAGTTGTTAGGAGTTATTTGATAGAAGCGGTTCTTTCTTCTTTTAAAAAATCATATGTTAGGGGGAGGAGTCAAGATGGCAGAGAAGTAGCAGGCTGAGACTACTTCAGCTAGCCGGAGATCAGCTAGATAGCTTATCTAAAGATTGCAAACACCTGCAAATCCATCGGCAGATCGAAGAGAAGAAGAACAGCAATTCTAGAAACAGAAAAACAACCACTTTCTGAAAGGTAGGACTGGCGGAGAAGTGAATCCAAAGCGACAGGAAGATAGACCCCGGGGGGAGGGGCCGGCTCCCGGCAAGCGGCGGAGCAACGGCGCACAAAATCAGGACTTTTAAAAGTCTGTTCCGCTGAGAGACATCGCTCCAGAGGCTAAACCGGGGTGAAGCCCACGCGGGGTCAGTGTGGCCTCAGGTTCCGCAGGGTCACAGAAGGATCGGAGATGTCTGAGTGTCGCAGAGCTTGTGGGTATCGGAAAGGGGAAGCCGGCTACAGAGACAGAGCCGACAGTAAGCTCGAAGCTCAGGGTTACCCTGAACCGGCCACAGGCTCGGTGAACTCGGAGCGCGGCCGGAGGTCAGGCAGACGGGAGTAACTGGGTGCTCTTCTCTGAGGGAGCACTGAGGAGTGGGGCCCCGGGCTCTTGGCTCCTCCGGGCCCGAGACCAGGAGGCAGCCATTTGTATTCCCGTCCTCTGGAACTCTACGGAAAGCGCCCAGGGAACAAAAGCTCCTGAAAGCAAACCTGAGCGGATTACTCAGCCCGCCCCCTGGTAACGGCGGTGAAATTTTGCCTGGGGCAAAGACACTTGAGAATCACTACACCAGGCCCCTCCCCCAGAAGATCAACAAGAAATCCAGCCAAGACCAAGTTCACCTACCAAGGAGTACAGTTTCAATACCAAGGAGAGCAGCAGAATTCCAGAAGAGGAGAGAGCAAAGCACAGAACTCATGGCTTTCTCCCTGTGATTTTTTAGTCTTGTTGTTAAAGTAATTTTTTTCTTTTTCATTTTTTTTCTCTTCTTTTGCTAAAATTATTTTAACTTTTACCCTTTTCCTTTTTAACGTTTTTTAACTAGTTTATCTAATATATATTTTTTCTTTTTTTTAATTTTCTTTATTCATTTTCTTTTTTTAATTCTTTTCTTTTTTTTCTTTTTTTTTTTTCTTTCTTTCTTTTTGAACCTCTTTTTATCCCCTTTCTCCCCCCTCACGATTTGGGATCTCTTCTAATTTGGTTAAAGCATATTTTCCTGGGGTTGTTGCCACCCTTTTAGTATTTTACTTGCTCCTTCATATACTCTTATCTGGATAAAATGACAAGACGGAAAAATTCACCACAAAAAAAAGAACAAGAGGCAGTACCGAAGGCTAGGGACCTAATCAATACAGACATTGGTAATATGTCAGATCTAGAGTTCAGAATGACAATTCTCAAGGTTCTAGCCGGGCTCGAAAAACGCATGGAAGATATTAGAGAAACCCTCTCAGGAGATATAAAAGCCCTTTCTGGATAAATAAAAGAACTAAAATCTAACCAAGTTGAAATCAAAAAAGCTATTAATGAGGTGCAATAAAAAATGGAGGCTCTCACTGCTAGGATAAATGAGGCAGAAGAAAGAATTAGTGATATAGAAGACCAAACGACAGAGAATAAAGAAGCTGAGCAAAAGAGGGACAAACAGCTACTGGACCACGAGGGGAGAATTCGAGAGATAAATGACACCATAAGACGAAACAACATTAGAATAATTGGGATTCCAGAAGAAGAAGAAAGAGAGAGGGGAGCAGAAGGTATACTGGAGAGACTTATTGGGGAGAATTTCCCCAATATGGCAAAGGGAATGAGCATCAAAATTCAGGAGGTTCAGGACACCTGGGTGGCTCAGTTGGTTGAGCAACTGCCTTCGGCTCAGGTCACAATCCCAGAGTCCCGGGATCGAGTCCTGCATCAGGCTCCCAGCTCCATGGGGAGTCTGCTTCTCCCTCTGACCTTCTCGCCTCTCATGCTCTCTGTCACTGTCTCTCTCTCAAATAAATAAATAAAATCTTTTAAAAAAAAAATTCAGGAGGTTCAGAGAACGCCCCTCAAAATCAATAAGAATAGGCCCACACCCCGTCACCTAAGAGTAAAATTTACAAGTCTCAGTGACAAAGAGAAAATCCTGAGAGCAGCCTGGGAAAAGAAGTCTGTAACATACAATGGTAAAAATATTAGATTGGCAGCTGACTTATCCACAGAGACCTGGCAGGCCAGAAAGAGCTGGCATGATATTTTCAGAGCACTAAACGAGAAAAACATGCAGCCAAGAATACTATATCCAGCTAGGCTATCATTGAAAATAGAAGGAGAGATTAAAAGCTTCCAGGACAAACAAAAACTGAAAGAATTTGCAAACACCAAACCAGCTCTACAGGAAATATTGAAAGGGGTCCTCTAAGCAAAGAGAGAGCCTACAAGTGGTAGATCAGAAAGGAACAGAGACCATATACAGTAACAGTCACCTTACAGGCAATACAATGGCACTAAATTCATATCTCTCAATAGTTACCCTGAATGTTAATGGGCTAAATGCCCCTGTCAAAAGACACAGGGTATCAGAACGGATAAAAAAACAAAACCCATCTATATGTTGCGTCCAAGACACTCATTTTAAGCCCGAAGACACCTCCAGATTTAAAGTGAGGGGGTGGAAAAGAATTTACCATGCTAATGGACATCAGAAGAAAGCAGGAGTGGCAATCCTTATATCAGATCAATTAGATTTTAAGCCAAAGACTGTAATAAGAGATGAGGAAGGACACTATATCATACTCAAAGGGCCTGTCCAACAAGAAGATCTAACAATTTTAAATATCTATGCCCCCAACGTGGGAGCAGCAAACTATATAAACCAAGTAATAACAAAATCAAAGAAACACATCAACAATAATACAATAATAGTAGGGGACTTTAACACTCCCCTCACTGAAATGGACAGATCATCCAAGCAAAAGATCAGCAAGGAAATAAAGGCCTTAAACGACACATTGGACCAGATGGACATCACAGATATATTCAGAACATTTCATCCCAAAGCAACAGAATACACATTCTTCTCTAGTGCACATGGAACATTCTCCAGAATAGATCACACCCTCGGTCCTAAATCAGGACTCAACCAGTATCAAAAGATTGGGATCATTCCCTGCATATTTTCAGACCACAATGCTCTGAAGCTAGAACTCAACCACAAAAAGAAGTTTGGAAAGAACCCAAATACATGGAGACTAAACAACATCCTTCTAAAGAATGAATGGGTCAACCGGGAAATTAAAGAAGAATTGAAAAAAATCATGGAAACAAATGATAATGAAAATACAACGGTTCAAAATCTGTGGGACACAACAAAGGCAGTCCTGAGAGGAAAATAAATAGCAGTACAAGCCTTTCTCAAGAAACAAGAAAGGTCTCAAGTACACAACCTAACTCTACACCTAAAGGAGCTGGAGAAAGAACAAGAAAGAAACCCTAAGCCCAGCAGGAGAAGAGAAATCATAAAGATCAGAGCAGAAATCAATGAAATAGAAACCAAAAAAACAGTAGAACAAATCAACGAAACTAGGAGCTGGTTCTTTGAAAGAATGAATAAAATTGAAATTGGTAAAATGTAGGTCATGGCCAATCTTAGAAGAAAAATGCTCATGCAGACTCGGTATAGAGACTTGAGATAAGGATGATAGGAATGAGTTGCAGTATCAGTGAAAACATATGTGTAGTTTTTGTTCTAAGTTTGTTGTAAATTTGCCTATGAAAAGGCAAATACTGGGTATGTGAGCAGAATTGTTACAAGGAAAAAATCAGAGAGTCAGAGATTATTTATGTACTTACTTATTTTTAATAAAATATGTTTAAAAAAATTTTTATTTAAGTGTAGTTGACACACAATGTTACATAAGTTTCAGGTGTACAACTTAGTGATTTGAGAAGCTTTTATGTTATGCTATATTCACCACACTGTAGCTACCATCTTTCCTGTTGCATTGTAATTATGAATCTTTGACTATATTCCTTTGCACCGTCTTCTTATTCCTGTGACTTTTCACCCCATAACTAGAAGCCTGTATGTCCCTTTTTCCTTCACTGCTTTTTTTTTTAATAAATATTTTATTTGTTTATTTGACAGAGATCACAGGTAGGCAGAGAGGCAGGCAGAGAGAGAGGAGGAGGCAGGCTCCCCGCTGAGCAGAGAGCCCGAAGCTGGGCTCCATCCCAGGACTCTGGGATCATGACCTGAGCTGAAGGCAGAGGCTTTAACCCCCTGAGCCACCCAGGCATACCTCCCTTCACCGCTTTTATACAATCTCCATCTCACTCCCCTCTGGCAAGCATCACTTTGTTCTCTGTATTTATAGGTCTACAGAATTCTGTTTTTTGCTTGTTTTTTTTTTTTAAGATTTTTATTTATTTATTTGGCAGACAGGAATCACAAGTAGGCAGAGAGGCAGGCAGAGAGCCCGAAGCGGGCCTCGATTCCAGGACCCTAAGATCATGACCTGAGCCTAAGGCTGAGGCTTTAACCCACTGAGCCACCCAGGCGCCCTGTTTTTTGCTTGTTTATTCAAGTATTTTTCTTTATATTCCCCTTATGAGTTGAACAATAAGGCATCTGTCTTTCTCAGTCTGACTTATTTTACTTAGCATAATATTTTCTAGATCTATTCATGTTGTCTCAAATTGCAAGAATTCACCCTTGTTTCATGACCATGTATTTATCTATCATCTATCTATCATCTCTATCTACCTAACTATATATCTATCTCTCTGTCTCACATCTTCCTTATCCATTTGTCTAATATTCAGTACCTAGGTTGCTTCCGTATTTTGGCTGCTATAAATAATGCTGCAATAAAAATCAGGATGCATAAAAAAAAAATCATATGTTAAAAAAATAGAAAACAATTATCTTTTATAATAACAAAAAATTATTGGTAAAAGATGCCCATCTCCAAAAAGCACGTATTTATGATTCTTATTTATGTAAGATTTCCAGAATAGGCAAATCAATTAAAAAAAAAACAGATTAGTAGTCGCCTTGGGGTAGGGGATGGGGAGTGAATGCTAAAGAAATTTCTTATTAATGAGATGAAAATATTCCAGGATTAGATTATATTGATGTTTACACAATTCTGTAAATATGCTAAAATCATTGAGCTGTGTACTTTAAATAGAACTATATAAAATGAAAGTCTATCTCAGTAAAGCTGTTTAAGATAGTCGGGTATTTTAAGTATTAGTAAAGATTATTTCATTACAAGGTTGTTTTGTTTTGTTTTGTTTTTTCAATTTGAACTCACAAACAGGACTTCAGGGTTGTACCTCTGGATATGTTCTTAAATTTCCTTTTTTCTTTTTTCATATTTCAACAAAAGACAGTAGAGACAACTTTACAACAAAGTGTGAGAATAAGATATATTTCTTAGCTCATAAACTAGGTAGACATTCTTCTGGATTTACTACATTATTATTTGTACCCTCCTCCCCAATGCACACCAAACTTCCTATAATAAAACATAAGTAACCCTATTTTATATTGGAAAATATGCAGCATTTCACAAATAATAAACATGTGGATACTGAAGCTGTTGTTTTTTTCTTACTTTTTAGTTTACATGACTCTGACCTTCATCTCCTAAAAATAATACATCCTTACAATATAATAACTCTCCAGTCACTTTGCTCCAAGTTATCTAAATTCATCACAATACCTTCTTAAGACGGAAATTTATAGATAGTTTTCTCTTAGGAAGTAAGACACTTCTTTCAACTGCTGAAACTCTCTGACCACCTGTCAATTTCCTTCAGAGACTGGAGTGGAAGGTAATCTTGAGGTAACTGACAAAAATGCCACAGATTGGGGGTGATGATGCGTGATACCAGCAGGACTGACTCCATCTTGTGAGGAGATGGAGCTGTGAGGGCAGTATACAAGGAGGTGGGCAGAGACACTGAAATGGCCCAGCCACTGAAATCATAAAGATCAGTTACTGCAACATATGAGGATAGACACAGAAAGCCATTTTTATCTGCACTCTAAATTTCAACTTTAAATTCTATACATTTAGGGGGATCTGGGTGGCTCAGTCATTAAGTGTCTGCCTTCCACTCGGGTCATGATCACAGGGTCCTGGGATGGAGCTCCCTGCTCGGCGGGAAGCCTTCTTCTCCCTTTCCCACTCCCCCTGCTTGTGTTCCCCTTATGGCTGTCTGTCTCTCTCTATCAAATAAATAAAATCTTTAAAAAATAAAAATAAATAAGTGTGATACATTTAAACTCAATAAATTTAAATTCTTTAAATTTTATACTCTAATTTTGACTTCAAATTTCAACCTCTTCAGCTTCTTAATATGATACCACATAAAGTCAATAAATTATGGGCACTTGGTTATATGATTATATTTAAGAGATAATAATATTATCATGATGAAACACTTCCAAAATAGGAGTGAGAAGATAAATTTCAAACTCACTTACACTTGCTTAATTTAAGAATACTTTTTAATACTAAATTCTGAAATTGTGCTGCTTTAGCTTCTATGCATGCTAACCCTGGGGGCTTCCTCTACTAAGAGATACAGATGGATGGATGGACAGATGGATGGATGGATGGATGGATGAATAGGATATAATAGAAAAGGGAAATAAGAAAAAGGGAGAGAGTAATATAACTATGAATTTCAACTGGCTGAAATTGAAGACTATTTAGGACATAAGGTAATTTGGGTCTGAAAGATTTATAAAATAAAATAGTTAAGAGTTAGAAGTTAAAATTGCACCATGATCTGAAAAGATATATATGCACCCATATGTTTACTACACCATTATTTTTGATAGCCAAATTATGGAGGCTCCCTGAGTGTCCATGGGTAGAAGAATGGACAAGGAAGAAGTGATATATATATATATATATATATATATATATATATATATATATATAAAATAGAATTTTATTCAGCCACAAAAAAAGAATGAAATCTTGCTATTTGTAACAATATGGATGGATCTAGAGGGTATAATGTTAAATGAAATAAGTGAGTCAGAGAAAGATAAATACCATATGATGTCACTCAGACATGGAATTTAAAGACAAATAAAGAGACAAACCAGAAAACTAACTCTTAACTATAGAGAATAACCTGATGGTTACCAGAGGGGAGGTGGGTAGGGGATGGGTGAAAAAAGTAGAGAGGATTAAAGTACACTTATCATGATGAGCACTGAGTTATGTACAAATTAGTTAAATCACTATATTGTACACCCAAAACTAATTTAACACTATATGTTCACTATACTGGAATTAAAATTTTTTAAAAGTAACTAAGACATAAGTGCTTGATGTTATTATTTCTAGTAAGCAAGATATAATAAGATTTTTTTTTTAAACAGCACCATGATAACTAAAAGAGATCATTTCCCACTTTGTATTATGCTTTCATACATTGTGATCAGTCTGAAAGGGAGAAAGAGGGAGGGGGAGGGAGGGAGAACACATGCTATTTTAAGCATATGCTGTTTTTCAAATATCCACCGTTTACTGAAAAAGAAGTCCTAACTCTGTCCTATTTAAGACAACACTGTCTTATGTTCAAGTTTGTCTGACGGGGAGAAGGGCCAAGGGTTTTTAAATTATAATTCAGCAATATATCCCCAAGCTGAGGTGTCCTGACATAGGGTCACAGAGGTTGAAACACAATAATATCCAAGCCATTAATAGAAAGCTATCATAAATTCAAAATGTGATATATGTACAGCAATAAACCCTGCTCAGCCTTACACTAGGACACAAAAGAAGACAACAAAAACAGAGTAGGGGGTAGTACCCACATTTCAGACAACATGGTAGGCATACTCTGAAATGCTGCACTGAAGTTGGAAGAGGCAACCACATAATCATTCTTTTAACAACTATTCACAAATGGAGTAGTTTAAAAAGCCAGCCAAACAATAAAAAAAAAAAAAAGTCTAAGGGCGGAGAAATGGTGTAAGCTCTAGAACTATATAAGCATTGGGGTAGAATGCAGACCATACTGATGTAGGCATCAAGGATCCCCTATCATTTCTAATTCTGTAAAACTGAGGAAAATCACAACTTCTCCCTGTTTCATTTCTTCTTCAAGAATGTGGGTCTGCCTGACTTGCCTCTCAAGGCCATGTTACAGTGGTCAAAAAGCTATTATTCATGAAAATGTTGTCTTTTTTAAGATTTTATTCATTCATTTGACAGAGCAAGAAAGGGAACACAAGCAGAGGGAGTGGGAGAGGGAGAAGCAAGCTCCCCACTGAGAAGGGAGCCCAATGCAGGGCTCAATTGCAGGACCCTGGGTCCAAGACCCAAGACGAAGGCAGACGCTTAATGACTGAGCCACCCTCGTGAAAATGTTTTAAAAACCACAGACTACTGTAAAGCCTAAACGATCACACTTTGAAGTTAAAAATAGGTTAAGAATAGATGAGAACTTCCTGTATCTCACATCCAGTCTCTTTTTTCTTTCCTGGTCTAGTATCTTCTGGAGGAAACGTGATTCTGTCATAGTGTCTCTCTGCTTTTCCTTTCAAAAACCTCCACAGTCGGCAGTGTCCACTATTTAAGAGAAACCTAAATAAAACTAGCTTTAGTTCAGCCTTGCTTCCTGAAATAATCATAGTTAAGGTTCTAAGTTGAGGTTAGCTGCTGAACTCCAGCCAAACCTCCTTCTTCTATGTTAGGAGGGAAGAGTCAGCCAGATTCCTTTTATCGGCCCGTCATCACTTGGACTTAACTGGCAGTAGTGGTGGAGTGACTCTGGGAAGTATTAGTGGATGATATTCTCCCCAGTCTGTCCTCTCCCTTCTCACTAGCCCTATGTTTATGTGTTAGAACCTGTCCCCAAACAAGGTGGAATAAAGCTACATATGCAGAGCTTGAAGACGGCTTTCTTATTCTGAACAAACAGCTTTTGAAACAGAAGATGGATCAACACTACTTTCAGTGACTTAAATTGTGTTTCCTTCATTCATTTGTCAATGCCCTGGAGTCTGACTCCTGTTCTTTCTTGAACATGTGAGCCCTCAACATTGAGGAAAAGCAGAGAGAGCAGCTTTTGAAAGTAGTTAGATGGAAAGGTGATCAGCCCCCCTTCGTTTGCTTCTCCTTTAAGCCCTGTGCAGATCCATTAGCAGATGGTTATAATAACCCAATATAAGTATAGGGGGAAACCAGCACATATTGAGTACCCACTGTGTACCAGGAACTGAACTGCAAGTTTCAATACATTTATTTCACACAGCCAATCCATTTACAGATGATAAAAATAAATAAGAACTATCTTGGTAACAATCAAACAGATCCCAAATGATTACCAAAAACTCACCAGCGACAAAATACTTCTTTTTCTGATTGTTGGCCTGTGTAGCTATAGTGGGTACCTGATGACAGTACTTACATGAGGCAGCAGGACCCAAGGATAAGACTGACAACAGACAGACCTAAGCTCAAATTCCTATTCAATCATTTTTAATCAGGTAACTTTGAACAAGGAACTTTTACCATTTATTATTACTAGTGGGCTAAACAGACAATTCTTTACTGGAAAAACTAACAGCTTAGGACAAATAAGCTAGATAAGGGGGAATAAAAACATTTATTATTTCTAAGCCAGTGGTTCTCAATGGAGAGTTATTTTGCCTCCCAGGGGATATCTGGCAATACCTAGATTGTGTTGATTGTCACAACTGGGGTGGGAGTGCCATTGGAGGTAGTAGGTAAAAGCCAAAGGTGCTACTACAATGCACAGACAGCCCTCTACAAAAAGAACTTTCTGGGCTAAAATGTTAATAGTGCCAATATTGATAAATCCTTCCAAAGGGAAGGTAAAGCAGAGAAATTTGTTGAGTCCAGTTTAACAGTACAGTGTTTTACTTATTTAACAGAAATACAAACAAGACAATACTTAGAACCTCAAAAATACTCATACACATTGATCCAGTCACTTCACTTTTAGAAATCTATCCTGATGAAATAATAAGAAAAGCACCTAAAGATTTATGCAAGAGTAGATAGATTAGAAAATTAAAAATAGCAAGTGACCAATTGCAGGTACAGTGATGATAGGGTGATTGTATAATTTATCTTCCAAACTGAGATGCCTCTGGGTGTAAAAGGGGGTGCTTTAATAATTTTGCAAAGACGACAGTCATAAATAAGAACTGCCCTGGACAAAGCAGGATATATGGGCTCCTGGTGTAAGGGAATAGGGAAATAAAGTATGCCACATCCTAATTATGAAATGGCAGACAGCCAGCAAAAAAAAACTTTAAAGAATATTTAACAGCATACATAGTAAAGATAATGATATAATACTAACTATAAAAGGCTGGATATAAAACTTATGTATCAAATTTTGTAATATATATACTTATAGGCTTTGAAAGAAGAATGGAAAGAAACATACCGAATTGTTAACACTAGTTTACTATCTGTTGAGATTATAGCTGGGATTGTTTTTCTCTATATTCAAAATTGCTATAATCGTTTTTTAAAATTAGGACGGAGTCCTGCTTCTTTAGAAAGAAATACAAGAGCCAGTTGATGAGAGACAGTTATTCTTCACAGAAGAATGCCAGCAAATAAATGTTGAAGAAATTATATATAAATTAGAAAAAATCACAACTTTTGCAATTCCTAATGATATAGTTGTTTCAGGCAAGGAGTTTTGTTGGACATCAAAACCTTTAGGGGAGTGCAGCACATACACTAAAATTGGAACGATACAGAGATTAGCATGACCTCTGCAGAAGAATGACACAAAAATTTGTGAAGCGTTCCATATATTTTTTTTTAAATAATAAAATCTTTAGGTGAAAGATTGCTGGTTATTCACAAAGTTTCAGGGTATTATCTCACAGGGTTCTTGCTAATCGTAAAGAGAAAAAAATATGCCTTCTCAATGAAGAGATATGGTGATTTCATATTAACCAAATTATCAAACAATATAATTTTACATGTCTTTTGCAGTAACATAATATGAAATAAGGACATAATCTGCATAATATTTTGCTAATAAAGTGTTTCGCTTGGGGCGTCTGGGTGGCTCAGTGCGTTAAAGTCTCTGCCTTCGGCTCAGGTGATGTTCCCAGTGTCCTGGGATTGAGCCCCACATTGGGCTCTCTGCTCAGCCGGGTGGCTGCTTGTCCCCTCTCTCTCTGCCTGCCTCGCTGCCTACTTGTGATCTCGGTCTGTCAAATAAACAAATAAAATCTTTAAAAAAAAAAAATGTTTAGCTTGAATCTAATCAACCTTTTAGATCTACTTTTTGATTTTGAAGGCTATCCAGAGAATATCAGAACTAGGAAAACACCACCAAATGAGAGAAATCAGGTAAATGCAGAATGTGGGAAATTCCAAAAGACAACTGTCCTGCAATGTCCTCAAAAAGTCAAAGTTATAAAGAAAGAAATTGAGACTTCTAGATTAAAAGACACTGGAGAGACGTAGAAGTCAATTACAATCTCTGAATCCTCTTTGAATACTGGCTTTTAAAAAGGAGATCTAAAAAGCATTTGTTGGGGTGCCTGGGTGGCTCAGTGAAAGCACCTGCCTTCAGTTCAGGTCATGATCCCAGGGTCCTGAGATAGAGCCCCACACATTGGGCTCTCTGCTCAGTGAGGAGCCTGCTTCTCCCTCTCTCTTATCCTTCCCCTTCCTGCCACTCATGCTGGCTCCTGCTCTCTCTCAAATAAATAAATAAAATCTTAAAAAATAATAAAAAAAAATAAAAATCATTTGTGGACAATTGAAAAATTTTGAAAGTAACCTATTGTCTTTATATATATTTAATTCTCTTAAGTCTGTTGATAATATTATGGTTATATAAAACATTTATGGTGAATATCACAATGTCTGCAGCTTATTTTTAAGGCATTCAGAAAAAATATATATACTTATAGTTATTTAAAGCAAATATGGCAAAATATAAACAACTACTGAATCAAGGTAATGAGTACGTAAGTGCTCATATTGTATTATTCTTTGAGGTTTTCTGATATTTGGAAAATGCTTAAATATAAAATTAAGGGGAAATTTGGAAGTTACATTTGAAGTCATATAATTACATTTAAAGTAATATAATTAGTAATTCCAGAGTTGACCGCTGTCTTTCCAGGACCAGATACAAAACAGTTGCAGAACCCGCGACAGCCCCAAGAGGATTCAGAATCCTCCGCATTGCCTAAGACCAGCTCTTCATGTTCCATTTCCATTGATTCCCTCAGTTCCTGTGATTTATTTCAGTTGCCTTCCTGTCCCTCAGGTGCTACCACCTTCTCCGCCTGCTCCGTCTTTTGTGGTCCTTGTTCCCCAAGCATAATGAGAATAGAGCATAAATTAGTCAGGCACACCCATGCTTTGAATCCTGCCGCTAACATACAATTTCAAAAGAACAATTGCTCTCTCTTTGGAAAATTTCTATCTCTGAGAATGCTGTGGACTGAATGCTCCTGGTCCTCTCCAAATGTATATGCTGAAACCCTAATCTCCAAAGTGATGGTATTTGGAGATGAAGCCCTTGAGTGGTAATTAGGTCATCAGGGTGAAGCCATCATGAAGGGATTAGTCTATGTGTCTGTCTGTCTGCCTGCCTTTCTGTCTGCCTCTCTCTCTCTCTCTCACACACACACACACACATACAACTATAAGGCAGCTGTCTACAAGACTTCTTGTAGAAGCTAAGAAACAATGAAATAGGCTTCTGGTAAATTTTGAAGTTTTTAGCCTCCAGAACTGTGAGGAATAAGTCTTTTTTTTTTTTTTTTCTTTTTCTTTTGACAGACAGAGATCACAAGTAGGCAGAGAGGCAGGCAGAGAGAGGGAAGCTGGCTCCCTGCTGAGCAGAGAGCCTGGTGCGGGGCTCGATCCCAGGACTCTGGGATCATGACCTGAGCCGAAGGCAGAGGCTTTAACCCACTGAGCCACCCAGGCACCCCCAGAATAAATCTGGTTTAAGCCACCCAGTCCATGATAGTTTTGTTATAGCAGCCCAAAGGGTTTAAGACAAAGGATTTCCAGAGCATTCCCATTCCTCCAGCTCTCCACTTCACATAATGAGCACATCCTCCTTTCCCACTTCCCCCCAAAAGGTTTAATAGGTTGGAAGTTCTTTTGCTAGGATTTCTGTACATCCTCTTGATGTTTTCCTTCATTTTATCTGGTAAGGGACAGGTGTGTCATACTCTAACACACAGAAAGCCAAGGAAGCCTTAAAAGTGGCCTACCTTGGGTGACTTGGGAAAAAAATACACAAAAGCAACATACTTTTTTATAAAGTATTTCTAAAGGCCTTGGACATCACTAATCCTAAAAGCAAGCATATCTGGTCCTATATGAAGATTCAAATTTCTCAATTTCTTTGCCACTTACTGGTTGGTAACGTTTCCAAAGAACAATTTTATTTCTTTCATTTTACATTGATTTCTCTGTTTAGCAAGACTAAGCTTTTTGAAAGTTCTAAGACAAAGAATTCTTTTAATCTTACTTTTTTTTAAATCAATGTCTATAAGACCCTCTCAATGATTCACCCTTACTATCCATTAGACATCTTTCAAGGCTGTGTCCTGACCTGTTGTGTCCTATGTAATATTGTTGTGATATTTTAGCACTTTTAGTTAGTCTTATATGAAATGTTTTTGTCATTTACCACCTTTGGTCTTTCTGTCATTTTTAAACTCTGAACTTCACTCTGTAATTTCTCAGCTTCTGTTTTGTACTTGACATTTATTATGTGCTTTTTGTGCCCTTAATTACTTTTTGCGCTTCGGGGTTGATTCATGTTGGTCTTTTCTAATTCTACTGTATTGATTGCTGTACAGCAAGCCACTTCCCCTCCAAAAACATTGTTTGTCTTTAAACTGTGATCTTTCTTTCCAGTGCTGGAAACTGAATTTTTTTCTACTTGTTCTTTTCAGGAAATCTCAGGCTATCCCTAGTTGTGATAACTGATATCTATTCACTAGAATCATAATTTCTTTTCTCTCATCATGAACTCTATACTCAAGTTTGAAGAAGAAATTAGGAAGGAAGGGAGGAAAGGAAAAGAAATCACAACGGCAAAAGGTAGAAAATACATGGCAAGAACAGAAAAGACATTTACAGGAGAATATTCAGGAAGCAACAGACATAATAATTAACAAAGGTACAAGAAAGGAGAAATAAGAATGGTTTCTTAAATAAGTATAACATGGGAAATACAAAGTTAAAAATAATAAACACTTTATTCTTTTAAAGTAAGAATAAATAACTTTAGTGTCTAGTGTGTCAGAAAGCACCAGCCATTAAGAATGCTATCATTTGGGGGGCACCTGGGTGGCTCAGTGGGTTAAAGCCTCTGCCTTCGGCTCAGGTCATGATCTCAGGGTCCTGGGATAGAGCCCCGCATCGGGCTCTCTGCTCAGCAGGGAGCCTGCTTCCTCCTCTCTCTCTGCCTGCCTCTCTGCCTACTTGTGATCTCTGTCTGTCAAATGAATAAATAAAATCTTTAAAAAAAAGAAGAAGAAGAAGAAGAATGCTATCATTTGTGAAATACAGGCTACCATCTTCTCACATTTAAACCTCTGCAACAGTCTCCCCATGAGAATGGTCTCATTCTCACCAGCATTCTCTCCCTCCCTCTAGTCTATTCTTTAGAATGCCCCCAGAGTCATTGTCTTAAAATGCACATCAAATAATTTCTGTTGGAAAACCTTTCAATGGCTCTCTATTCCATCTATAATAAAGCCCAAATGTTTATGAAACTCTATATGCCAAGATTCTGTTTACTTTTCTAACCTCATTTCTACCACTTCTCCTTCTTCCCAAGATTTGTATGCTCTAGACAAAACATTCTTTAAGATCTTCCTCTGAGCTTTTGTGTATGCTTTTTTCCCCTGCCCAGAATGCTTCTTCTGCCCAACTTCTTTTGGTCCATCCAATGCTTAGTCATCCTTCATGTAGATGCCTCTGCCTCTCTGGCTCCGTCACTAAAAGCCAAGTATCCCCTTCTGTATACTATCATGGTTCCCTGTTATTTCTCCTCTCATGGCTTATTATTGTGTTATACCATCTTGTTGATTTATCTGCGTCACATGCTAGTCAGCATGCAATGTGATAGCAATGGTAACATGTATCTTTTTCTTGCACTGGCATTCTAGAACTTAGCACAGAACATGACCCCTAATGATACTTGATAAATACTTTATTGGCTTGATGTTGTACAAATATTTAAGTAATGGGATTGTCTAGTGACCCAAAGCTTAACTTAAATCCTTATTTCCAATGCTTGTTGAAAATCTTTCTAGAATAATTATTGGCAACCCTCAGCATGTATATTAAATAAGGATTATTAGTAAATTACCTTTGATATGTGGGACAATTACTGCCTCTATTATCTCTTTCCTACCAACTCCAAGGGCTTGTAGTTGGGACAAGCCACCCATGCTGTCCAAAGTTCAGCAGCTGGTGTTCCCATAGCACCCATCTAGACCTCTCCACCTGTCCAGAGGTAGTCACTCAGCTGCTACAAAATCCCCCATCCCACTCCACTGCAGAGGCAGAATTGCCTAGTAAATGGCATCTCCCACCATTGTTATCCTGCCAATAGGACAGCTCAAGCATCTTAGAATTCCTTCCAAAGGCTGGCATTACATAATGCTTTAGTCTACTTTTCTGTCTTAGTAAATCTAGTAAAATAAGAAAAACTTAATTTCTTTAGGATGACTTAATAGCTTATAAAATCTCAGATCACCATTCTAGTCATAGTGTTATGGGAACTGACAATTTTAGACATGGAGAAAAGTGGGCTGAAACTACACTAACATCTTCTAGAAGTTTCTGAAACCAAAGACTACTTTAATTCAATATATTCTGCTTGATTTTTCAAAAATTTTCTTCCTTTCTCTTAAAAATTTCTTCTGAAAATGCAGGTAATTCTGTTAACTAAGGGTACAGTAAAGAGAAACTGAGTTGAATCAGGTTTAAGATGTTTACATATCCAGAGGCACCTTGGTGGCTCAGTCAGTTAAGCATCCCACTCTTGATTTCAGCTCAGGTCCTGATCTCAGGGTTGTGAGATGCAGCCATGTGTCAACTCCATGTTGGGCATGGAGCCTGCTTTAGATTCTCTCTCTCCCTCTCTCTCTCTCTCTGCCCTTCCCCTTTCCCTCTCTAAAAAACAACAACAAAAAGGCTTATATATCCAAATTTATCCATTAAAGAGAAAAAATCCTAAGAAAAAGCATACTGGCATCATAAGTAGAAATAACAGTACTTCCTTGATTTTGCAAGAAATGACGTTTTTTATGTCAGGAAAAGGGAATAAAAAGTAAAGCTTCTGGGGCACCTGGGTGGCTCAGTGGGTTGAGCCTCTGCCTTCGGCTCAGGTCATGGTATCAGGGTACTGGGATCGAGTCCTGCATCTGGGTTCTCTGCTCAGCAGTGAGCCTGCTTCCCCCTCCCCCTCTGCCTGCCTCTCTGCCTACTTGTGATCTCTCTCTCTCTGTCAAATAAATAAATAAAATCTTTTTTTTTAAAAAGTAAATCTTTTTTTTTTTTTACACTTTTATTTTTTTTTCTTTTTTTTTTTTTATTTCCAGCATAACAGTATTCATTATTTTTGCACCACACCCCGTGCTCCATGCAATCCGTGCCCTTTTGAAAAGACAGATCCAAATCAAAAATTCTTTATATTGCTTTATTAACAGAAAGAAAAGAATTAAAAGTGATGTTGCTACTGCCTACAGTAAGGGTATCATTGAGAAAGTATTTTCATTCCTCTTACCATGAAGAGCAGGAAGTATACTGCTACCAAAAAAAAGAAAGAAAAAGAAAAAGTGAAACTTCATGTCAAGGATACATAAAACAAAGCACTATCCAAAATATAGGTAGTTTATTGGTGAGTGTGATTTAAAATCAAATGCTTTCTGAGTTAAAAAATGCAGGATAATCAACATGTCAGTGTTAAAATGGGCCATAAATTTTCAAAAAAGGCATCAATGGAAATAAACTTTGAAAAACCAATTTTGGACTGTCCTAAGTCCAAAACAACCTTAGTTCTAAAATGTATATGTTCATCTGCTGCTTTTCATTTTTGACTATAAATTTGCTGACAGATTATGTGGTTCATAATTGTCAATCAAATTTCTTTTTGTCTTCTTTGTTCACCTAGTAATCACTCATCCCCGATTTCACTGCTACACACAAACTAAAATTCAGTATGTTACCAATGACCCTAACATTTTCCAGGGTCTCCTCCTCATTTTCATTAAACATCATAACCAGCAACTAACTCTTAAAATTTTCCCCAGACCAGCACTAACAGAACCCACGAATCTATCCTATGATGCCATCCAGATAGGCTTCAGCCAGTGAAAGTGAGTCAGAAGTGAAAGGACATATCCCGGCCAGTGACAGAAAGAGTGGGCATCTATTAAATTTAGGAGTAAGACCATTTCTTGCCTAGGGGCTAGAATATCTTATGTCTGAGACCCTAAATATCACAAAGGCATTTTACAACTTTACCAAGATGTGCTACACAAAATAGTAACATGGAAAGATGCCCCCCAAACTGGCTTCCATGGTGTATGTAATACAGTTTTTCTCTTGGTGACTCAGAAAGTACATTAGCATATTAAAAGATAAAAGAAGTCTGCCCATAAAGAAACTTGTTTAACATTGTTTAACCTGGGATTTGCTAAATCTTTTTGACCTATTAAGATCCCAGAGAACCAGTAATCTCAAGGAATAGGCTTAAGGAAAAGCTGACCTGACCAGCCATTCATATTTGCAGGGTTTTTTGATCCCATGGGGCTCCCCCTGTAAGTCCAGCACTGGTCATAGGATGTCCTAGAGCAGTGCTTCTTAAACTTATATGTGCATGCATCTCGATTGTATGTGCACATATGATCTTGTACAAATGTAGATGCTGACTCAGTAGGTCTGAGCTGGGGCTGGAGAGTGCACTGCTGAGAAGGCTTCAGGTGATGCTGATGCTGCTGGTCTCTATCACATGCTGAGTAGCGAGGCTCTACAGAACCACAGCGGTAGGAAGATCATCACATCTCCAGTCTCTTTATCTTTTCCTTCCTAATAATAAATCCTCCTAAAATATTACTTTCAGGGTGCCTGGCTGGCTCAGTGTGAAGAGCATGGGACTGTTGACCTCAGGGCTGTAAGTTTGAGCCCCACATTGGGGGGTCAAATGACACTTTTAAATGACACCCTTTAAAAGTAACGTCTTTCCAGGGCACCTGGGTGGCCCAGTCAGTTAAGTGTCCAACTTGTGATTTCAGCTCAAGTCATGATCTCATGGGTTGCAGGATGGAGACTGCCATCAGGCTCCACACTCAGGAGGGAGTCTGCTTGAGATTCTCTCTCTCTCCCTCGCCCTCTGCCCTTCCCCCCACTCACGTATACTCTCTCCCTCTCTCTGGATATGAATAAATAAATCTTTAAAAAAACAAAAACTTTTAAAAAAATAAATAAATATTACTTCCAATATATATTCCTTGCTGGTCAAAAAATTTTAGTGGTCCCCCATTCCTTTCAACATTAGTAACTCAACAGTAGACATCTATTGAAATTGTACTCTGTGCTAAATAGATACAGAGCCCCTGACTTTATACTGTTGAGTACCAAGTAGGTGAGTAAAAAACAATGTGCAGAATGCTAGGAACCAAAACAAGAAGGGAAGAGCTACTTTTTTGAGACCTCAATTTCCTTATCTATAAAATGAGGGTTTGGGGTGCCTGGGTAGCTCAGAGGGTTAAAGCCTCTGCCTTCGGCTCAGGTCATGATCCCAGGATCCTGGGATTGAGCCCCACATAGAGCTCTCTACTCCGCAGGGAGCCTGCTTTCTCCTCTCTCTTCCTGCCTCTCTGCCTACTTGTGATCTCTGTCTGTCAAATAAATAAAATCTTTAAAATGAGGGCTAAACCAGACCAGTGGTATTTAACCCTCTTGCAGTCATGGACATCATCCTATTAGAGAGGCTCAGCCCAGACCAATGAAAATACAAGCTGTCAGTACACCTTCAACAGGGAATGGGCAGTTCTCAAAAACTCCCCAAGTGATTCTAAGGTGCAGCCAAGTTTGAGAACCACTGGACTAAATGATTCCCAAAGTGCTGTCCAGGTATCAACAATACCCAGAAACTTGTTAGAATGAGAAGTCTCAGCCCTCACCACAGACCTACTGAGTCAGAAACTCGGGGACAGGGTAAAGAAACCTGGGTTGTGGTTTTACGGTTTTGGTTTTGTTTTTATGTATGTATGTATGTATTTATTTATTTATAGAGAGAGAGACAGGCAATGAAAATAGGGGTAAGAGCACAGGGAGCTACTCTTCAAGCAGACTCCCCTGCTGAGCAGGAGCCCTATGCAGTGTTCAGTTCAATCTCACAACCCATGAGATCATGACCTGAGCTGAAACCAAAAGTCAGTTGTCTAACCAACTAAACCACTCAGGCACCCCAGTAACCTGGGTTTTAACCGGCTCTCCAGATGATTCTCCAGGTAAAAACCACTGGATTGGACAACCAGTCGATTTCCCTCTGGCTCTAAAACAGAATCATTCTTGGACCTCAAACAGGCTTTTCAAGGACTTTCGTTATTGGGTCTTAAACAGACTAACAGTATAAGCTCTTCCCAGATTTAAATCTTTAATTGCTGTGCACTCTTGAGGAATTATTATAGCTGTCTGTGTTTCATGTTCTCATCTATAAAGTGAGGATAATAATAGTACCTATTGTCACAGAGTTGCTGTGAAAATTAAATGATTTTGTGTATGTAACAGACTTAGCAGAATGCCTGCAATGTATTTCAGGTCATTACCCAATTGTCACTCTTGCAGGGAGGACCTCAGGGCCACTCTGTCCAAAATCACAACCCACTTTTACCATTCCCTTTTTCCCCTCCCCTGGTTTATTTTTGCCTTTGCAATTATTATTCTCTAACATATAACATATATCCACTAATTGCTTTATTATCTGCCTTCTCCTACTAAGATGTAGGTTCTATAAAATCAAGGATTTTTGTCCATTTGTTAAGAGCTATATTCCCAGTGACTAGTCAGGGTCTGGTACATTGCATGTACTCAACTGGTGCGATAAAGGAATGAATAAATGTTAATGATTATCAATATTAATATTATAGCAATCCAAATTTTTCTTATTGAAAAACAATAGCTTATACTTCCCATTTACTGTTCCAATTTATGCTTATGTCTTATTACATGCTTTATTCAAATTCTGTCCCATACCTAACAATGCCTTCTTATTTAACTTCTGCTCATTTTAGACCCTGCTCAAATTCTATTTCTTTAATATTCCTTGATAATTCTGATGAGTAACTCTCTGAATGTCTACAGTGTTACTGTCTATACTATACAATAGCACTTAACTTATCTTAATTAATTATGAATTGGAAAGAGCAACTTTACTAAAATTTAAATTTACTGAGAGAGGCTGCATCCGTCATACAATAAGCATTCATGAAACTGACAGAGGAAGGAGTCCTCAAAGGAATCCCAGGAAAAATTCACCATTAATTAGCCATGGAGTCCTCAAATAACAAAAACAGTGCTCTACATTTTACAAAGTACCTCTAAATACATCAATCTTGTTTTGATTAGATGATCTCAAAGACTATGTCTCCTTGTTGTCAAATTTTCAAAATATTTTCAAGTATGGGGAGACCATTTTCTTAAAGTGAAAAATTAAGAATAGTGAAAGTCAAAATTGAAGCAGATAATGACCCAAGAAGTTGTTGAGTTCAGGGAATGCAAATTAGTGGCTTTCTGGCCCCCAGTCTTCCTGTCATCTATGTCTGGAAGAGGCCCACAATCATCCCCAATGTGGCCCTCTAGGCAGCCATTACCAGTTGGTCAGACCTAGCAGACAAGGGGACACCTATTTCCATCCTAACTTAGTCTAACCCCCCTGTTTCTAAAAGCAAAGAAAACTGATGCCAAGAGATTTAAATTGACTTGTCCAGGCACATACATGATAGCAGACCAAGACCAGAACCATCATCCCGACTCCTCTCCAGAATTCTCTCTATTCTCTCTCCTCATTCATTTCTGAAATGCAGTATTTAAGTTTCCATTCTAAAGCAACCAAAATACAGACAGCAAACCTTTGACAGAGAGTTTTCATATTAATACTCATGAATATAACGTTGAAATGAAAAATGACAGTTTTGAGTCAAGTGATAGACAGAGTTGGTTAGTCTCTTATTTGTCAGTTCGGTTTATTTACTTAAGCCGAGAATGTGTCATGACTGGAAATAGACAAAACAGATTATTTCCATTCCACTATCCTAGAAAAAGAAAAGGGAATAGTTTTCATTAAAGAACTGGGCTCAGGTTCAGGAGTCAAGATGGCGGAGAAGTAGCAGGCTGAGACTACTTCAGCTAGCCGGAGATCACCTAGATAGCTTATCTAAAGATTGCAAACACCTGAAAATCCATCGGCAGATCGAAGAGAAGAAGAACAGCAATTCTGGAAACAGAAAAACAACCACTTTCTGAAAGGTAGGACCGACAGAGAAATGAATCCAAAGCGACGGGAAGATAGACCCCGGGGGGAGGGGCCGGCTCCCGGCAAGCGGCGGAGCAACGGAGCACAAAATCAGGACTTTTAAAAGTCTGTTCCGCTGAGGGACATCGCTCCAGAGGCTAAACCGGGGCGAAGCCCACACGGGGTCAGCGTGGCCTCAGGTCCTGCAGGGTCACAGAAGGATCAGGGGTGTCTGAGTGTCGCAGAGCTTGCAGGTATTGGAACGGGAAAGCCGGCTACAGAGACAGAGCCGACAGTAAGCTCACAGCTAGGGTGAACCGGTCGCAGGCTCTGTGAGCTCGGAGCGCGGCCGGAGGTCAGGCAGATGGGAGTTACTGGGCACTGTTCTCTGAGGGCACACTGAGGAGTGGGGCCCTGGGCTCTCGGCTCCTCCGGGCCGGAGACCAGGAGGCCGCCATTTGTATTCCCCGTCCTCCGGAACTCTACGGAAAGCGCTCAGGGAACAAAAGCTCCTGAAAGCAAACCCGAGCGGATTACTCAGTCCGGCCCCTGGTAAGGGCGGTGCAATTCCGCCTGGGGCAAAGACACTTGAGAATCACTACAACAGGCCCCGTCCCCCAGAAGATCAACAAGAAATCCAGCCGAGACCAAGTTCACCTACCAAGGAGTGCGGTTTCAATACCAAGGAGAGCAACAGAATTCCAGAGGAGGAGAAAGCAAAGCACGGAACTCATGGCTTTTTCCCTGTGATTTTTTTTAGTCTTGCAGTTAATTTAATTTTTTTCTTTTTCATTTGTTGTTTTATTCTCACCTTCTGGTTAAATTTTTTTTAACTTTTACCTTTTTCTTTTTTAACGTTTTTTAACTAGTTTATCCAATATATATATATATTTTCTTTTTTATATTTTTCTTCTTCTTCTTCTTATTTGTTTTCATTTTTTAAAGTCATTTCCATTCTTTTTTTTTTCTTTTTTCTTTCTTTTTTCTTTTTTCTTTTTTTTTCTTTCTTCCCTTTTGAACCTCTTTTTATCCCCTTTCTCCCCCCTCACGATTTGGGATCTCTTCTAATTTGGTTAAAGCATATTTTCCTGGGGTTGTTGCCACCCTTTTAGTATTTTACTTGCTCCTTCATATACTCTTATCTGGATAAAATGACAAGACGGAAAAATTCACCACAAAAAAAAGAACAAGAGGCAGTACCGAAGGCTAGGGACCTAATCAATACAGACATTGGTAATATGTCAGATCTAGAGTTCAGAATGACAATTCTCAAGGTTCTAGCCGGGCTCGAAAAACGCATGGAAGATATTAGAGAAACCCTCTCAGGAGATATAAAAGCCCTTTCTGGATAAATAAAAGAACTAAAATCTAACCAAGTTGAAATCAAAAAAGCTATTAATGAGGTGCAATAAAAAATGGAGGCTCTCACTGCTAGGATAAATGAGGCAGAAGAAAGAATTAGTGATATAGAAGACCAAACGACAGAGAATAAAGAAGCTGAGCAAAAGAGGGACAAACAGCTACTGGACCACGAGGGGAGAATTCGAGAGATAAATGACACCATAAGACGAAACAACATTAGAATAATTGGGATTCCAGAAGAAGAAGAAAGAGAGAGGGGAGCAGAAGGTATACTGGAGAGACTTATTGGGGAGAATTTCCCCAATATGGCAAAGGGAATGAGCATCAAAATTCAGGAGGTTCAGGACACCTGGGTGGCTCAGTTGGTTGAGCAACTGCCTTCGGCTCAGGTCACAATCCCAGAGTCCCGGGATCGAGTCCTGCATCAGGCTCCCAGCTCCATGGGGAGTCTGCTTCTCCCTCTGACCTTCTCGCCTCTCATGCTCTCTGTCACTGTCTCTCTCTCAAATAAATAAATAAAATCTTTTAAAAAAAAAATTCAGGAGGTTCAGAGAACGCCCCTCAAAATCAATAAGAATAGGCCCACACCCCGTCACCTAAGAGTAAAATTTACAAGTCTCAGTGACAAAGAGAAAATCCTGAGAGCAGCCTGGGAAAAGAAGTCTGTAACATACAATGGTAAAAATATTAGATTGGCAGCTGACTTATCCACAGAGACCTGGCAGGCCAGAAAGAGCTGGCATGATATTTTCAGAGCACTAAACGAGAAAAACATGCAGCCAAGAATACTATATCCAGCTAGGCTATCATTGAAAATAGAAGGAGAGATTAAAAGCTTCCAGGACAAACAAAAACTGAAAGAATTTGCAAACACCAAACCAGCTCTACAGGAAATATTGAAAGGGGTCCTCTAAGCAAAGAGAGAGCCTACAAGTGGTAGATCAGAAAGGAACAGAGACCATATACAGTAACAGTCACCTTACAGGCAATACAATGGCACTAAATTCATATCTCTCAATAGTTACCCTGAATGTTAATGGGCTAAATGCCCCTGTCAAAAGACACAGGGTATCAGAACGGATAAAAAAACAAAACCCATCTATATGTTGCGTCCAAGACACTCATTTTAAGCCTGAAGACACCTCCAGATTTAAAGTGAGGGGGTGGAAAAGAATTTACCATGCTAATGGACATCAGAAGAAAGCAGGAGTGGCAATCCTTATATCAGATCAATTAGATTTTAAGCCAAAGACTGTAATAAGAGATGAGGAAGGACACTATATCATACTCAAAGGGCCTGTCCAACAAGAAGATCTAACAATTTTAAATATCTATGCCCCCAACGTGGGAGCAGCAAACTATATAAACCAAGTAATAACAAAATCAAAGAAACACATCAACAATAATACAATAATAGTAGGGGACTTTAACACTCCCCTCACTGAAATGGACAGATCATCCAAGCAAAAGATCAGCAAGGAAATAAAGGCCTTAAACGACACACTGGACCAGATGGACATCACAGATATATTCAGAACATTTCATCCCAAAGCAACAGAATACACATTCTTCTCTAGTGCACATGGAACATTCTCCAGAATAGATCACACCCTCGGTCCTAAATCAGGACTCAACCGGTATCAAAAGATTGGGATCATTCCCTGCATATTTTCAGACCACAATGCTCTGAAGCTAGAACTCAACCACAAAAAGAAGTTTGGAAAGAACCCAAATACATGGAGACTAAACAACATCCTTCTAAAGAATGAATGGGTCAACCGGGAAATTAAAGAAGAATTGAAAAAAATCATGGAAACAAATGATAATGAAAATACAACGGTTCAAAATCTGTGGGACACAACAAAGGCAGTCCTGAGAGGAAAATAAATAGCAGTACAAGCCTTTCTCAAGAAACAAGAAAGGTCTCAGGTACACAACCTAACCCTACACCTAAAGGAGCTGGAGAAAGAACAAGAAAGAAACCCTAAGCCCAGCAGGAGAAGAGAAATCATAAAGATCAGAGCAGAAATCAATGAAATAGAAACCAAAAAACCAATAGAACAAATCAACGAAACTAGGAGCTGGTTCTTTGAACGAATTAATAAAATCGATAAACCCCTGGCCCGACTTATCAAAAAGAAAAGAGAAAGGACCCAAATAAATAAAATCATGAATGAAAGAGGAGAGATCACAACTAACACCAAAGAAATACAAACTATATAAGAACATACTATGAGCAACTCTACGCTAACAAATTTGACAATCTGGAAGAAATGGATGCATTCCTAGAAACATATAAACTACCACAACTGAACCAGGAAGAAATAGAAAGCCTGAACAGACCCATAACCAGTAAAGAGATTGAAACAGTCATTAAAAATCTCCAAACAAACAAAAGCCCAGGGCCAGACGGCTTCCCGGGGGAATTCTACCAAACATTTAAAGAAGAACTAATTCCTATTCTCCTGAAACTGTTCTAAAAAATAGAAATGGAAGGAAAACTTCCAAACTCATTTTATGAGGCCAGCATCACCTTGATTCCAAAACCAGACAAGGATCCCATCAAAAAAGAGAGCTATAGACCAATATCCTTGATGAACACAGATGCGAAAATACTCAACAAAATACTAGCCAATAGGATTCAACAGTACATTAAAAGGATTATTCACCACGACCAAGTGGGATTTATTCCAGGGCTGCAAGGTTGGTTCAACATCCGCAAATCAGTCAATGTGATACAACACATCAATAAAAGAAAGAACAAGAACCATATGATACTCTCAATAGATGCTGAAAAAGCATTTGACAAAGTACAGCATCCCTTCCTGATCAAAACTCTTCAAAGTGTAGGGATAGAGGGCACATACCTCAATATCATCAAAGTCATCTATGAAAAACCCACCGCAAATATCATTCTCAATGGAGAAAAACTGAAACCGTTCCCGCTAAGGTCAGGAACACGGCAGGGATGTCCATTATCACCACTGCTATTCAACATAGTACTAGAGGTCCTAGCCTCAGCAATCAGACAACAAAAGGAAATTAAAGGCATCCAAATCGGCAAAGAAGAAGTCAAATTATCACTCTTCGCAGATGATATGATACTATATGTGGAAAACCCAAAAGACTCCACTCCAAAACTGCTAGAACTTGTACAGGAATTCAGTAAAGTGTCAGGATATAAAATCAATGCACAGAAATCAGTTGCATTTCTCTACACCAACAACAAGACAGAAAAAAGAGAAATTAAGGAGTCCATCTCATTTACAATTGCACCCAAAACCATAAGATACCTAGGAATAAACCTAACCAAAGAGGCACAGAATCTATACTCAGAAAACTATAAAGTACTCATGAAAGAAACTGAGGAAGACACAAAGAAATGGAAAAATGTTCCATGCTCCTGGATTGGAAGAATAAATATTGTGAAAATGTCTATGCTACCTAAAGCAATCTACACATTTAATGCAATTCCTATCAAAGTACCATCCATCTTTTTCAAAGAAATGGAACAAATAATTCTAAAATTTATATGGAACCAGAAAAGACCTCGAATAGCCAAAGGGATATTGAAAAAGAAAGCCAACGTTGGTGGCATCACAATTTCGGACTTCAAGCTCTATTACAAAGCTGTCATCATCAAGACAGCATGGTACTGGCACAAAAACAGACACATAGATCAATGGAACAGAATAGAGAACCCAGAAATAGACCCTCAACTCTACAGTCAACTAATCTTCGACAAAGCAGGAAAGAAAGTCCAATGGAAAAAAGACAGCCTCTTCAATAAATGGTGCTGGGAAAACTGGACAGCCACATGCAGAAAAATGAAATTGGACCATTTCCTTACACCACACACGAAAATAGACTCAAAATGGATGAAGGACCTCAATGTGCAAAAGGAATCCATCAAAATCCTTGAGGAGAACACAGGCAGCAACCTCTTCGACCTCAGCCGCAGCAACATCTTCCTAGGAACAACGCCAAAGGCAAGGGAAGCGAGGGCAAATATGAACTATTGGGATTTCATCAAGATCAAAAGCTTTTGCACAGCAAAGGAAACAGTTAACAAAATCAAAAGACAACTGACAGAATGGGAGAAGATATTTGCAAACGACATATCAGATTAAGGACTAGTGTCCAGAATCTATGAAGAACTTAGCAAACTCAACACCCAAAGAACAAATAATCCAATCAAGAAATGGGCAGATGGGCGCCTGGGTGGCTCAGTGGGTTAAGCCGCTGCCTTCGGCTCAGGTCATGATCTCAGGGTCCTGGGATCGAGTCCCACATCGGGCTCTCTGCTCAGCAGGGAGCCTGCTTCCTTCTCTCTCTCTGCCTGCCTCTCCGTCTACCTGTGATCTCTCTCTGTCAAATAAATAAATAAAATCTTTAAAAAAAAAAAAAAAAAAGAAAAAAAAAGAAATGGGCAGAGGACATGAACAGACATTTCTGCAAAGAAGACATCCAGATGGCCAACAGACACATGAAAAAGTGCTCCATATCACTCAGCATCAGGGAAATACAAATCAAAACCACAATGAGATATCACCTCACACCAGTCAGAATGGCTAAAATCAACAAGTCAGGAAATGACAGATGCTGGCGAGGATGCGGAGAAAGGGGAACCCTCCTACACTGTTGGTGGGAATGCAAGCTGGTACAGCCACTCGGGAAAACAGCATGGAGGTTCCTCAAAATGTTGAAAATAGAATTGCCCTATGACCCAGCAATTGCACTACTGGGTATTTACCCTAAAGATACAAACGTAGTGATCCAAAGGGGCACGTGCACCCGAATGTTTATAGCAGCAATGTCCACAATAGCCAAACTATGGAAAGAACCTAGACGTCCATCAACAGATGAATGGATCAAGAAGATGTGGTATATATACACAATGGAATACTATGCAGCCATCAAAAGAAATGAAATCTTGCCATTTGCGACAACATGGATGGAACTAGAGCGTATCATGCTTAGCGAAATAAGTCAAGCAGAGAAAGACAACTATCATATGATCTCCCTGATATGAGGAAGTGGTGATGCAACATGGGGGCTTAAGTGGGTAGGAGAAGAATCAATGAAACAAGTTGGGATTGGGAGGGAGACAAACCATAAGTGACTCTTAATCTCACAAAACAAACTGAGGGTTGCTGGGGGGAGGGGGTTTGGGAGAAGGGGGTGGGATTATGGACATTGGGGAGGGTATGTGCTTTGGTGAGTGCTGTGAAGTGTGTAAACTGGTGATTCACAGACCTGTACCCCTGGGGATAAAAATATATGTTTATAAAAAATAAAAAATTATTTAAAAAAAAAAAAAAAGAACTGGGCTCAAATCCAGTCCCAAAATAACTTATACTACTGAATCAACTTGTAAAAGGTGTTATTTCTCTCATTAATGGCAATGCATTATTAGGAGTTCAGATTAATCACTAAATTTAAATTATAAGAAAAATGTATTTAAAGGAATATGAAAAAAGAAAATAATGGAGAGAAACAAACATCTATTTTAATATAAATAATAACCACTTCCTCATCACAGAAAACATGCTCACATTTTAGAATTATAATTTTCCAGGGGCGCCTGCGTGGCTCAGTGGATTAAAGCCTCTGCCTTCAGCTCAGGTCATGATCCCAGGGTCCTAGGATCAAGCCCCACATCGGGCTCTCCCCGCAGCGGGGAGCCTGCTTCCTCCTCTCTCTCTCTCTCTCTGCCTACTTGTGATCTCTGTCTGTCAAAAAAAAGGAATTATAATTTTCCAGATCCTCTCCCTAAAGCACAGTTTCCAAATATTGCCATTGCCTTTGCAACTTAGTTGGAATGAAACTGACATCAAATTTTTGCCTAGACATTTGATAATTCTGTCTTGATTAAGCCTTATTTTTTAGGTATACTATAATTGAAGCTGATTTGGGGGGAGAAACCATCATCTAACGCAGTTAGAAATTGCCTCTAGCACTGTTTGCTTTACCCAAGGAAACCAGGATGACAACTGGCAGTTCTGTTACTTTGCAGAGTTAATCCATTTTCACAACTATGTTACTTAGTAGTAAGGCTACCAGCAGTTGGTCCCATACTCTATCCTTCTACCCTGAGAAAATGAGTCTGACTCATATTTAAGGGTAGGATGAGGAAAGGAGCAAATAGGTGAATCTCTTCTCTTCGACACAGACCCTGCCACCACACCAGAGGAGGAGGAGTGTATGCTGAAACATACACAGAGGAAGTTCAAGGCCTGTACTGCCCCTGCTCCACAAAAAAGGGCAGTCAGTAAGAGGATTCTCCTAGGGTCTAGATATACACAGGAACAATCCCAATGGGCCTCAGAGAAATCTGGCCATAAACTGATGCTTGCTAAGAGCCTCCTGGAAAACTGGAGTGATTTTCACCTCAACCCCCTTTGATGGGATACCAGGGTAGCTCAGTCAGTTGAGCATCTGACTTTGGTTCCGGTCAGGATGCCAGCATACTGGGATCAAGTCCCTTATCGGGCTCCTTGCTCAGCACTGGTGGTCCATGAATTTGGTCAAAACAAAATGAAACCAAGAGCTCTGGTCAGACCCCATCATGTTAGCCCAGGCATGGATCCTGAAAGCAAAAAGAATACACGAGAGAAATCATGACTTCTAGAAAAACAGTAGTTCCCAAGGCATATTTGTGAAACACTGGAGCACTCTGATTTTTGGCTTAGGCATTCCAAAAATTCAGAAATCACTTCCCCTGCAGCACATTACTGAATATTTTTTTAACCAAGGGGACAAGTGCCCTACCTAACTTAGAAGAAATTAGTTTCTAAGACACCATTCACAATATGGAAAATTCTTTAAAACACTGTTATTTACATAATTAAAGCCCAAATTTCTTGAAAACTTACTGTATGCTAGTTCATACAACACAGTAAACAGAGAATAAATTTGAGTTGGAAACACTTGCCTTGTTATTAGTTTTATCATTCCTAGTGACCATGAGCAGTACTGTCATTGTACTTGTTTTCTCTTTTATAAAATAATCATAATAAAATGTATTTCACAGCGTATTCTGAGATTACATGAAAAACACTGGAAAAGGCATAAAAATGACTGACCCATGAGAGAAACTAAGTAAATAATTTTCTTCCCCCATTTCCTTTTTTCTTATAAAGAAGATATCCATGTTAAAATGTTTTTGGGTGCTGTATATGGTTTAAAAAATTAAGTAACAAGAGAGTAGGGGCACCTGGGTGACTTGGTCAGTAAAGTATCCGACTCCTGATATCAGCGGACCTCGAGGTGGTGGGTTTAAGCCCCACATCAGGCTCTGCATCAGCGAGGGGTCTGCTGGAGAGTCTTTCTCCCTCTACCTCTCCCCTCCCCCTACTCATGTGCTCGCACGCACATGCTCTCTCTCAAATAAATAAATTTTTTTTTAATTTTTTAAAAAATAAAAAATCAAGTAACATTCCAGCGTTTAGATAAGTCTATGAATTATTGTTTATATAACTAATCTGAAGCAGCTACTATTCATATATGTAATTATATACAAAATTTCAATGAATAACTCTGCAGTCCTCTAGCTGAACAATTCAAATTGGCAGCATAATCTGGTTCCCTTTTCCCAGAAATATATTGCAACTGTATTTTTCTTCCAGTCAATCCCACTCTGTTAGAAGGGAAAGAGGGGGAGGATCTACCCCTGTTCCGTTGAATAATGGCAACATTTTATGACCTCTTTTCCATGGAGTCCTCTTCTTTTGTGTTAGATTAACATGCACCTCTCAAAGTATTTCTGCTAATCTGTCTTCCAGAACCTGCTTGTGGGCCTCTGAATACTACAAATACAGCAAGGCAGTGTTAGGAGCAAATATGTACAGTCCTGCAAAAGAAATTAATAAAAAGAGGGGAAGCACGTCATGTTGGATGCATCTAAGAGAATAAGCAGTAACAGTCTCATGGCCAAGAACAACAGCAGGCCGGTCCATCTGTCCATCATGAAACTAAGTTGTGCCTACTAGTTATCAATAGGAGGTGGCCATGTGGGCTTCACACTAAAATAGAAATTCTGTCATCAGGAAGATAAGGTGAGGAGGGAAGAAAAGGATTAACTGTTTCAGAATCAATTTCTGGGTGATGAATGATGAATACATGATGATGAATACAAAGAATTGCCGCCTGTTTCTTATTCACAGACTACGAAATTCTTATTCATCCTGTTATTCTTTCATTAAGGATTTTCTGGGTGTTTCCTAGAAGCCAGACACAATGCTAGCCACGATGGATCCAAAGAATAATTTTCTGGGGTGCCGGGCTGGCTCAATTGGTAAGAGCTCGTGACTCTTGATTTTGGGGTTGTGAATTTGAAATTTTTTTCATGGGGTGTAAAATTTTTTTTAATTAGAAAAGGAATAAGTTCCTTCTTTTAGGAATTGTATGGAAAAGTATGTAGGAAGTTGTAGGAAAAGTATGTTTGAGTGTGTGACCACTGGGCCACAAATAGATACAGATATGGATATACATGTAGATCCTTTGTCAACGTTAGAGATAAAACCAGAAATAGCATCTTGGCTTCAGGAAATATGAGTTACAGTATAATTCTTAAGTTTTACAAAAGAACATTTTCATTAAGGGCAATTTCTAACAGAAGAGGGACTCAAAGGCATAGCATTTATTGACATTTAGCCAAATTAAGATGTTCATACAATAAACGCTCAGGGTGCTTTAAGGTCTACTATAAAAAGCTTCCTTTCAAATGCAGAATTGAATGAGGAGTGAATTGAGGTGTTCCCATTTAAGCTAACATGGACATTCTGAGTCAACTATTAGCTTGAAAATCCAATTTAAATATTTGCTGGTTTTGTTGCTAACGTGCACTTGAAAATACAAAATTCACATCAGTTTCACATCAGGTGAAAATTGAAATTTATTATTCATCTCTGAGGCCATTTTTGGTGCTAGATTATTTGCCCTTTGATTATCTCTGGCATTGGCATTCCTCTTTGTTGTCCCTGAAGCTATGCACCACCCAGAACTACATGCATAAAAAAACTAGTGTTCCCCTCTCTAACCCCTCCCCCAGTCACAGGAGCCAATGGCACATTCTGGAAATGAAGCATGAGCCATCAGCAACCAGGTACTAGTATCAGGCTCACCCAGAGTCAGGGTTCTCCTTGAAGAACCCCCTCCAAAGAATAACAGCCGTCACTCTCCATGCCTCTGTCCTGATATCCTGTCCTGGTGGCCACCAAAAGTGAAATGCCCTATCCCCTGACAGACTCAAAAGAACAAAATCACACTGTTACCCATAGAGATCAATCTGACAAACACAAAAGATTTAAATTTTATCTCTAATCTCGACTCCAGTCACCTAATTGGCCTTTGGGACCTGCCAAAATTTCATTTGTACCTTAGTTGAATATCGTGAAAACTACAGTGCCATTTCGAGATATTTGTTTAACATCTATCAATTCTGTGTAAGTAATTCTTGGTCACTTGTTCTCAGTGTGCTTCTCTTATGGTGCTGCCTGGCACAGCTTCACTGGTCATTTTGTTTACGAGCTATTTTGTACTGATGGCGGTGGTGTTGGTGACGCTGCAGCTTCTCTCCTCCACTCGAACAAGTGGACAAGTATTGTCCTCTAAACGGACAAGTTTTTGCCAGGATCTATGCTATCCCCTGTAGAACTTTTGCTATAGATGTCTAATCATCATCGGTTGTTTTCATTTATTACATTAAAACCTCCCCCAAAATGGGATTAAAAAATAAAAGGTAAGTGTCCTTACAGAGTGATTTGAGTAATGAACTCAAGCCCAGGGAGTTTGACTTATAAATGCTATGGAGAAAGTCATTTATTAATTTACAGTGTAAGGCCTGGAGATGGAGGTCGACAGAAGCATTGATTAGTGGAAGTGAAAAAAGGGGGTGTTACGGTGAATGAAATGGTTTCTTTCTGGTGGTGGAAGTTGCGATGCCTCTTCCAGATCATCGGTGGCCAATATTCAGAGGAGAGAGGTAAATATCAAATGAGCAACAGGCAAAAGGGCTAGGTAACACTCAGCGCACATGTGCAGCATGGCTCCAAAGGTCGAGGAGAACACTAATGGTATAGCTTTGAGAAATTATTTTCCTAGAGCACTGTTACACATGGTAGCAATGCTTTGCTCTTTGCTCGTATAAACCAATCTAAACTACAGTGTTGTTGAAGTAAAATACAGCACTAGTAATTTGATTTCAAACACATTCAACCTTTTTTTTTTTTAAAGATTTTATTTATTTATTTGACAGACAGAGATCACACGTAGGCAGAGAGGCAGGCAGGGAGAGAGGAAGAAGCAGGCTCCCTGCCAAGCAGAGAGCCTCACGTGGGGCTCAATCCCAGGACCCTGAGATCATGACCTGAGTCGAAGGCAGAGGCTTTAACCCCCTGCGCCACCTTGGTCGATGTGATAATTACTGATGAGCAAACCAGCCTAAAATACTAACGTCATCTGCCCCAGACAGAGTATGTTAGTAACACTGTACGTCTGCATAAAAGAAAATGCCCTGTGAGTTGGCTATTCCCCAGTTCTCACACTCGAGGACAGCTGTCACCCCCACTCACAGGGCCGATCTCTGGACACGCCATCCCCAGGAACACGTTCATAGGAGCAGGGGTTCCTGTCGGTGGCCAGCCACATACTACAGTGCATTTACAGCCTTCAGGAACCTACACACATTTAGACACATTCTTGGACCCCTTTTAAGCATCTTGTTAGATCTTTAGATCCTATTTTTAATAACCCTTTTAATCTTTTCAAAATGCTCAGCCAAAGCCATGGCTTAGCTTTAAGCTACACATCCTAGATCTTCCATTTTAAATTGTACTCAGGCAACATTGTGCTCTTTCTTCATAGCTAGGAATAGATTTTCCTTCATGAAGGAAAAAAATGTGCTCTTAAGGAAAACAGTGTTCATTTTCAATGAACATTTACTAAGTAACTAGCTTTTTGAAAGTAAAAGGCTTGGCCTGAAGAGGGTAAAAAAGATAGATGAGACCCTGTCTGTGACTGCCAGGCGCTTAAAACCTAATTACGGAGATAGAAATAGTGGGAATCGGGGTTAAAATTTGAAGTGGAGCCCTGTGGTCCCTCTCCAAGGAACAAGTGACAGCATGTTGCTTCTCTAAGGAGCGAAGCTCTGGTGGTGTCACAATACGAGAAAGGGGGCTGAAAATAATCATCCTCTGAAATAAAGGTTAATGATTCCAGTTCTAGCAATAAACCTTCAGGTAGCGGGAACTGTGCAGGAAAAAGGGAATCATACTCAAGAAGTGACTGGAGTATGCGTGGGGGTGGGCTTTTACAAACCACGTAGCCCCTGGTCCCAACACCTGCCCCAGCAACCCTGCTGTCAGGAGGCCTCAGGCACAGAAGAGAGGGTACCTTGCGTCTCAGAGGTCTTGAGCTAGGAAGAGATGGAGAACCATAACGCCTACCACACTGCAGGCTTTCAGGTGCGGCTCCTCATGACGCCGCAATGAATATTCATTTCCCTACTGTCCTTATTTAATAATGAACAAATAATATTTTACGCAGAAGTCTCGAGCAAGAGGGACTTAACCCGAGTAGGTGATTACCTTTGTCACTCATTAAGAGGCTGTTTCTTCGGGGGATGCCTGAGTCACTGCCAGGTTGAGTTGTTTAGAAAGGAGTCTGTGATAAAAACAAGTATGAAGATGATTATCTGAAGCAAATGGTTTTAACTTATTAAAAACCTACATGTGGGGAAAACTCTCACAACCCTAATTTATACTCCCTAAGAACCGGGAGAATTAGCCTAATGCTCTTCTAACACATAAAATACTGCCGGCATCTACTCTCTTTGAAGGAAACTGGGTTCTCCTCTTTACTACTGGAATAAAATTCTCTCTGCCACAGCCTCCTAAATCTCGGTCCTTATTTTTATTATCTACTCTCACACCTCACACCACCTGTAACACGCATCCCTAGCCAGCTGATTTCTCTATCCTGTCTTCCACTTTTATGCTCCTTTTATTCAACACTCCCATCAATGCTTTTCTGTTTAGCTGCCACGCTGATCAACAAAGGGGTTGTAGTAGGTGGCATTTTTCTTTTGCGTTTAGTTCTTCTTTCCCTAACTTTAGGCTAAGTATTTTAAATGATTATGCAACACATTACTCTTTGTGAAAACTTATTACAAAAAAGTATTTTTTTAATGAAAGGGAAAAGCTAATTTTACCAGGTAGAAAATCACCACTAAAATTTGGTCATTTGTCCTGTCCATCCTTTTTCTATGTATGTCTCTTAACTTTTTATTTTGAAAAAAATTTAGACCTACAGAAAAGTTGCAAAAATAGTACGGACAGTTATGTATACTCTGCTAAGATCGTCCATTATACTATAGTATAATTATCAAAATCTTCTATGTGTATTCTGACAAGGTCTATATACCATTTTTATCTAATATAAATCTTTCTAATATCTAATCTATCTAATATCATCTTTCTCCAGTTGTCTCAATAACGTCCTTTATAGAATTTCTCTCTTGTCCAGATCCAAGACCACAGCCCACATGTAGTTGGCATATCTTGTTGGTCCCCTTCATCTGGAACAGGTCTTCACACTTCTCTTTTCATGACGGTTTTCCAGAAGCACCAGAGTAGTTATTCTGAAGAATATGGCTTTGGGTCCGTCTAACCTGTTTCCACATGACTAGATTCAGGTTATGCCTCTTGGGCCAGAATACTACATAAACCATGTTTTAACGTTCTCAGTGCATCACAATGGGAATCAAATCTCAGTGTTTCTGTCATGGATGATATTAACTTTGATCCCCCAGTAAGGCAGTGTCAGTGAGTTTTCTCCTCCATAGGCTACCATTTCTTATTTTGCAATTAATAAGTATTCTCTGCAGAGGTATTCTGTTTATACATATTATATATGCTGTTCTTCCTCAGACTTTTATCATTCACTAATCATTCTTCTGAGTCAGTTGTTTCCACAGTGGTTCCAAAATAGTTGTTTTTTTTCTACTTCCATTATTTCTTCTACATCTATTAGTTGATGTCACCATTCCTTTCTCTTAAAGTTCTTGATTCGTATTTGTTTTCCTATAAGTATGTCCCAATTCAAGACTTTTCAAGTTGTTTTTAAATCTTTTTTGTTAAATATTATCACGCTTTTAAAAATTTTACATTCTCAACGTTACACATTAAGAAGCCCCGAACTGGGGTGCCTGGCTGGCTCAGTGGGTTAAGCCTCTGCCTTCGGCTCAGGTCGTGATTCCAGGGTCCTGGGATGGAGCCCCACATCAGGCTCTCTGCTCAGCAGGGAGCCTGCTTCCCCCTCTCTCTCTGCCTGCCTCTCTGCCTACTTGTGATCTCTCTCTCTCTCTGTTAAATAAATAAATAAAATCAAAATTATTTAAAAAAAAAAAGAAGAAGAAGCCCAGAACTGACATTTCCTATTGCCCCATTTAACCCTTTTCCTACCTCATAAAACTGAAATTTCTAAGTCTTGCTTCAAACTTCCAATTATAATCCAAGACTACCTCTGCCTCGTGACAGTGCTACTTAATTAGTCCTGGAAAACGTCTAACTCCTATCCAAGAATCTTGTTACTATATCTCTGGTTTGTACAAACTAATTCTCATTTTTATCACACTTCATTCATCACATGGTGGAGAATAAGGAAGGCTTAGCCCAATCCTATAATTTAAGGACCAGGAACCTTGTATCCCCCTAGTTCAATTTTGTGTTCAGACAAAAATCAAAATGTAATCCTCAGAAAACGCATTGATTCAATAACCTCAGTGAAAAAATACTTGGGATGTTAACAGTCTGAAATTCAATAATCTTTTAAAATGTGTTTACTATTAAGCAACTGAACAATTAAAAATAATTAAAAGTTCACTTCTATTTCTAAAACGCAATTTCGGGTTGGTCAAGCCTTGCCAAGTTCCCCCGTCTTTTGCATCCTTCCTCTCCCAAAAGCTATGGCTGCAATCTTAGTCCCAGCCTGGTTTCTAGAAGCAATCCTGATTTTAGACAGGAAATTTAGCCAGCCTCTCTACAACTGACATCAAATTAAACATGCTCTTTTCTCTTAACTTTCTTTGACTTCAGCTCTTGACTCCTTGACCAGACTTCCCCATCTTGAACTAACAACTTTCTGCTGACCAATCCCCTACCTAGATCTTTAAATATCAGTGTAACTAAAAATTCTCCACCAGCTTGCTCTTCCTTCTTGTTCGTATAGCTCTGCCACTACATGTTGAACTGCTCTATCTCACTTCCCACACCTGTGATCTTTCTCATTTATTCAACAAACATTTATGAAGTACCTCTTCTATGTCTAATATTTTGCTAAACTCATGTGCAGAGAGTAGTGATTTAAAAGAAGGGGGGGATACTTTAACTCCTGAGCTTAAGAAACTGTATTCCTCTGAGGGCAACAGACAGTAAGTGGGTACACAAAGAAACAGCCATGTAATTACATGGTATGAAAAGTATTAGGAAACAAATAGGAAATAATGGAGTTTAATCAGGGAAAGCATTTCTGACTGACATTGAGGTTGGAGATTTGGAGAATGAAAAAGAACTAGCCATGAAAAGCACTGGAAAGAGGAGGATTTCTAGCTGAACTATAGCAAGTGTGAATACCCTAAAAAGCTTAGGGAGTTGGAGGAGCTAAATGGAAGCCAGTGGGGTTGGAATATATTGAGGGGAGAGGAAAAATACTTATGCGTTAAAGGAGAGGCAGATCATGCAAACCCTTGGGAGCTACAGAAAGGAATTTTGATTATAATTCTAACGAGAAGCTATTGAAGGCTGTGAGCAGGAAAACCACATGATTTTCATTTTTAAAAGATTACCCTGGCAAGTTGAAAAGAGGCTTTCAAACAAAAACATGTACACAAACAAGCATAGCACCATTTTTCATAATAGTCAAAAGTGGAAGCAACCTTAATGTCCATCAACAGATGAATGAATAAACAACATATGATATCCATATGGGGGAATATTATTCAGTCATAAAAAAATGAAGCACCAATCCATGCTATGTAATGGATGAACCATAATGAAAACATTATGCTTAGTGAAAGAAGCCAGACACAAAAGGTTACCTATGTACAATCCCGTGTGTGAAATGTCTAGAACAGGCAAATTCATGGAAAGGAAATGTAGACGAGTGGTTTCCGTAACTGCACTAGAGCAGTGACAGTAGAGATTAGAAAGGGGAAAGACCCACTGTGTATTTTGGAAGGAAAATTTAGAGGGATTGCTGATGTCAGGAACGGAGGTGGAGAGAGGGAGGCAGGGAAGGCAGGAAGAAGGGAGAGGAAGCTTCAGACCTAGAGGACAAACACGTTTTAAGAAGAAATGAAGAACTCCACTTTGGATCTGTTAACCCTGACATGCCCCAACACCATCTGGACGACCCTACGTTAAGAAATGTATACTTTCTAGTATATTACTTAAACTTTTCTAGACTTCAGTTTCTTCATCTATAAAACAGGAACACGAATGGTATTTACCTTAGATGGTTGCTCTGAGTAACTGATATAAAGTTCTTAGCACAATTTCTAACACATAATAAATCTTCAATCATTGTTAGAGATTACTATTATTGTTACAATCTTTGGCCTGATTACTATACTTACTCCATATGTTGCCTCTCTGTTCCTCCTTCCAGCACCTGCAGGAGCCTGGCCTGCTCTATTCTGAACAATCTCAGACTCTCCCAATCTGCTCTGTCTTGCTGCAGCTGAGGCTACAACTGGCCATTTTCAGAGATGTATTGAGAGAGAGAGATCTGACTGACTGAAAATTATATTTAGATCCCTTAGCTAGACAAGTGCATTTCTACGGTGGAGAAGGCATGCTGGGCTCAAATAATGGCACAACAATTTCCTTATGAAAAGCCTCCAGGGGCACCTGGGTGGCTCAGTCGTTAAGCGTCTGCCTTCGGCTCAGGTCATGATCCCAGTGTCCTGGGATCAAGCCCCGCATCGGGTTCGCTGCTTTGCGGGAAGCCTGGTTCTTGGTTTTCCCTCTCCCACTCCCCCTGCTTCTGTTCCCTCTCTCTTTGTCTCTATCAAATAAATAAATAAAATCTTTAAAAAAAAAAAAAAGCATCCAACTCATTTTCTTCTAATTTTATACTTCCTTGGCATCTTTCTGTCCTTAATTTTATTTTCCAACCTTTCTTTTCCACAGGGAATAAAATGTGCTGACAACTCACATGAGTATTCTAGACTACTTGGCAGTTAATTTCTTCATAGAGACTTGTAAATTGATGTTCTGGTTTATAATCAGACTCTTGTAAGTTTAGCTAGAAGGAATCAATTTGCCTGGGCCTATTAACTTCTGGGTGACCCCATAGTAACCCAGTTTCCAAACCTGAAAGCTGTGTGTCAGACTCTGGGCAACGACAGTCACTTTTGACACGCACACTGTAATATCAGGTTGAAACGGCCATCCAGGTATAAGAATACAATATTTCACAGATACTGGTAATTATTAAATATGTTAATAAATATTATAGTGCCTGGCACAGGTTAGGCTGTCAATAAACATTAGTTTATGTTTTATTTTTATATGCAATATATTGCATATTTTTTAATATGCAAACCATATGCAACCCAAGTCTGAAAAATTTCCAGATGAACTGAAATAAAATCTTTTTTCCCACTTCACCCCAATCTATTCCTAAATCTCCCCATTCTAGTTTCCTTTTTCATGTTCTCTCATTTGTGTAATGACTTTTGCAACTGGCTGCTTTCATAGATTATCACTTGGTAATGCTTGAAGGCTTAATGCCAGTAAAAGTGGCATATGAAAATAATCTTATAAATTCTGAGGAATAATCTATTCACAAGCTCTGCTATCTTGGGCAAGTCATTTAGCCTATAGATATAGATATATAGATATATAGGTATATCTATGTCTCATTAATCAGTAACTGTGCCATGTCTAACTATATTCACTACTGAATCCTCAGAACTTAGCACAAAGTAGGTGTGATTGACATTTAGGTCGATAACTAGACAAATGGATGTTAAGATTCTATTTTGTTCAAAAATCTGATAAACAAACCCATTTTTTACAATAAAGAAGATGGATATCAGGCACTAGTTATCCATAAAAGTTTAAAGTTCTTGTATAAAGAAAAATTATTGACAAAAAATCCATTGACTGAAGGTAAAGACTAGACTCTCATGTAGGTTTCTACGTTCGAGCCTCAACATCATGAGGATGAATGAATGAATGGGATTGATGGGTCAGTCAACAAGCAAAATGCTTTATACAAAATACATACAGAAGTACACTTTTAAAATATACCTTTTTAATGCATAAATTTCCTGCCCAGCTTTTTTCATTTGGGTTTTTTCCCCATCTCAGAATGCCCAGAAAACCTTGCTCCTGATAGCTATCCTTCTGGAGTTTCTAACACTTTTAGGAAATGATGGCACAATTCAGTATTGATTATAATAACAGGATGTAAGAGAAGCTTCCAAGTCTTCAATTCTGTAGTGGCATATTTACTTTCGAGAAATTATCTTTAGCTCTCTATCTCACCTGTTCCACATTTGTCACTATGAAGTAATTATAAATGATAACTTTCCCAACCCTTTCACCTTTGTTAATAAATAATTTAAAGAACGTAGGGAACTTTTACTTAAATTCAGTCAGCCAATATATAGCACATTATCAGTTTCTGACATAGTGTTCAATGGTTCATCAGTTGTGTATAACACTCAGTGCTCATCACATCACACACACTTCTTAATGTCTATTGTGGAGAGCCATGCAGCAGGAGCAAGGAGTCACGTACTAAGCAAGGCTTGAGGGGCCAGGGCTGTAGATAGTTTGCCTAAGGAATGCGAGCAGATGCAGGGAGTCACGTACTAAGCGAGGCCTGAGGAGTGGGGGGAGTGAGAGATTAACCCAAGGACTGTGAGTGCATTCGCGGGTGACATTTGATAGATACCAGGAGTCAAGGGAAAGGCGCATGATCTGTAGAACAAAGAAAACCTATGGAGTCATGTACGTGCTCACGAGCACGATGCGTGCACATAGATAGTCCTTCTGATTGGTAGTTTTGTTAGTCGTGGTATACTCTGATTGGATATAGTTCGCACTTGGTGGATATATACTTGGGGGTCTTAGACTGGGTGGGGGTCCCCGGCTGAAGATTGTGAATAAAGAAGTTTGCCACTCACCTCGCCTACAGGTCGTTCTTGCGGGTCGAGAGCGACAGTCTATTACCCCAACACCCACCTACCTCCCCTTCCACAACCCTCAGTTTTTCCCAGAATCAACAGTCTCTCATGGTTTGTCTCCCTCTCTGATTTCTTCCCATTCAGTTTTCCCTCACTTCCCCCATGGCCTCCATGCTATTCCTTATGTTCCGCATATGAGTGAAACCAATAGGATAACTGTCTTTCTCTGACTGACTTATTTTACTTAGCATAATCTCCTCCAGTTCCAAACACATTGATGTAAATGGCAGGTATTCAATCTTTCTGCTGGGTAATATTCCACTGTATATACATAGGGGATTTTTAAAAACTCAACTTAAATCTATTACTGCTGGTATATGGCAATAACAAAAAACAAAAACAGGACAACAATTTGAAAATTAGCATACCAAGTCAAGAATGAGAAAACACACTTGCAGAAGAAGTTGTATTGTCTTTTCTAATAAACCTCTCAAGTTTCCAGGAAAAGTATTAGAACTATACTTCTTTTTTCTTCCTTCTTTTATCCATAATCATTGTAGCCTAAATAAAATCATGTTTTCTAGACTTCCGTTCCCCTCAGTTCAATTTAGATCAATTTAACAAACATTTCTGGCTACCTGCTGGGGACCAGACACTATACCAGGTTCTTAGGAGTCAAAGTTTAACAAGACATATTTTCTAATTCATGAAGTTCACAGCTCAATTAGTACATTATTTTTTGTTTGTTTTTCAAAGCTTCTGTCCCATTCTATCAACCAGAATTTCTCTCCGTTCACCAGTTCTGTGTTTGGGGGGTTGATATAAGATATTATTGTTTTGAGATATTTAAAAAGTCACTGGTCTAGAGGAAGCAACAGACACTTAAATAAATACCATACAGTGTTCTACAAGTAATAATTGTATTTTCTCAACCTGGATTCCCCAGAATACAGATCCTAAAACAAAGGAATGTGAGTCAGGGTATAAGAGTTAGAAAAGAGGGAGCAAACTAGAGAAGGAAGGAGAGTCAGAAGATTCATTATCGAGTTGACTGGCTACCCATACAGATGGCTGGATTCTCAGTCTCATAGAACACCCTGATAACCTCCCCGGGGCAGGGGTGGGGGGAGCAGAAAGCATGTATACATTACTCTGCTCTTCCCTAGTCCAGGGTGTACCCCTAGGGCATTAACTCCCCATCACTCCTGAATCGCTCATGCATGAGTACCGGGAAAAATCCCAGAGGTACCCCATGCTACTTCACCCTGGGGGACAGCAGGGAAGCGAGGGGGGGGCGGGGAAGGAGGGCGGAGGAGGGAGGAACCAGTTGAGAGTGAAAACTGCAAAGCCCTCAGGCAGGGCACTGTCAGACTGTTCCTGCATGAAGATGGACAGCATCTTCCTACAAGTTGTCACTGCAGTCATGGACTGGAATAAAAGGGTCAAGAAAATTTGAAGTGGTGCACAAGGAGGACTGAACAAGCATATATGAGGCACAGAAGTAGAGCAGAGTAGAGAACGATTAATTCTACCTGGAAGGAGAAGAGCCAGGAAAATTTCACAGACTTAAAGTTCCTCAGAAAAATTCTCCCAATGGCAAAAGGGGATAGGTATTCCAAACAGAAGGAACAATATGCATAAGACACAGAGGTCTGAAACAGCAAGCTGTGTTTGAAGAATTGTAAGAAAAATCAGTATTACTGGAGGTAAAGTGGCAGCAAAGGTCATTAGAGATGTGGATAAGGCCCAAAATATTATGGATTTGGCAAGCCATATGAAGAGTTTAATTTTTGTAACAGAAAAGAATGGACAACAGTCATTTGAGTGATTTTAAATGAAAAAGTGAATTTGGGAAAGGGTATAAATGAATAATAATAATTAACATTTTATATTTGTGAAATGAGAAGTGGGATGTGTGAAAAGGAAGTAGGAAATATGAAAAGGTAGACTATTGCCTTTAAATAGACTATGCCATATTAAGGATATATACTGTAAGCCCTTAAACAAGCATTTAAAACATAATAATAAAGGTGCCTGGTGGGCGGTGAGGTTAAGCATCTGACTCTTGATTTTGGCTCAGGTTATTATTTCAGGGTCATGAGATCGAGCCCCACATTAAGCCCTGACTGGGCATGGAGTCTGCTTAAGACTCTCTGTCTGCCTCTGCCCCTCTCCCCTTCTGAAATAATAAGAAGGAGAAGAAGAAGAAGCAGCAGTAGTAGTAGGAATAGTAGTAGTATAGTTAAGAAGCCAATAGAGGAAATAAAATGGGACACACACACAAATTCATTTAACCCAAAGAAATCAAGAAAAGAAGAAAACATGGAAGAAACAGAATTTTAAAACTAGCAATATAGTATACTTAAACCCAATTATTTCAATAATCATAGTAAATGTAAACAGACTAAACATCCCCAATTTAAAGGACAAATCAGTGCAATATGGTTGAATCACACAAACATTATGCTGGGTGAAAGAAATGAACCAAGAGTACATGCTTAATAACTGAAATTATATGAAAAGTTTAAATCAGACAAAAAACATTTCATATTGATAGATATCAAATCAGTGGTTGCCTAGAAGAGTTAGTACAAGAGACTGATCATTTGAGCCAGTCTTATACAGTCAAAGGTACAAAAGTAAACCTTTAAGATGAAATGTTCCATATCAAATAAATGGTTTGGTGGTTATATAGGTCTATACATTTTTCAAAGAAACTGATCTATATACTTAGAATGGATGAGTATTATTGTATATAACTTACATCTAAACAAAGTAGATTTTGTTAAAAATAGGATGCAAATATCTCTCAAGTTTCTGACTTGAACAAATCAGTAAGTGGCAATAATGGAGACAGTAGAGGAGGAAGAAAAAGTCTGGGCTTCACCTAAGAAAGCTGTTTATATGGAGAGCCAATTTGCAGCTCTCCATACTCACTATGCAAGAGGCTGAAAGAGCAAGGAAAAATAAGATAGAGTTCCCTAATCTTGAAGGGTAAGCACAAATATAATGAAGGATATATGAAAACAACTTAGTTTAACATACTCTGAGGGATGCCTGCGTAGCTCAGTCAGTTAAGCACCTAACTTCGGCTAAGGCCATGATTCCAGGGTCCTGGAATTGACTCCCACATCAGGGTCCTTGCTCAGCAGGGAGGGAGCCTGCTTCTCCCTCTGCCTGCTCTGCTCTGCCTATAGGTCTCCATACTTCTGCTCTCTCCCTGACAAATAAAAACCTTCATATATATATATATATATATATATATATATATATATATGTATATATATATACATATATATATATATATATATATATTTACACACACACACACATACAAACATATATGCTCTGAGATATGTTCTACTAGCATTATGAACAATGTGTTCTGGGAAAGATGCTTAAAAATAGTTAAAAATACTACAAATTTCCCATCAACAAGTTAAAATCAAATGCTTGTATAGCCACACAATGGAATATTATTCAACAATTTTTTAAAAACTATTGAACATGTAAAAACATGGATGAATTTAAAAATAACTGTGTTGAATGAAAAGAAGCCAGACCCAGCTTCCTCTAAAAAGATGACATACTGTATTGATTCCATTCATAAACTCCAAAAAATGAAAACTTATCTTTAGTGACAGGAAGCAGATGAGGGTGGTGGCCATAGGAAGAAGGAGATAAGACCCGATGAAATGGAGAGATTACAAAGGGAAATGAAGAAATCATTGCATATATCCATTATCTTAATGATAGTGAGAGTTTCAGACCTTTTCTGACCCCTCTTCTTCCAGGCAGAATGAATCATGCTCTATCCTGTTCTACTTCTATGACTTATATTGGTTTCACAGGTAATACATCCATCAAAATTTATCAAACTGACTAAATGTATGCAGTTTATGCAGTCACTTATATCTCAACAAAACTGCAATAAAAAAATACTAAAAACAATCTTGGGAGAGGAGATAGATAAAATGTTATAGCTATACCAACTAACACATGATCTGTATTTACAGCATAAATTTCTAACAATAAAAATAATGAAAAAAAAATTCAAGTTGGAATAGTGACATTGGCTAATGCTTATTGAGGGTTTATAATGAATCAGGCACTTTGTTCTGTCTCTCACTTCATCCTCACATCAAACCTATGGAGTAGATAGTATTAATATCCCCAAGTTATAAATGAAGAAACTGAAGGAACAGAATTATGAATGTGTTCAACTGTGAGTAGCAGAAAAAACAGCTTCAATGGTTTAAAAAGAAATCGTTGCCACTGTTACTAAAAAAAAATATGAGCAAAAATACCAAAAGAGAGGAGGAAGAAAGCAAGATGGCAGAGGAGTAGGAGACTGAACTGTCATTGGATCCCAGGACAACTAGAGAGTTATCAACCATCCAAACACCTAGAAACTCAACAGGAGAAAAAAGAGAAGAGCAGCACTTCTAGGAACAGAAAATCGACGACTTTCTGGAAGTTAGGACATACAGAGAAGTGACTCCTAAGCAACAAGAAGATAGACTGCATGGGGAGGAGCCAGCTCCCAGAAAGTGAGAGAGTAGCAGAGCACAAAATCAGAATTTTTAGAAGTCTGCTCCACTGAGGGATGTTTCTCCGGAGGCTAAGTGGGGGACAGAGCCCTCGCTGGGACGGTGTGGTCTCAGGACCCGATGGGTCACAAAAAGACCAGGGATGTGGGGGGAGGAGTCAAGATGGTGGAGAAGTAGCAGGCTGAGACTACTTCAGCTAGCAGGAGATCAGCTAGATAGCTTATCTAAAGATTGCAAACACCTGAAAATCCATCAGCAGATTGAAGAGAAGACGAACAGCAATTCTGGAAACAGAAAAACAACCACTTTCTGAAAGGTAGGACCGGCGGAGAAGTGAATCCAAAGCGACGGGAAGATAGACCCCCGGGAGAGGGGCTGGCTCCCGGCAAGCGGCGGAGCAACAGAGCACAAAATCAGGACTTTTAAAAGTTTGTTCCACTGAGGGACATCGCTCCAGAGGATAAACCGGGGCGAAGCCCACAAGGGGTCAGCGTGGCCTCAGGTCCCGCAGGGTCACAGAAGGATCGGGGGTGTCTGAGTGTCACAGAGCTTGCGGGATTAGAAAGGGAAAGCCGGCTACAGAGACAGAGCCGACAGTAAGCTCACAGCTCGGGGTTACCTTGAAGAGGCCACAGGCTCGGTGAGCTCGGAGCGCGGCCGGAGGTCAGGCAGACAGGAGTTACTGGGCGCTGTTCTCTGAGGGCGCCCTGAGGAGTGGGGCCCCAGGCTCTCGGCTCCTCTGGGCCGGAGACCAGGAGGCCACCATTTGTATTCCCGTCCTCCGGAACTCTACAGAAAGCGCTCAAGGAACAAAAGCTCCTGAAAGCAAACCCGATTGGATTACTCAGCCCGGGCCCCTGGTAAGGGCGGTGCAATTCCGCCTGGGGCAAAGACACTTGAGAATCACTACACCAGGCCCCTCCCCCAGAAGATCAACAAGAAATCCAGCTAAGACCAAGTTCACCTACCAAGGACTGCGGTTTCAATACCAAGGAGAGCAGCAGAATTCCAGAGGAGGAGAAAGCAAAGCAAGGAACTCATGGGTTTCTCCCTGTGATTTTTTTTAGTCTTGCAGTTAATTTAATTTTTTTCTTTTTCATTTTTTTTTTCCTGCCTTCTGGTAAATTTTTTTTTAACTTTTACCCTTTTTTCTTTATTCGTTTTCGTTTTTTTTTAATTCTTTTCTTTTCTTTCTTTTTTCTTTTTTTTTTTTTTCTTTCTTCCTTTTTGAACCTCTTTTTATCCCCTTTCTCCCCCCTCACGATTTGGGATCTCTTCTAATTTGGTTAAAGCATATTTTCCTGGGGTTGTTGCCACCCTTTTAGTATTTTACTTGCTCCTTCATATACTCTTATCTGGACAAAATGACAAGACGGAAAAATTCAACACAAAAAAAAGAACAAGAGGCAGTACCGAAGGCTAGGGACCTAATCAATACAGACATTGGTAATATGTCAGATCTAGAGTTCAGAATGACAATTCTCAAGGTTCTAGGCGGGCTCGAAAAAGGCATGGAAGATATTAGAGGAAACCTCTCAGGAGATATAAAAGCCCTTTTTGGAGAAATAACAGAACTAAAATCTAACGAAGTTGAAATCAAAAAAGCTATTAATGAGGTGCAATAAAAAATGGAGGCTCTCACTGCTAGGACAAATGAGGCAGAAGAAAGAATTAGTGATATAGAAGACCAAATGACAGAGAATAAAGGAGCTGAGCAAAAGAGGGACAAACAGCTACTGGACGACGAGGGGAGAATTCGAGAGATAAATGACACCATAAGACGAAACAACATTAGAATAATTGGGATTCCAGAAGAAGAAGAAAGAGAGAGGGGAGCAGAAGGTATACTGGAGAGAATTATTGGGGAAAATTTCCCCAATATGGCAAAGGGAATGAGCATCAAAATTCAGGAGGTTCAGAGAACACCCCTCAAAATCAATAAGAATAGGCCCACACCCCGTCACCTAAGAGTAAAATTTACAAGTCTCAGTGACAAAGAGAAAATCCTGAAAGCAGCCCGGGAAAAGAAGTCTGTAACATACAATGGTAAAAATATTAGATTGGCAGCTGACTTATCCACAGAGACCTGGCAGGCCAGAAAGAGCTGGCATGATATTTTCAGAGCACTAAACGAGAAAAACATGCAGCCAAGAATACTATATCCAGCTAGGCTATCATTGAAAATAGAAGGAGAGATTAAAAGCTTCCAGGACAAACAAAAACTGAAAGAATTTGCAAACACCAAACCAGCTCTACAAGAAATATTGAAAGGGGTCCTCTAAGCAAAGAGAGAGCCTACAAGTGGTATATCAGAAAGGAACGGAGACCATATACAGTAACAGTCACCTTACAGGCAATACGATGGCACTAAATTCATATCTCTCAATAGTTACCCTGAATGTTAATGGGCTAAATGCCCCTGTCAAAAGACACAGGGTATCAGAATGGATAAAAAAACAAAACCCATCTATATGTTGCCTCCAAGAAACTCATTTTAAGCCCGAAGACACCTCCAGATTTAAAGTGAGGGGGTGGAAAAGAATTTACCATGCTAATGGACATCAGAAGAAAGCAGGAGTGGCAATCCTTATATCAGATCAATTAGATTTTAAGCCAAAGACTATAATAAGAGATGAGGAAGGACACTATATCATACTCAAAGGGCCTGTCCAACAAGAAGATCTAACAATTTTAAATATCTATGCCCCCAACGTGGGAGCAGCCAACTATATAAACCAATTAATAACAAAATCAAAGAAACACATCAACAATAATACAATAATAGTAGGGGACTTTAACACTCCCCTCACTGAAATGGACAGATCATCCAAGCAAAAGATCAGCAAGGAAATAAAGGCCTTAAACGACACACTGGACCAGATGGACATCACAGATATATTCAAAACATTTCATCCCAAAGCAACAGAATACACATTCTTCTCTAGTGCACATGGAACATTCTCCAGAATAGATCACATCCTCGGTCCTAAATCAGGACTCAACCGGTATCAAAGGACTGGGATCATTCCCTGCATATTTTCAGACCACAATGCTCTAAAGCTAGAACTCAACCACAAAAGGAAGTTTGGAAAGAACCCAAATACATGGAGACTAAACAGCATCCTTCTAAAGAATGAATGGGTCAACCGGGAAATTAAAGAATTGAAAAAAATCATGGAACAAATGATAATGAAAATACAACGGTTCAAAATCTGTGGGACACAACAAAGGCAGTCCTGAGAGGAAAATATATAGCAGTACAAGCCTTTCTCAAGAAACAAGAAAGGTCTCAGGTACACAACCTAACCCTACACCTAAAGGAGCTGGAGAAAGAACAAGAAAGAAACCCTAAGCCCAGCAGGAGAAGAGAAATCATAAAGATCAGAGCAGAAATCAATGAAATAGAAACCAAAAAAACAATAGAACAAATCAACGAAACTAGGAGCTGGTTCTTTGAATGAATTAATAAAATTGATAAACCCCTGGCCCTACTTATCAAAAAGAAAAGAGAAAGGACCCAAATAAATAAAATCATGAATGAAAGAGGAGAGATAACAACTAACACCAAAGAAATACAAACTATTATAAAAACATACTATGAGCAACTCTATGCCAACAAATTTGACAATCTGGAAGAAATGGATGCATTCCTAGAAACATATAAACTACCACAACTGAACCAGGAAGAAATAGAAAGCCTGAACAGACCCATAACCAGTAAAGAGATTGAAACAGTCATTAAAAATCTCCAAACAATCAAAAGCCCAGGGCCAGACGGCTTCCCGGAGGAATTCTACCAAACATTTAAAGAAGAACTAATTCCTATTCTCCTGAAACTGTTCCAAAAAATAGAAATGGAAGGAAAACATCCAAACTCATTTTATGAGGCCAGCATTACCTTGATCCCAAAGCCAGACAAGGATCCCATCAAAAAAGAGAGCTATAGACCAATATCCTTGATGAACACAGATGCGAAAATACTCAATAAATACTAGCCAATAGGATTCAACAGACCATTAAAAGGATTATTCACCACGACCAAGTGGGATTTATTCCAGGGCTGCAAGCTTGATTCAACATCCGCAAATCAGTCAATGTGATACAACACATCAGTAAAAGAAAGAACAAGAACCATATGATACTCTCAATAGATGCTGAAAAAGCATTTGACAAAGTACAGCATCCCTTCCTGATCAAAACTCTTCAAAGTGTAGGGATAGAGGGCACATACCTCAATATCATCAAAGCCATCTATGAAAAACCCACCGCAAATATCATTCTCAATGGAGAAAAACTGAAACCGTTCCCGCTAAGGTCAGGAACACGGCAGGGATGTCCATTATCACCACTACTATTCAACAGAGTACTAGAGGTCCTAGCCTCAGCAATCAGACAACAAAAGGAAATTAAAGGCATCCAAATCGGCAAAGAAGAAGTCAAATTATCACTCTTCACTGATATGATACTATATGTGGAAAACCCAAAAGACTCCACTCCAAAACTGCTAGAACTTGTACAGGAATTCAGTAAAGTGTCAGGATATAAAATCAATGCACAGAAATCAGTTGCATTTCTCTACACCAACAACAAGACAGAAAAAAGAGAAATTAAGGAGTCAATCCCATTTACAATTGCACCCAAAACCATAAGATACCTAGGAATAAACCTAACCAAAGAGGCACAGAATCTATACTCAGAAAACTATAAAGTACTCATGAAAGAAATTGAGGAAGACACAAGGAAATGGAAAAATGTTCCATGCTCCTGGATTGGAAGATTAAATATTGTGAAAATGTCTATGCTACCTAAAGCAATCTACACATTTAATGCAATTCCTATCAAAGTACCATCCATCTTTTTCAAAGAAATGGAACAAATAATTCTAAAATTTATATGGAACCAGAAAAGACCTCGAATAGCCAAAGGGATATTGAAAAAGAAAGCCAAAGTTGGCGGCATCACAATTCCAGACTTCAAGCTCTATTACAAAGCTGTCATCATCAAGACAGCATGGTATTGGCACAAAAACAGACACATAGATCAATGGAACAGAATAGATAGCCCAGAAATACACCCTCAACTCTATGGTCAACTAATCTTCGACAAAGCAGGAAAGAATGTCCAATGGAAAAAAGACAGCCTCTTCAATAAATGGTGCTGGGAAAATTGGACAGCCACATGCAGAAAAATGAAATTGGACCATTTCATTACACCACACATGAAAATAGACTCAAAATGGATGAAGGACCTCAATGTGAGAAAGGAATCCACCAAAATCCTTGAGGAGAACACAGGCAGCAACCTCTTCGACCTCAGCCGCAGCAACATCTTCCTGGGAACATCGCCAAAGGCAAGGGAAGCGAGGGCAAAAATGAACTATTGGGATTTCATCAAGATCAAAAGCTTTTGCACAGCAAAGGAAACAGTTAACAAAATCAAAAGAGAACTGACAGAATGGGAGAAGATATTTGCAAACAACATATCAGATAAAGGACTAGTGTCCAGAATCTATAAAGAACTTAGCAAACTCAACACCCAAAGAACAAATAATCCAATCAAGAAATGGGCAGAGGACATGAACAGACATTTCTGCAAAGAAGACATCCAGATGGCCAACAGACACATGAAAAAGTGCTCCATATCACTCGGCATCAGGGAAATACAAATCAAAACCACAATGAGATATCACCTCACACCAGTCAGAATGGCTAAAATCAAGTCAGGAAATGACAGATGCTGGCGAGGATGCGGAGAAAAGGGAACCCTCCTACACTGTTGGTGGGAATGCAAGCTGGTGCAGCCACTCTGGAAAACAGCATGGAGGTTCCTCAAAATGTTGAAAATAGAATTGCCCTATGACCCAGCAATTGCACTATTGGGTATTTACCCTAAAGATACAAACGTAGTGATCCAAAGGGGCACGTGCACCCGAATGTTTATAGCAGCAATGTCCACAATAGCCAAACTATGGAAAGAACCTAGATGTCCATCAACAGATGAATGGATCAAGAAAATGTGGTATATATACACAGTGGAATACTATGCAGCCATCAAAAGAAATGAAATCTTGCCATTTGCGACAACATGGATGGAACTAGAGCGTATCATGCTTAGCGAAATAAGTCAAGCAGAGAAAGACAACTATCATATGATCTCCCTGATATGAGGAAGTGGTGATGCAACATGGGGGCTTAAGTGGGTAGGAGAAGAATAAATGAAACAAGATGGGATTGGGAGGGAGACAAACCATAAGTGACTCTTAATCTCACAAAACAAACTGAGGGTTGCTGGGGGGAGGGGGTTTGGGAGAAGGGGGTGGGATTATGGACATTGGGGAGGGTATGTGCTTTGGTGAGTGCTGTGAAGTGTGTAAACCTGGTGATTCACAGACCTGTACCCCTGGGGATAAAAATATATGTTTATAAAAAATAAAAAATTAAAAAAAAAAAATACCAGGGATGTCTGAGTGTGGCAGAGCTCGCAGGTATCGGAGCAGGGAAGCTGGTAACAGAGATAGAGTCAAGGAGTGTGCACTCAGCTCCAGGTTACCTTAAACCATGATCCAAGGCACCATTGAGCCACTTCTATTCAGGCAGGGACCTAACAAGCAGCATATCCAGGAAGACTCACCTTTCTCCTCTGGAAGGAGAGTCACAGGAGCACATTGCAGAAACCTGCTGTGTTTGGAGACACCAAACGGGGTTGTGCGCCAGAGATAGAAACGCTGGGTCACAGGCTGGGTGACCCCAGAGTGTAGCTGGAGACCAGGGAGACAGAAAGGATTGACTACTTTTCTCTCAGTGTGCGCTGGGGAGTGGGGTCCCGAGCTCCCAGCTCCTACAAGGTCAGAGATTTGAGGCTGCCATCCTCATTCCCCTCCTCCAAAGCTGTACAGAAAGTGTTCAGGAAAAAAAAGCTATGGAGACCAAACCTGAGCAGATTATATAGCCCAGCCCCTAACAAGGGCAGTGCAGTTCTGCCTCAGGCAAAGACATTTGAGAATCACTGCAAGAGGGCCCTCCCCAGAAGATCAGCAAGAATATCCAGCCAAGACCAAGTTCACCGATCATTCAGAATAGCAGAACTCCAAAGCTAGGGGAAAGCAACACATAGAATTCATGGCTTTTTTCCCATGATCCCTTAGTCTTATAAATTTTTTTAATTTTATTTTTTTCTTATTTTTTAACTTTCCTCTTTCCTATTTAAACTTTTTAAACTATTCTATCAATACACTTTTCAAAAAATCTTTTAAATTTCCACTGTTATAGTTGAATTGTATCCCTTCATTGTATTTAACCTTATTTTTTGTATACATATAGGTTTTTTTTCTTTAAAACTTTGGGATACAATTTACTCTAATAGATCAAAATATACCCTAAATCTAGTGCATGGCTTTGTTCTAGTCTTGAGCCTGATCACATTCTCTCCTTTTTTTTTCTTTTTTCAACTAACTTCTTATCTTATCAATTCCTATTCCAGAATCGTTTCTTTTTTTTTTTAATTTTTTATTTTTTATAAACATATATTTTTATCCCCAGGGGTAGAGGTCTGTGAATTACCAGGTTTACACACTTCACAGCACTCCAGAATCGTTTCTAATTTTCATCTTTAATATTTCATCCTTTCATCATGTTTACCCTTATTTTTGTGTGTGTGTGTGTGTGTGTGTGTGTATATATATATATATATATATATTTCTTTCTTTAAAATTTTGGGAGGTAGTTTCTTCTAAGACACCAGAATACAACCAAATCAAGTGTGTGGCTCTGTTCTATTCACCAGTCTAATTAATATATTTATATATATTTCCCTCCTTTCTTCTCCCCCCAGTTTTGGGTCTCTTCTGATTTGGTTGGTGTATATTTTTCTGGGGTCTTTGCCACCCTTTAAGTATTTTCTTCTCTCACTCATCTATTCTTACCTGAATAAAATGACAAAGTGGAAAAACCCACCACACACAAAGAATAAGTGGCAGTACTGATGGCTAGGGACCTAATCAATATGGACATTAGTAATATGTCAAAACTAGAGTTCAGAATGATGATTATATCAAGGTGCTAGCTGGGCTTGAAAAAAGCATGGAAAATATTAGAGAATCCCTTTCTGGATTAAAAAAAAATCCCTTCCTGGAGAAATAAAAGTACTAAAATCTAACCAAGTTGAAATCAAAAAAGCTATTAATGAGGTGCAATAAAAAATGGAGATTCATACTGCTAGGATAAGTGAGGCAGAAGAGAGAATTAGTGATATAGACCAAATGATGGAGAATAGAGAAGATGACCAAAAGAGAGACAAACAACTACTGGACCACAAGGGGATAATTCAAGAGTTAAGTGATACCATAAGACAAAACAATATTAGAATAATTGGGATCCCAGAAATGAAGAAAGAGAGAGAGGGGCAGAAGGTACATTGGAGCAAATTTTAGTACAGAATTTCCCTAATATGGCAAAGGGAACAAGTATCAAAATCCAGGAGGCACAGAGAACCCCCCTCAAAATTAATAAAAATAGGTCCACACCCCATCATCTAGTAATAAAACTTACAAGTCTTAGTGACAAAGAGAAAATCCTAAAAGCAGCTTGAGATTAGAGGTTAGGCACATACAATGGTAGAAATATTAGATTGGCAGCAGACCTATCCACAGAGACCTGGAGGGCAGAAAGGACTGGCATGATATATTCAGACACTAAAAAAAATATGCAGCCAAGAATACTATATATTCACACTATATATGATAGACTATATATAGACTGTCACTGAAAATAGAAGAAGAGATATAAAGTTTCCAGGACAAACAAAATTTAAACAAATTTGGAAACACCAAACAAGCACTACAGGAAATATCGAAATGGGTTCTCTAAACAAAGAGAAAGCCTAAAATTAACAAACCAGAAAGAAACAGAGAACATATACAGTAAGAGTCACCTTACAGGTAATACAATGACACTAAATTCCTATCATTCAATAGTGAACCTGAATGTAAATGAGATAAATGCCCCAATTAAAAGACACAGGGTATCAGAATCAATTAAAAAACAAACAAACAAACAAAAAACATCAATATGCTGTCTACAAAAAATTAATTTTAGACCCAAAGACACCTCCAGATTTAAAGTGAGGGGATGGAAAACAATTTACCATGCTAATGGACATCAAAAGAAAGCTGGGGAGGCAATCCTTATATCAGGTAAATTGGATTTTAAGCCAAAGACTGTAATAAGAGATGAGAGGAAGGACACCATATCATACTCAAAGGGTCTGTGCAACAAGATTTTTTTTTAAATATCTATGCCCCTAACATAAGAGCAGCCAAATATATAAACCAATTAATAACAAAATCAAAGAAACACATCAACAATAATACAGTAATAGTGGGGGACTTTACCACCCCCCTCACTGAAATGGACCGATCATCTAAGCAAAAGATCCATAAGGAAATAAAGGCTTTAAATGACACACTGGACTAGACGGACATCACAGATATATTCAGAACATTCCATCCCAAAGCAATAGAATACCCATTCTTCTCTAGTGCACATGGAACATTATCTAGAATAGATCACATCCTGGGTCACCGATCAGGTCTCAACTGGTACCAAAGGATTGGGATCCTTCCCTGCATATTTTCAGACCACAGCGCTTTGAAACTAAAACTGAACCATAAAAGCAAATTTGGAAAGAACTCAAACATATGGAGGCTAAAGAGCATCCTACTGAAGAATGAATGGGTCACCAGGAAATTAAAGAAGAATTTTAAAAATTCATGGAAACAAATGAAAATGAAAGCACAAATATTTAAAATCTTTGGGACACAGCAAAAGCAGTCCTCAAAGGAAAGTATATAGCATTACAAGCCTTTCTCATGTAACAAGAAAGGTCTCAAGTACACAACCCAATCCTATACATAAAGGAGCTACAGAAAGAACAGCAAAGAAAGCCTAAGCCCACGAGGAGAACAGAAATAATAAAGATCAGAGCAGAAATCAATAAAATAGGAACCAAAAGAACAGTAGAGTAGATCAATGAAACTAGGAGCTAGTTCTTCAAAAGAATTAAAAAGATGCATAAACACCTGGGCAGACTTGTCAAAAAGAGAAAAGACCCAAATTAATAAAATCATGAGTGAAAGAGGAGACATCACAACCAACACCAAAGAAATACAAACAATTACAAGAACATATTATGACCAACTATACACCAGCAAATTTGACAATCTGGAAGAAATGGATGCATTCCTAGAGACATATAAACTACCAAAACTGAACCAGGAAGAAACAGAAAACCTGAACACACCCATAACAAGTAAGTACATTGAAGCAGTCCTCAAAATTCTCCCTACAAACAAGAGCCCAGGACCAGATGGCTTCCCAGGGAAATTCTACCAAACATTTAAAAAAAAATCAATACCTAGTCTTCTGAAACTGTTTCAAAAAATAGAAATGGAAGGAAAACTTCCAAACTCATTTGATGAGGCCAGCATTACTTTGATCCCAAAAGCAGACAAAGACCCCTTCAAAAAGGAGAATTACAGACCAATAATATCCTTGATGAACACAGATGTGAAAATTCTCACCAAAATACTAGCCAATAGGATACAAGAGTACACTGAAAAGATTATTCATCACGACCAAGTGGGATTTATTCCTGGGCTGCAAGGTTGATGCAACATTTGCAAATCAATCAATGTGATACAATACATTAATATAAGAAAGGACAAGAACCATATGATACTCTCAATAGATGCTGAAAAGCATTTGACCAAGTACAGCATCTTTTCTTGATCAAAACTCTTCAAAGTGTAGGGACAGGGGGTACATACCTCAATATCATAAAAGTCATCTATGAAAAACTCACAGCGAATATCATTCTCAATGGGGAAAAACTGAGAGCTTTTCTCCGAAGGTCAGGAATACAGCAGGGATGTCCACTATCACCACCTCTATTCAACATAGTACTAGAAGTCCTAGCCTCAGCAGTCAGACAACAAAAAGAAATTAAAGGCATCTGAATCAGCAAAGTCAAACTTTCACTCTTTGCAGATGATATGATATTTTATGTGGAAAACCCAAAAGACTCCACCCCAAAACTGCTTGAACTCATACAGGAATTCAGTAAAAAAAATGAATGCACAGAAATTAATTGCATTTCTATATACCAACAGCAAGACAGAAGAAAGAGAAATTAAAGACTCCATCCCACTTATAATTGCATCCAAAAACATAAGATATCTAAGAATAAACCTAACCGAGGCAAAGAACCTCTACTCAGAGAACTATAAAGTACTCCTGAAAGAAACTGAGGAAGACACAAAGAAATGGAAAAACATTCCATGCTCATGGATTGGAAGAACAAATATTGTAAATATGTCTATGCTACCTAAAGCAATCTACACATTTGATGAAATCCCTATCAAAATACCATCAATTTTTTCAAAGAAATGGAACAAATAATCCTAAAATTTATATGGAACCAGAAAAGACCCCAAGTAGCCAGCGGAATGTTGAAAAAGAAAACCAGAGTTGGTGGCATCACAATTCCAGACTTCAAGCTCTATAACAAAGCTGTCATCATCAAGACAGTATGGAACTGGCACAAATACAGACACATAGATCAGTGTGAAAGAACAGAAAGCCCAGAAATAGACCCTCAACTCTGTGGCCATCTAATCTTCAACAAAGCAGGAAAGAATGTCCACTGGAAAAAAGAGAGTCTCTTCAACAAATGGTATTGGGAAAATTGGACAGCCACATGGAGAAGAATGAAGCTGGACCATTTCCTTACACCACACACAAAAATAGACTCAAAATGGATGAAAGACCTCAAAGTGAGACAGGAATCCATCAAAATCCTTGAGGAGAACACAGGTAACAACCACTTCGAGCTCAGCCGCAGCAACTTCATACTGACACATTGCCAAAGGCAAGGGAAGCAAGGGCAAAAATGAACTATTGTGACATCATCAAGACCAAAAGCTTTTGCACACCAAAGGAAGCAGTTAACAAAACCAAAAGACAACTGACAGAATGCAAGAAGATAGTCACATATCAGATAAAGGGCTAGTATCCAAAATACATAAAGAACTTATTAAACTCAACACTCAAAGAACCAGTAATCCAACCAAGAAAAGGACATGAACCAACCAAGAGGACATGAACAGACATTTCTGCAAAGACATCCAGTTGACATCCAGTTCAGACACATGAAAAAGTGCTCCATATCACTCGGCACCAGGGAAATACAAATCAAAACCACAATGTGATACCGCCTCACACTAGTTGGAATGGCTAATATTAGAAAGTCAGAAAGTGACAGATGTTGGCGAGGATACAGAGAAAGGGGAACCCTCCTACACTGTTGGTGGGAGGGCAAGCTGATGCAGCCGCTCTGGAAAACAGTATGGAGGGTTCTCAAAAAATTGAAAATAGAGTTACCCTGCTACCCAGCAATTGCACTACTGGGTATTTACCCTAAAGATACAAATGTAGTGATCCGAAGGGGCACATGCGCCTAAATGTTTATATCAGCAATGTCCACAACATCAAAATTATGGAAAGAACCTAGATGTCCATCAACAGATGAATGGATAAAGATGTGGTATTCATAGTAAATGGAATACTATGCAGCCATCAAAAAAGCCAAAACCAAAATCTTGCCATTTGCAATGATGCAGATGGAACTAGAGGGTATTATGCTGAGCGAAATAAATCAATCAGAGCAAGACAATATTCATATGATCTCTATGATATAAGAAATTTGAGAGATAGGGCAGGAGGTTGTGGGGGGTAGGGATGGAAAAAATGAAACAAGATGGGATCAGGATGGAGACAAACCATAAGAGACCCTTAATCTCACAAGGAACAAACTGAAGTTGTTTGGGGGGTTGGAGGGGTAGGGATAGGGTGGCTGTGTTATGGACATTGGGGAAGGTATGTGCTATGGTGGGTGCTGTGAAATGTGTAAGCCTGATGATTCACAGACCTGTACCCTTGAGGTAAATAGTAGATTACATGTTTTATAATCTAAAAAAAAATTTAAATATTAGACCATAAAGGAAAAAAACAAAAACAAAAACTTAAAAGGCCAGAGTTCAAAGAATTTCCAGAGTGAACACATGGAGGTGCTGGGAGAGTGGGGCACCTGGTTGGCTTGGAAACTCCATGCTCTTTCTCCATACCTGCCCTTTTTATTTCTTCACCTGGATGTAGATCTGTACTCTTTAACATCTTGTGTAAATAAACTGGTAATCGACTGAGTAAACACAAAAGAAAAAAAAAAAAACTGAAAGATTTGTATTTGCATTCAGCTCAGGTCATGTTCTCAGGGTCCCAGGATCAAGTTCCGCATTGGGCTCCCTGCTCAGTCGAAAGCCTGCTTCTCTCTCTCCCTCTGCTGCTCCCCTGCTTGTACGCACACACCTCTCTCTGTCAGATAAATAAAATCTTAAACAAACAACAAAAAAACAAAACAAACAAACAAACAAAAAACCAAGAGGGCTATAGGTAGGCAATGCATATTTGTTTTCACTGCTAAACAATGTGGACAAAGATAAGAAGGCTCTCTGTTCCAGCAAGGATGGCACACTACTTGCCTCACAGTTACATTGCAGCTGCTGTGCCTTCGGGCATCACAGGACTCCGAGCAGAAAGAATGGGAAAAGAGTGACATTAGCTCAATCTCCTAGCTTTCCCAGCAGCCTTACCCAGCAAGCTTTTGCTTATATACAATTGGCTAGAATTATCTCACAAGGCCTCCCCTAACTGGAAGGTCACTAAGAAGAAAAGGATTGCAAATGTAGGTCAGAGGAGCAAACCAGAAATTTCTGCCACAATTACTAACAGGTAAAGTCAGGATTTGACCTTGATTTATTTCCCAAACCTGGGCTATTAACCATGATGCTATTATTCATATAGTTTTCTGTAAATTCTTCTAAAGGCATCTTAATATGCCAAATATGGGTAAGAAATTTAATCCTGAGAAACATGGATTTGATACACTTTGAGTGCTACAGGGAACATACAGGTATTTGTTAAGTGACAGATCAGTTTCTTATCTATGGGGGAAGTAAGCATAATTAAGGAAAAAGCAGAAGAGAAAGGAAGAAGAGACTATGACAGTGGGGATTGTTGGGAAGTGATGATCTACTGCTTAACTTCACACATTTTCTTTCCAATACCTTTGCCTTTTTTTTTTTTTTTTTTTTAAGATTTTATTAGGCAGAGGGGCGCCTGAGTGGCTCCATGGGTTAAAGCCTCTGCTTTCGGCTCAGGTCATGATCCCAGGGTCCTGGGATTGAGCCCCACATCAGACTCTCTGCTCAGCAGGGAGTCTGCTTCCCTTCCTCTCTCTCTCCCCGCCTCTCTACTGACGTGTGATCTCTGTCAAATAAGTAAATAAAATCTTAAAAAAAAAAAAAAAAGATTTTATTTACAGAGCACAATCAGGGGGGCTGGCAAGCAGAGGGAGAGGGCAACATAGGCTCCCCACTGAGCAGGAAGCCCGACATGGGACTCGATCCCAGGACTCTGGGATCATGACTAGAGCCGAAGGCAGACACTTAACCAACTGAGTCATTCAGGGTGCCCCCAATAGCTTTGCTTCTTGTGTTGCCCTGTGATACAGTACCAGTTCCTGAATGTTTCATATCTAGATAGTTCTCTGATGTTCTATCAGGGCAATTTTTACAAATGTGAAAGTTCCACAAGTGTAATCTGGGTGTGAAGAAGCAAGATAGGCAGAACATCATATCTAAGAAAATGAATTTTTTTAATGAACTAGAGAAAAACATGGTTCATGTTTAGAAGGCTTAAATGCTTCCATGGTGACTGAAATACAAGCAAATCTCTATTCATTTCTAACTATGATATCAAGCCTGGACATTTTATGTCTACACAGTTAGTACCCAGTATTCTGTTCAATTAGAATGGATGTCCTTCATTTGCTCAAGAATTTAGTAGACATGAAGAACATTTTTTCAAGTATAAAATATGAGTGAGTGTTGTTTTTTATGAATCTATTAATTTATAATATTTGGTCAGTGAGTCAAACATTAAGAATTCACTTTTTCAGTCTAAATTATTAAAGATTATATTTTATATATTAGCACACTCCAAAAACATATGGAAAAATTCAGCAAACATCTATTCCTAAGCATCTCCAGTGAGCTATGCATTGTGCTAGGTTCAGAAATCAAATAAAACATAGTCCCTGACTCAAAAAAAAAAAAAAATCACGATCTAATAACAGTTTAATACATGGTAGAGCCGGTATATGTAACTGACACAGCAAATGTCCCTCTAATTCTGATTTCTGTTGCCTTCACATTTTTTCATTTTTAACATCTCTTTAGAAGAAACAACAGCAAGATAGCTGAGCAAGAACATCAAGTAATAAGAGCACTGAGGAGTTTATGCCTGAGAGATCTTAAAAACATCCTACCTAAAACTTTTAGCACTTGATAAAATGTAACACAAATTTTCACATTATTTTGCCAAAGATCAAGTGTATTGGTTACAGATACATATCAGTTCTTTTCTGTTGGAGATGCTGCCAAGAAATTAGCACAGAAAATTACATTGTACTAAAAGTGGGTATTCAAAACAGGCACAGTTTCCTGCCCTTTGGCATCTGTGAGCATGGCAGTTGCACATTGGTGATTTGCTATTCCACTCAGAGAAAAGGAAACATTCATACATAAATGCTGCCTTGATACTGTTGGTTGGTTAGCTGCTTTTTAAAAAGACAAAAGAAAATAAAGAGCATATTCAGAAAATCCGGAAACTTTCATGTAGAACTATAGGACATGAGCTGTATATAATTTTCTTCTATTATGATCAATGAGTTTGTGATATTCTGATGCAGGTCTTGAGACCTCAATATTGAGTCACTATCATAAAACCAACACTGTCTGATCTGAGAAACACATATTCACCTGAAATCAACTCACCCAAAGGGAAGAATAGTGCAGAGTGATCTTTAGTCACACATTTATAACCCAAAATCAACAAAAAATAAAATAGCTTCTCTTCCCCTTCTTCCTTTCATCTCTTCATCTTCCTTCAACCTCTCCTTCTCCTCTTCCTCTTGCTCCTTCTTCTTGTTCTTCTTCCTATTATTATTATTATTATCATTGTACTTATTATTAATTAAAACTCATCATCTCACTGACAGAGAGTCAAGATTCCCAAAGGGATCAGGGAGTCAGTATATTAAGTGCTTACTGACCATCTGCCAAACTACCATGGGATAGATGTGTAGACACTGACGTGCTCACAAGAAGCCAGCTCTCTACTGAAAAGAAGTCTTACAAACACAGCACCATAAGGAAATAAGATTGTACTATTCTTAAAATGTTAAACTGAGGGGCGCCTGGGTGGCTCAGTGGGTTAAAGCCTCTGCCTTCAGCTAAGGTCATGATCTCAGGGTCCTGGGATCAAGCCCCACATGAGGCTCTCTGCTTGGCAGGGAGCCTGCTTCCCCCTCTCTCTCTGCCTGCCTCTCTGTCTACTTGTGATCTCTGTCTGTCAAATAAATAAATAAAATCTTTAAAAAAATTTTAAACTGAACTGTACAGAATATTAGAAACTAGAATAAATAAATAGCTCCGAATAAGTTTTAATTGTCTGGCTCAAACAAGAGTAATAGGAAATAGTAATGGACAGTCAAGGAAAATAAAGCCAAACTGGAATAGGGTTTTTTAATGATGGACAAAATATGAATCAGAAGTCAAAATATAAATCTAAATGCTAGGAATCACATAAACCAAAGTACAAGCTAGAAGCATACAGAGGTGGTAGGAGTGTCTGGGTCACAAAAACGATAACACTGGCTTTCACGGTCAGTTGGCACCAAGCACTGGGTACGATACTGTGCAATAGTTAAGTTAGGAGCACTGAGCATTATATGGAGAGGTATGAATCTGATCTAATGAACAGTAGAAATCGACTAGTGTTATAAAGAAGAAATAAGTGCTCAATAACAGATGAAGACGCCCACCCAGAATACTGGTAAGTCTCCAGCTGGAGGGGAAAGCAGCAAGCAAAATGCAAAAGCCTTGATGGGCATGAGAGAGTAACCAGTGTGCCAGTAAATTATAGCTAACAGAAGAGACGGGGAGTGACTTCCAGATAGCGTGCAACTCAAATGAGATTTCTGGGATCTATGATACTTGGACCATGCGAGACTGAGCAGCTCCCGCTCCGGGAAGCTCTACGGAAGAATTAGTTTCCTGAATATTCGTTTCCTGAGGAATTGGAGAAGTTGGTCATGGGATCTAATGAAAATTAAATGACTAATTTAGATAAAGTGCATGACACGTAAATGATTTACTGACCCATCCAGAGCCAGTGCCAGACCTCACACTCTCAATCTTCTTTTTTTTTAATTTTTTATTTTTTATAAACATATATTTTTATCCCCAGGGGTACAGGTCTGTGAATCGCCAGGTTTACACACTTCACAGCACTCACCAAAGCACATACCCTCCCCAATGTCCATAACCCCACCCCCCTTCTCCCAACCCCCCTCCCCCCAGCAACCCTCAGTTTGTTTTGTGAGATTAAGAGTCACTTATGGTTTGTCTCCCTCCCAATCCCATCTTGTTTCATTGATTATTCTCCTACCCACTTAAGCCCCCATGTTGCATCACCACTTCCTCATATCAGGGAGATCATATGATAGTTGTCTTTCTCTGCTTGACTTATTTCACTAAGCATGATACGCTCTAGTTCCATCCATGTTGTCGCAAATGGCAAGATTTCATTTCTTTTGATGATCACACTCTCAATCTTAAAGGGAAGGGAATCTTCTTAGTACTCTTAAAAATACTACCTTCATTGCATTTCCCATCCATATGTCTACTGAGTGGTTTCATCAGGCCACTCCAAATCATAGCACTTTCATAAACATTGTGCTCCTTATCACAAACATCCTCTGAAATATAATGAAATTATTCATGATTATTTATGATGTAATTTCAGAAAAGTTGCCAATCCCTGGAATCACCCATGCTTAAAATTTTTATAGCGCCTAGCATAAATAGGTGCTTATTGACTACACTATTCAAATGTTTTTTATATGAAATCAAAAGCACAAGCAAAAAAGAGAAAAACTAGATAAATTAGATTTTGTCTAATTTATTTATTTATTTATTTATTTATTTATTTATTTATAGAGAACAAGAGTAAGAGGGAAGGGGCAGAAGGAGAGAGGAGAGGGAGACAATCGTAAGCAGGCTCCAAGCCCAGCGTGGAGCCTGACACAGGGCTCAATCTCAGAACCCTGAGTTCATGACCTGAGCCTAAATCAAGAGTTGCTTAACTGACTGAGCCACCCAGGTGCCCTTCACCTAATTTAATTTTTTGTGCTGCAAATGATACAATCAAGGAAGTTAGAAGACACTGTAGGTCAACTATACTTCAATTTAAAAAAAAAGAAAAAAGTAAAAAGACAACCCACAGAATGGGAGAAAATACTTGCAAATCATATATGTGATAAAGGATTTGTATCCAGAATACATAAAGACCTTTACAACTCTGCAATAAAAAGACAGCCCAATTTAAGATAAATGGACAAATACTGAATAGATATTTATCCAAGGAAGATAAACATATGGCCAATAAACACATGAAAAGGTATTCAACATTACTATAGTTAGGGAAATGTAAATCAAAAACAATGAGAGATCATTTCACATTTTGGGTGGCTATAATAAAAAAGAGAATAACAAGAGCTAGTGAGGATATGGAGAAATTGGAACCCTTTTACATTGCTGATAAAAATGTAAAATGGGGGGCACCTGGCTAGCTCAGTTAGTAGAACATGCAAATCTTGATCTCAGGTTCATGAGTTCAAGCCCTACATTTAAAAAAAAAGAAAAAAGATTATAAAATGGTGCAGACATTTTCGAAAACATTTTGAAAGTCCTCACAAAGGTAAATATAGAGTTATCGCATGACCCAACAATTCCACTCCTAGTTACAGTTTAGATGTATACTGACAGTGTATACTGTCAAAACCTAAACCAGGTTGATAATTAAATACTCAATTCTATTTAGCTACATCTAATGAAAATAATCTGATAGGGTTAAAAATCACCTCTAATTAAAACTCTTTCAAGAATCCTGTACATTCGCCCATAGGCTAATTCAGCACTCAGCGAGCTATTTGTGGCTTCTGGTAGCGAGCAAGATGTCAGTCTATATTTTCATGGACCACTTTTATCTGAAATCTTTTCTCAGCATGATCCAAATTTCCTAGAATCATAATCTGTTCTTTGCAACATATGAAAAAGTGGAGAAATCAATTATATGTAATTAGACATGGAGTTTCAGAAACTCTATACTGTAGTCTGAAACTCCATACTATTAGAATTTATTAGTAGTAAATTTCTTGGCAACAGAAAAGGCAAAAATAGAAATTTGTTTTGTAACAGTGAAGATAATTTCACTTATTTAGAAACTATTCTGTAAAAGAAGTCTTTTATCTGTTCTATGTAGTCTGGACTCCAAAATCTTGAATGAAATGTTGTACTGTCATTCCAGTTCAGATACTATCTTTAATACTATTTAGGAAAAATATTTTTTTAAAGATTTTATTTATTTATTTGACAGAGAGAGAGATCACACATAGGCAGAAAGCCAGGAGGGGGTAGGGAGGAGCAGGCCCCCTGCTAAACAAGAGCCCATTGTGGGGCTCGATTCCAGGACCCTGAGATCATGACCTGAGCAGAAGCCAGAGGCTTAACCCACTGAGCCACCCAGGCACGCCTAGAAAAAATATTTTTATATAATATTTTAAATGATAGCCAAACCGATTAGTTAAGAATAGTTAAACAAGGGACACCTGGGTGGCTCAGTTGGTTGGATGACTGCTTTCGGCTCAGGTCATGATCCTGGAGTTCCGGGATCGAGTCCTGCATCAGGCTCCCAGCTCCAAGGGGAGTCTGTTTCTCCCTCTGACCTTCTCCTTGCTAATGCTCTCTTTCATTGTCTCTCTCTCAAATAAATAAAATCTTAAAAAAAAAAAAAAAAGAATAGTTAAACAAATCCTGTAAGATGAGTTGTGGGTATATATTCAATTTAGAGCATAATATCTATATACAGATACAGATATAAATATAAATAATTTAGAGCATGCTTGCATATATGGGTCTGAAGGAATTTTAAAGTCTCCCCTAATAAGACAAGACAGAGTTATGATCTTGGTTTCAAATGTAAGAGAAATGGTTACATTTATGTAAACTCATCATCCTATACCACATAATAACTGAAAATAGCAAAACTGTTCCCTTATATTATTTATCTAGGCATTTGACCATTTCAGTTTTCATACAGGTGTCTGAAAATTATATTAACAGCTTACAATTTCCAATTCTGTTTTAAACCAAATCAAAAGAACTCTTGAAAAGTTTGGAAAATATTCAGATTAATAACAGAGAACATAAGACAAAAATCTGAATTATACCACTCAAATTTAGAATCTGTACCGTACAATATATAGAAAAAAAAAGAGAGAGAGACTGGTTTATACCCCCATCTCTACAAATTCAAATAGTATAAAGTTATATTTAAAGACTGTTGCCATCAAAGACATCAAAACATATTTTAATCTCATACATCGAAATACTAAATACTATTTAAATACATGCTGGCTCCTTGTTATAAGTTGTAATACACCAGGAGACGATCTTGACCCAGGAGCAACATGGGAAGTACTGTAATCGACTCACCCTAGATCCAAAGAAGTACCGATAACCTCAACAGGAAAATTAGACCTGTTTCTCCTCTGGGGAGAATTAGTTTCAAATTAGGCATTCTAAATTTATGCTGAAGTGATCCACTGGGGTGGGAGGAAGAGCAAATTTGATTTTCAAGCATCAACAGACACTATCAGAAGCTTATCAGTTTGGCTATGAGGATTTTGTGAATCCTCACCTTCCTCTCATAATAACCCCAGGGGAATTTCTGTATCTGCAATTGACCTGTAACCATTAATTTTGAGAATGAGAGAATAAATGACTAGTAAGTATTTATAAATTGTTGCCCACTACAAACATTTATCTAAAACCTCTACTCCAGGTTAAATCTTAATGAGGTCACCTATTCACCAGCATCACTAAGCCAGCCCATTTTCCCAGACCATAACTGGTGAGAGCATCTTTCCATCTATTTCCATCTGAATAGTCTCACATTAAATTATGCCCAAAAAACAAGCATTCACATTATTGAAAGGATGCAAAACACTGATTAGTTCATCCTCAAAATGTTTAACAAGATCTCAGCAGGAGATTAAGGGAAGTCTAGAGAGAACAATCAAGCTCATGCTAAATAGAAAAATTCATCTAGTCTTACAAAATCACCATTCATGTACAAAGTTACAACAGCAATAATTATGGCCATTACTGTACCTTCATGTATGGGAACAAAACTCGGAACTAAAATTCATATCAGAGTGTTTCATAGGAATTGGGATCATTCTGTAAATGGGTACAACTTTATGTTAATGTTTGCCATAACGAGGCACTTTTCGTATTAGAACTTGGCAGAACTATCCTTCCAGATGGTCAGACTCGTTTGCATTTTCGCTGCACACATTTCTTTCTCCTTCACTCAAGGCAGTAGAGTGGAAAGGTGTCAGATCCAGGTTCAAGTCCTAGCTTTGCACTTACTACTTTTGCAAATCATTTTACCTCTGTGACACTCCGTTTCCTCCTCCATAAAATGAGGGTAATGATTCCTACACCTCTAGGAGCTATTATGAGAATAAAATGATATAATTTATCCAAAGTGCTTGGCACTGGAAAGCTACTAAATAAATATGAGATGCTTTCCCTACCCGGTATGGAGAGAGCTTTATAAGAAGTAAAGTAGCATTTGAGACACAAACTTCTGAAATTTTGTACAATTCAATTTTTCTCCAAAACTTAATATTGAAAGTGCTATTTTCCACACTGATGCATTATTCGAATGTAAAAAAGAAAAAGAAAACACCGCTATCTTTAAATAGCATGCATTCCACTTCAGGCTATCTGTTCATGACAATGATCCAGGAACATTATTGCAGTAATGAGGCACTTCTGAAGTAAGTGTTTGGGGCCTGTGAGAACTGGGAAAAAACACACTGTCACCAGCAGTTATTGAGACTCAGTGCCTGGTGATTAGAGCACCAATTCACACAAAATTAAAAGGGGCAGAGGTTATTCCAGTTATTTCTAGTTATATTAGGATAAAAATACATGGGACAATCACCACAAGTCTACTTTGAACAACTAAAGTTCTATGAGATTCAGAAATCATTTGACAGAAACAAATAATCAGTAAAACTGTCTTTATTTTTCAAAGGTCTGAGGCTGAGTCTATGGAAAAAAGGTCAATACCAGGTATAGTAAAAGCAGTTTTTCTCATTGTAATTTTAAGCAGTCATATAAAATAGCACTGGTGCAGAGCCCTAACAACAGCATGAAAATAAACTGTGCCGCTAAAAGATAAATATTTTATCATCTCTAACGCCCTTTTTATTAAAACTTTGTGAAACATAGCTAGATTTTTAAAAATAACTCAAAGATGTATATATATCATGTGAATATGTAAATTATGTTATTAAGTTAGTTTGATACAATGCAGAACAGAGCACAAAAGATTTTATTCAAAAAGTTGGACTGACAATGCATTTCTTTTTTTTTTTAAGATTTTTTTTTTTTATTCATTTGATAGAGGCAGGCAGAGAGAGAGAAGGAAGCAGGCCCCCCAGGACACGGGGATCGTGACCTGAGCCAAAGGCAGAGGCTTTAACCCACCGAGCCACCCAGGCGCCCCACAAGGCATTTCTTTAATGAGAGCCATAAAAGATTTTAGCACAAACTTAAGGAAATGGCCCTTACATGTTCTGAAAGTAACAAATAACAACAACTAACACTTTATTTAATACTTAAGACATTATAGGTCCCTCAGTTCATCTCTACAATTCAATGGTGTAGGTATTATTAATGACTGTAGTCTACTGCTTGAGGGGATTAAGGCTTTTGAGGTTAATTTGAGGTTAATCAACTCACCCCAAATTATATAATTGTAAGTGAAAGATCTGGATTTCAATGTCCGACTGCAGAACTCACACTTCAGCTACTATGTTATGTTGTCCCATCTTTGCCTCTTATTTTCACTGGCCAAGTACTGGATAGGAATGTTGAGTGAAAGCAGAGGTGGGTACACAAATCTACATGGTCTCTTCTTTCAAGTTCCTTAGCCTAATGATTATATGATCTTGGAAGTGGGTAAGTTCAGGCAGAGTCACACAACTACTGCAAGTATTCAGATATCCCTGGTTCCTTCAGGATGTTGCACACTCTCCAAAGCTAAATGTGGAACAGAAAAGATGGTACCTTGTTAAGCACAACTCTACACCATATATATGACAACCTTAGAAGTTTCCCAGAAGATGTACCTTCTGCCCTCGTATTTGAACCTTTCTCATACTGTGCAACTCTTAATCTTAGGGTTGTGAGTTCAAGCCCTATGTTGTACTTGAATCCTACTTAAATAAATAAATATTTAAAAAGAACCTTTCTCATAATTTGCTAAGCAGAAATATCTGACAGTAACTAAGCAGCAATATTCTATCACAGTGGATTATAAGCAATGATACATTTGTTAAAAGAATAGGTGAAATCAGGGGTGCCCAGATGGCTCAGTTGGTTGAGCATCAGACTCTTAATTTCTGCTTGGCCGTGATCTCAGAATCTTGGATTCAAGCCCCTCTAGGGGCTCTGTGCTGAGCAAGGAGTTTTCTTGTCCCTCTCCCTCCCCATATCCCCTTCCACTTCTGATGCTCCCAGATCATGCTAGCTAGCTAGCTATCCATCCACCTAAAAAAAATGAATAAAGTCTTAAAAAAAAAAAAAAGTGAGGGACACCTGAGTGGCTCAGTGAGTTAAGCCTCTGCCTTCAGCTCAGGTCATGGATCAAGGCCCACATCAGGCTCTGCTCAGCAGGGAGCCTGCTTCCCCCTCTCTCTGCCTGCCTCTCTGCCTACTTGTGACCTTTCTCTCTCTGTCAAATAAACAAATAAAATCTTTAAAAAAAATAAGTGAAATTAAAAGAAAAGTGTTCTTGGAGTACCCAGGGGCTTTTCAGGAATTGCTCATTCTAAAGTCCTAAGAAAAGAGCTGAATTCCTAGAGGATAGTCAGCTTTCATGTTGTTGGATGTAAGAAGAAAGGAAAGAATCTTCAGAGTAAATGACTGATAGGTAAAAAAGAAAACTAGAAGAGTGTGATAACACTTCTACCAGTTGCAAACAGAAGAAGTAGTGGGAGGTAACCTTGAAGGTATATATGAACTAAAACAAATACTTACAGTTTAGGGTCTGAAAGAGCAACTAATAGGCTAGAATAATTCCAAATGCAGCTTGATAAGATTGGGGAATGGAAGCAAAAGTGGGTTTGGAGATGATTTAAGCTTTCCTACTTCTCTGAGATTGTTTTCTGAATTAATTTATTCCATGCAGATATTCAAGGGAGAAGGAAAATAGAATAAAGGCTACTTATTATTGGTGGAGCAATTTCTCTGACATAGCAGCTCATAACTTATTAAAGTGTAGCTAGATCTACCTTATAGCTGCAATAATGACCACATCTTTTCAGCGTGTGATTAAATACACATAGCTAGACAGAGGGTGTCCTTCCCCACTAATAACACTAATTCATGGATTGATATATTAGAAATTAACATTGTGGGAAAGCAGCAGATTCTATTTTGTACTTTTTCTGTATACAGGAAGGCTTCACATGGAAATCAGCAAAGTAAATGTTATGACTACAGCAGTAAACAAGTTTAAATAGAAACTCACATGTTCAATTTAAAGGCTCTAGGAGTATTTTACTTGGGCTCAAGACTTTATTATCAGTGAAGAATATATTACTTTCTATTTTTAAAAAATTGTTCTCGGGGCACCTGGGTGGCTCAGTGGGTTAAAGCCTCTGCCTTTGGCTCAGGTCATGATCCCAGGGTCCTGAGATTAAGCCCCACATCATGCTCTTTGCTCAGCAGGGAGCCTGCTTCCTCCTCTCTCTTTGCCTGCTTCTCTGCCTACTTGTGACCTCTGTCTAAATATATATATATATGTCCCCCACAATGACACGGACTGAAAAATCAGCACCTGCCTGCAATAGTCTCCTCCTCACCTCCATTCAATCTATTCCTCACAAGAATAAAACATCTCATATCACAACATTCTCCCTTAAAGGATATTTTTAATTTCCCTTCACAGACGAATCTGATGGCTCCCATTTTTTCCCACATCATATCCAAACTCCTAATTATATAAATCATTTACCACCTATCTTCAGGAATATTCATATGAGCATATCCCTACAATTTTAATTAATGTGTGTGTGTGTGTGTGTGTGTGTGTGTGTACTCATGTTTGTTTTACATGATTTTGTCCTCTTCTCAGAAATGGAAGGTTTCTCTTGAGTCAACCACGTAAAGATGCACGCAAAGATACGTGCATCGTGAAGAGGATTTGTGTTCATTCTGTTTTCTTCCCAAGGAATGCCCAGTCCCATCATTCTCTTTTTTTCTCTTTTTTTTAAGTAAAATCTCTACCCCTAACATAGGGCTCCAACTCATGACGCCAAGATCAAGAGCTACATGCTCTACCAACTGACCCAGTCATCATTCTGTTTTCACATCAATTTCCTCTTTACCGAATTCAAATATCACCTCTCCTTAAAGTCATCTCTCATCACACATCAGCAAATAACTTCTCATGCTTGCAAAACCCCATGATGTGTACATCTTAACCTTTCTTAACAACACATAAAACATTCTGTGTGGATTATCTCCTCAGTTCCCTGTAGGCAGAATTCATGTCAAATTTATTTGTTTTACCCCATGAATAATTCCTGGTCCATAGTAAATGTTGAATATAATATTAGTTCATTGAATTCAGATTCAATATAAAAAATAAGTACTCAAAGTTATCTGCTCTTCTGAGATCTCATTAAAATTATAATAATCATTTAAAAACTAGCCCATGGTATCTCCATCTAGGTTCCTCAGAAGCAGACTCTAGATAAGGATTTGAATCAAGAATTTTTTTTTAAGGTTTTATTTGTTTATTTAACAGAAAGGGAGAGTACAAGCAGGGAGAGCAGCAGGCAGAGTGGGAGGGAGAAGCAGGCTCTCTGCTGAGCCAGGAGCCGGATATAGGACTTGATTCCAGGACCCTGGGATCATGACCTGAGCCAAAGGCAGCCGCTTAACAAACTGAGCCACCCAGGCGTTCCTTGAATCAAGAATTTATGTGAGAGGTAACCCCAAGAAATTTAGGGAGAGGAGAAAATGAGTCATGGAATAGAGAAGAGCCAACAAAGGGTTCATTATCAAGCAAGAGATTAGAACCTATGTCTCAATCCTGCCAGGCAACTCTAGAGCCAGTATACAACATGCACCTTAGAGTTATCCCAGCAGTAGTGTGAGGGAGCTGGGGTATTTACTCATGCATTCTTGTTAGACATCAGTTGAGGCAGACAGTCTCTGGTTCCTCCAGCCTACCCCATGGGCAGACAAAGGAAACTTCTACAGCCAGACAGAACCCTCTAAGAGTTGAAGGTGCTGGCAGTTGCAAATGGGATATGTGCTGGGAAACTGGAAGTGAAGAGGGGATATAGGTACCAACAGCATCTACCACACACAATAACAAGAGAATGGTGAGGGAGCCATAAGTGGGCATGAATTTTCAACAAATTCTTGGGAGACAGAAAGAAGATGGAAAGCTAGTGACTGAAACATAAACACAGCCCAGAATACACAGGGAGAAATGTTTAAGCCCAGGAAAAGTGAGGAGGAAAGCTCAATCTGGGGCTCAATCTACTTTGTGGTATCCCAGTCTCAGGATCGAGACTCAGAAGTTGAGAATGAAACATAGGGCGGAAAATAAATTAACTGTAAGTCTTTTTGCACGGAGTAGCAAACTGTAGCCTACCACCTGCTTTTGTATATCCAGTGAGCTAAGATAGTTTTTATATTTTTAAAGCCTTGCTTTAAAAAAAAAAAAAAAGAAGAAGAAGAAGAAGAAGACTATCTGACAGAAACTGTATGTAATCCATAGAGTCGAAATATTACCACCAGGTCATTACAGAAAACACTTACTGACCCTCAGTTTATAGAACAGTCAATTGTCATACAAGCCCTTCCCCCACCTCAGGAATTAAGATTGCCTGAAGTCAGACACTTAACCCTACACAAAAAATCTGAGCTATCTTCTCTGATAATTTTACCTCCTGAGTGCCCTTCCTCAAGAAGTTAATTTGAGGATGTAAGCCAGAAAGAAAACATACTACCCAAGAAACAGAATGTTATTCAGAGAGAAAGAAAATAAGTCTCAGGACCCTAGAGAGGAGTCAGTATAGACAGGACCCAAAAGACACAGTGTCCCAGGAGGGATGAAAAAGAGGGAACTGAATGGATTGAGAACTCTGAAAAAGATAAGGATATGATAAAGTCTATTGGTCGAATGTTTAACGAGTTCATTCGTCCTGGGATGTGAAACTAAGAACATTCTGCCCTGAGTGGCAGAGAAGTCCCAACATAAGACCCACAGGGAAGGAAGTGTTAATACCATCTCACTATATAGACTGCACAGTAAATAATATTTATCTGGTCATACTAATGAAAATGTTATTTATTGACTTGAAAGATTGGGAAGTAGAAGGTGAAAAGAAATGGGAGTATGTTTATCTTATAAAGTGAGTAGTTAAGAGCACTGTCTACAGTCAATGGAATAGGAAAGGAAGATTTAATTATGCTTTTCAAGTACAAAAGGTGATCTGTATGGAAACAGACTACTGATTATTATATGTACAAATAGGACAATAAGGAGGTGAAAAGCAGTTCAGTCCTAATCTACCATATCAAGAAGGAAACAAAATTTGTAAAAAATTAAATAAATCAATGATCATATGGATTCCTTTACCAGTGGAGCATAAGGAATAATATGGAGGACATTAGAAGGAAAGGAAAAGTGAATTGGGGGAAATCAGAGGGGGAGACAAACCATGAAAGACTGTGGACTCCGAGAAACAAACTAAACAAACTGAAGGTCTTGGAGCAGAAGGGGGTAGCAGGTTAGGTGAGCCTGGTTGTGGGTATTAAGGAAGGCATGTATTGCATCGAGCACTGTGTTTGGTGCATAAACAATGAATCTTGGAACATTGAAAAAATAAATAAAATAATGTTTTTAAAGTCAGTGAGAGAAAGAAAAAGATAAATTGATAGTGGTACATGTATCTACTTAACAAAACATATTTCTTCATATATATATATGTATATCTCCACAATATTGAGCCACCTCCTTCCCTACCCACAGGGATGACTAGCTTTAAAACATTTCTGTTTTGACCCTTCTAGTAGTTACTTACCACTGCATCTCTGAGATATTGTAACTTTTTATAAATTCTTCTGTATTGTTGGACTTTCTTTAACCACATGAATTTATTATTTCAATAAAATCTAATGTTTGTCAATGTATGGAGAAATGACAATATTCCTCACAGTGTTCCCCTCACAGATAATGTAAAATGAATGTGTTTAAAGGTTGCTGAGTCTCATTCTGACAACTAAAGGTGACACGAGAGGAGTGGCCCCACCCCAAAAGAGCTCTAGGGCTACAAATGATGCAGGTTAATTTTGTGAAACAAACAGGGGCTACCCTAATAAATATTATGTAAATTAGCACAAAAAAAAAAAAAAAAGAAATGAGTTCTCATTCAAGCAGTGAAGCCAGGAAAAAAGTTTCCTTCCACTTCCTATGAGAATACTCGCTGCTTTGAGAACCATGTCCGTGTTGTCCCTACACTGAGATTCAAACAGAGTGCCTGCATCTTCTATCTACGTTCAATATTTACGGTAAAGATAATTACGCACCCCATGCACTGGTGCACCCAAAGCATCAGCAAACACAGCAAATCGAGACAATGTCAGCAAAAGTCTCAACTCATTTCAGTCTCAGCTGAATAAGCTTCATGAGGAGGCATTTGGAAAAAGCTAACAAGCGGAGAAAGCGGAACACGTCCGAACTAGCACCCTTGATTAGACCTAGAAGTAAACAGCAGAACTAGAGGACAAGAACAATGTCCTCCTGGTAAGAAGTCGGGCTTCACTCATTTTCTAAGTTGCATTTTCAAAAGTTGTCCCAGGTGGACTGTGTTGCAGCAAACTAATCTCAAGGAAGCCTGGACAGAAAATATACGTTGATATTGTTTAGTAAGTGATCTAAACGGTGCCACTTGGCTTTGGTGTACCTGACTGAAGCAAGAATATCCTAATAGTAAGTTATTATCTGTGACTGAATTCGAGAACTTTTCTTCTTCTGTACAACCTGAAATTTATGCAGTTTTAAATAACAGATAAACAGATAAATCTTGATGAAATATTGAAAATAATAAATATTCCTGATATTAAACTATGACCTAGCAATGCTGATAAAGCAAACTGTTTAATAACAGAAAGAGCAGAAACAGATCTGGCTCTTAGGCAAAACTGTGGGATAAGGAAACTTCAGTGACCCAGCTCTACCGGAGCTCCTCACTCCTACAAACACCCCATAAACCAATACCTGCACCCTTCGAAATCAGCCCAGTGTGGCTACTACCTTGTAAAACACAACTCACCTGAATGAGGCTCTGTCTTCTCCTAGACCCAGGCATTAGCAGAAGCATTAAGCCCACAGTGTGGGTATCTATGTAACATAAGAAAATTACTTAAACAATAAAAGCTAGAGAAAGAGGGGTGCCTGTGTGGCACTGTTAGTTAAGTATCTGGCTTTTGGTTTCTGGTTCAGGTAGTGATCTCAGGGTCAGGAGACGGGAGTCCCACATCCACTCCATTTACAGGGCAGAGTCTGCTTGAGTGTCTCTCTCCCTCTCCCTCTGCCTCTCCCTGCTCTAAAATAAACTTTAAAATCTTAAAAAGAAAAAAAAAGATACAGAAAGAGAAGGACTGATTATGCTTTTATGAATATTTATAGGGAACATGTCTGAGAACTAATAGGAGTCAAACACAAAATGCAGCACTACACATGCCTTTGGGGTGATAAACAAGGACAGTGAAGAAAGAGGGAAGTCTTAGGGAAAGGGACTCCAAAAAGTGTAGTCCAGGGAAGAAAGATGCTATTACTCCCATTTTCTAGAGGACATTTATGACACATTAAAATGCTTATTAAAGTTTCTACAAGTAAAAATCCAAAAATCATATTCTTTCCCTAGAACTAGTTCACTTCTGCACCCAACACATTTTTAATAATTAATCAAGCTTAACTCCAAGCCATAGATAGCTTCACCAAGTATAAGCTTAAATTCCCTCAATTATTTACATTGCTTCACTAAGTGCTTCCAGACACATGTATTTTTATTTGTAGGTGTGAAATATCATGAGTTCAGACTTTAATGCTTTGGTTTAATCATGCAATAACACAGCATACCATGTAGGAAAGAAAAAGTTTAGCTTTTTATAATATTGTACTTACTCTGATGGGACCAACTGCCAAGTGACAAATGATTCATATTATTGACTACGCACTACATTTGTTCTGATTAGTGAATGTATTGCTGAATAGTTAACAGCATGTCAGCCATTCATTTACAAATACATGTTTCCAAGGATATCATGCCAAGATATAAAACATTTCCTAAGAGCTAGTACAAAACTTAGCCGACAACATAAGTAATCCTTTAAAAACTAAAATTTTTCCACTCCACAAGTTTTTGTACAAATTATATAGAGTATAGTCCACATTAAGTCTATCTTACTTAATACAGAGGCTATATATTAAAATGGTAATAATTTTTTTTGCTGAATTATGCACAAAGCAACACAAGTTGGGCTTGTGTAGAGAGATGAGCTTACAAAAGGAAGCCTAAACAACTGCCATGTGGTAAGCTGGACAATGATGAGCACATTGAGCCAAATGGAACCATAAGGATATACTACGCCTGAACAACGCTGTTAGCTATGGACATCTAGGAAATCAGAATGTTGTGTCAACCAACATTCAAGAGGTAATCAGGAATCACGGGAGTTCCTCTGAAGCTAAAATAGTGGAAAGCTTGAGATTAAGAGGCAAACAGTATCAGATACAAACAGTACCAGAAATAGAGTAATCAAAATAGGAACTGTTGCCACATTTATTTACAGTTATGCAGTATGGAAAACCCTTTCCCGCTCCAGCTAAAGAGATACAGAGAACTAGCTCTCTAGGATAAAGATTAAGAGAGAGAGATAGACACAGACACAGACACAGACATAGATAGAGCCATCTATACTGCCAGATGCCCTGGATCAGGTGGTAGGACTTTTTTTTTTTTTTAAAGATTTTATTTAGTTCCATCCACATCGTTGCAAATGGCAAAATTTCATTTCTTTTGATGGCTGCATAATATTCCATATATATATATATATATATATATATATATATATATATATATATATATATATCACATCTTCTTTATCCATTCATCTATTGATGGACATCTAGGTTCTTTCCATAATTTGGCTATTGTGGACATTGCTGCTATAAACATTCGGGTGCACGTGCCCCTTTGGATCACTACATTCATATCTTTAGGGTAAATATGCTTAGTGAAATAAGTCCATCAGAGAAAGACAATTATCATATGATCTCCCTGGTATGAGGAATTTGAGAGGCAAAGTGGGAGGTTTGGGGGGATTGGGAAGGAAAAAATGAAACAAGATGGGATCAGGAGGGAGACAAACTGTAAGAGACTCTTAGTCTCACAAAACAAACTGAGGGATCCCAGGGAGAGAGTGGTAGGGAGAGGGTGGTTGGGTTATAGACATTGGGGAGGGTATGTGCTATGATGAGTGCTGGGAAGTGTGTAAGTCTAACGATTCACAAACCTGTACCCCTGGGGCTAATAATACATCATATGTTAATTTTTTTAAAAGTAATAAAGATTTTATTTATTTATTTATTTATTTATTTCAGAAAGAGAAAGAGAGCACATGTGAACAGGAGGAGGGGCAGAAGGAGAAGCAGACTCCCTGCTGAGAGGAGAGCCTAATGCAGGACCCCGGGATCGGAAGGCAGATGCTTAACTGACTGAACTACCCAGGCACCCTAATGGTAGGACTTCATCATGTCATGATTTTATAGAACTCAACATGATGATCCTCATTTCTAAATTCTTTAGATGTAGACACCTCAGTGTTTAAAATCAAGAGCTGTGGTGTCAGACTGCCTGGGTTTCAATCCTACCCCTGTTACTTCCTGTGTGAATAAAGAGAAGTTAACCTTTCTAGACTGATGCTTTGTCTGTAGAAAAGGGACAACAATACTAACTACCTCATAGAACTGTAGTAGTGAGGATTCATTTCTACTTGCTTAGCTAACAAGCATCTCAAATTCACTATGTCCATTCACTATGTCCAATACGAATCACTGATCTTCCTCTTCCAAACCAGCTCTTTCCATAGTCTTCATATCTCCACCATAGTTTTCTTTTTCCATTGCACAGGACAAAAGCCTTGAGTCATAACTGATGCTTCTTTTCCTCTTGGGCACCACATCGTATTGGCTCTATCTTCCAAACACATCCAGAATCCAGCCACTTCTCACTTCACTCCCCATTACAGAATTCCATTCCAAGAACCATAATCTCTGCTTAGAGGCCTCCAACAGCTTCCCAATTGACTTCCTCTTCTGATTTTTGCTCCCCACAGTCTATTCTCATCATAGCAGTTAGAGGAATCTTGTTAGAATGTAAGCCAGGTTGTATCACTTCACTGCTCAAACCTTTCATATAGCCTCCAAAATAAAAGCGTAAGCCAGGGCTCCAGTTGGGCAACCCTTTGGGTTTCCACTCAGGTCACTATCTCAGGGTCACAGGACAGAGCTTTGTGCTCAGTGCAGAGTCAGCTTACGTTTCTCTCTTACACTCCCTCTGCCCCTCTCCCCACCTCTAAAATAAATCCTTAAAGGAAAGTAAAATGAAAGTGCAAGTCTAAATGATCAGTTCCATCATTTCTCCTTAACTTCATCTCCAGTTAGTCTCCTCCTTGCTTGCTCTATTCCCACTTCATGGGCTTCTCTGATATACTGGGAATGAATGTGCAAAACGACTTCCTCCTCTAGACTTTGCACCTGTTCCTCTTTCTCGGCCTTTCTTCTTCCAACTATCCAGATGTCTTCAGCACCTATTTCGAGTCTTTGCTCAAATATCATGGTTTTAATGGGGGCCTTCCCTGACTAAACTTCTTAAAATTAAAGAATTCCCAGGATGCCTGGGTGGCTCAGTTGGTTAAGCTGCTGTCCTCAGCTCAGGCCATGATCGTAGGGTCCTGATATCGAGTCCCACATTGGGCTCCTTGCTCAGCAGGGAGCCTGCTTCTCTCTCTGCCTCTGCCTTCCACTCTGCCTGCTTGTGTGCACTCTCTCTCTCTCTCTCTCTGACAAATAAATAAACAAAATCTTTTAAAAAAAATTCCCACATTCACTTACACACCCTTTCTTCCTTTACTCCTTTTTTTTAAAACCACAAAACTTATCACCATATAACATATGATGTTTTACTTATTAGTTTTAATTATTATGTGTCTTCTCCCACTACAATATAAATCCCCAGAGGGCAGAGGTTTTTTGTTTTTTTTTTAATTATCTGGTGATATATATCCTCCAGAGTCTAAACTAATACCCATCACAGAGACATTTCCCAATAAATATTTATTAAATAATTGAATAAGTTAATAAGTACAAAACATCTAAAAATGTCTGATACATATTAAGTATATACTAAGTATTAGCTATTATTTATTCAGTGTATTCATTTATATAATGACTTTTAGTTTCTTAAGTCTCCTCAGTATATACTTTGATCATAGATTATTTTAGCTTCAAAGCATTTTATTGTTCCTTAATGTTTGGGGTTATTTTTTGTCTTCAATATGCAATTACTCTAACATTAAAAACTCGTGATCATAAAGGTCCAACGACATTCCCTACAAGGATGATCAGTTAAAAATTAGCTTTTAATAGCCATTAAATACATATTTTATCTCTTTTAGTCTCTAAATACATTTTCCCTAAGTATACTTTATGTAAGGAGAATTACAAAAAGTCCTAGTCCTAGATACATAATTTGTATATTATATATTATAAATTATATATTATATATAATATATAACTTTAATTTATTTAATTTAAATAAAGTAAATTTAATTTTAATTATTTAATTTAATATATTATATATATTTATATATAAAAGTCCTAGATACATAATTTGTATATATTTCTCTATTCATTTTCTATGATTTCTTAAGTGTTATCAGCTAAATGAGTTTAAACAATTAGTTAAAAGAATTTTATGGAAGCACTGAAATAAATTACATAAAGAGCAAAGAAAACAATCTAGCATACCATTATCTTCTTCTATCATTCTCGTTGCTTCTTTTTAAATTCCATACAAAACGGGATCATAAGTCAAAAATATGAATAGTACTCAGGTGGCTGTTTGGAAACCAACACAGCTAGAGCTCTCTGAGTTAGCATCTCTCCATAGCAACAGCACAAGGATAGCAAGTGTTCATAGTAGATATTCTGCCTCACTATTAGAAAACCTTGATTGTTTTTGCATAACTTTGCTGGCTTAGGCATTTTGTTGTAATACAATTTTTGCCAAATCACTTACTAATTTAAAATATATATAGGTGCCTAGCTGGCTCTGTTGGTAGAGCATGTGACTTTTGATCTCAGGGTTGGAGTTCAAGCTCCACATTGGGCATGGAAACTTTTCAGCAAAGAAAAAAAAAAAGAAAAAAGAAGCGGCGCCTGGGTGGCTCAGTGGGTTAAAGCCTCTGCCTTTGGCTCAGGTCATAATTCCAGGCTCCTGGGATTGAGCCCCGCATCGGGCTCTCTGCCCAGCAGGGAGCCTGCTTCCTCCTCTCTCTCTGCCAGCTTTCTCTGCCTACTTGTGATCTCTGTCTGTCAAATAAATAAATAAAATCTAAAAAAAAAAAAAAGAAAGAAAAGAAAAAGAAAATAAATAAATCCCAACTTATGTTTTATATATATAGATAAATAATAACCTTTAATTAACCCAAGATTTTACATATTAAATGTCTCATTCTTTCTCCCTCCTAACCAATAATATAGGTATATTGTGCCATATATATTTTTACAAAGTACTTTAAGTTTTAAAAAAATCTGTTGCCAAATTTCAGCACTTGAAATATAAAAACATTGGCATACAAAATCTACCCTGTGAACTAAAATTGGACATATTATCATAAGTATTCTCATCAATAAAAGTATTCTTGATTAAAAACTGGGATCTTTGGGCTTTAAATGCTTATTATAAACCACAGAGTTAAAATCTGCAGTTTAAACCCTGAAGGTAGGGATTTCAATCAGGAAATGAAATGGACTCTGAATTATGACCCTTTAATTTACCAGGAAAGAGGTGGTTGTAATCAGGAGAGTGTCACACTTGGAAAACTACCGAAAGTAATTCAGTCTTTGCAACTGTACTCACATTACATAAGCATCTATTGCTAAAACGTTAAAAGTAGAGTCTTATTCAGGCACTTCCCAAAATAATACACAACAACAACAACAAAACCACCCACAGCATAGAGTAAAGTGATTATATTTCTAGGGTCAAAAGATGCAAATCTAAGTCTCAGATATACTACTTTTATTATAAGATGCAAAAAAAAAAAAGCAAAATCTGAAGTTAAGCTTTAAAGAATATTTCTGGACAGTTGTAGGATCTGTACTACTTTTATTATAAGATGCAAAAAAAAAAAAGCAAAATCTGAAGTTAAGCTTTAAAGAATACTTATGGACAGTTGTAGGATCTATGAGCCTAGACAATAGGAAGCAAAATTTGCAGCATCTTAAACAACAAATTATCACCCTGTAAAATAAAGAGGGTGAGCTTCTCATATGACTGGCTCTAAAACTTGCAATTTGAGAGTCAGATGCAAGTATTTATGTTTTCTTACATTGTCTCTATTGTCTATAGTCTATATAGTCTCTATAGTCTGTATAGTCCATAGTCTTCTGCTCATGGAGAAGAAACAGGGTAAGCACTAGATAACCAGGCTTATTAGAAGAAAGGACCATGACACCCTAGAGTTATACTGCTTAAGAATTCATTGGCTCTAGAGAGAATAACGTGTTAGGATCAGTAACTTAATATATTTCAGAGACTACTTTTTTTTTTTCTTTAAATCAAAACCTAAAATACAAGATTAGTGCCTAAGGGGAGAAAAAAGTTTTTCTCAGATACCTACTACCTGTGATGCCTAGCTCTGGGTACATGTCAAAAAGTTAGAAATAGCCTAAGGCACTGGAAGTTTTAAAAACAAAGGGTATTATTCAACTTCGCCATTTAAAACTTAGACAGGCCAGACCCTGAAGGCTGATCAAAACAGCCACATTCACCATATAATGACTCCAATGATTTAATTCTCTCATTACCTAGAGAGACCATTAGCATTAGTAGTAGACAGAGGCTTAAAACAGAAATTGGAGGGGAAAGTAGCACTTTATATTACAATGTATGATCAAGTTTTCCAAAACCAAAGTTCATTGTCTAAAAATTGGTCATGAAATCTACCTGCTAAAATTGTTCCATGGTGTATCTTGGCTTTAAAGAAATGGATCTAGCTGAATGAATGAACTGGCCTATATTCAAAAGGCTGAGTCATTTTGGTCCACTGGCACAAAATAATAAAAAAGCCAACTAGTTAATACCACTATTAGGACCAACAATTTAAAAGCTGCATTGTCAGCAAGGAAGAATGTAATTTCAAAATGTGTAATGAAAACTCTCCTCTAATAACTCATAAAAATGATGTATATGGGATATAATCATACAGGAAAGGTAGACAGTATTCCAAAAATAATATTTGCGCTCCACTTATATACAAAAGCATACTTGGAGCTGAAAAATTATTCTTGGGCACAATCCATTAAAAAGTCACACACACAGCCACCACACACCAAAAAGGTATGGATTTTTGAAGTTTGAAGGTATCATGGAAATGATCTAATTCAGCCTCTCCTTTAAATGAAGTGTTCCTATACATTCTAAATTGTTTATAATTCAGAAAGCAGAATCCTCTTCCATCTTTTTCTTTTCCTTATAAGCTATCGGTGAGAGAAAGAGGACCTTCATTATCCATTATTTCATGAACTAGAGCGAGCTTCATTCTTCTCTCATCACTTCATCCAAACACTCTCCATCGGGTCTCCCTTCCTCTACTCTTGACAGCGTCCCTTTCAGAAATCTTTTCATAATAGTTTCGCTATCAGGTATTTTTAAAAAGATTGGTCTTATCTAAATCAAAGCATTAATCTCATAGAAGAGTTAGAGCTTCTCCCTTCCCTCCAATTTGGAAATGGCGCCTGGTGTGTGGGAAGAGAAGCAGTAGGAAGATAAGGAAGAGGACTCTGCTCTGTTCTTTTATGCTCCTTTCATCCTTCCTCACCTCACCCCCACCCTTGCTCCATTCATTTCCAGATCCTGAGAGATGCAGCATCAAAAACTAAAGTATTGTTTGCAGTTATTATTTGACTATTAAATGCATCCTGCATGATGGTCTTCCAAATATAGGATCTCATAAGACACGTCTGTGGAGTTGGGAGATACTCAACAAGGTTATATGGTCTACATGTTTCCTGCAACAGTGAACTCTTCAACAGACCTGTTATATCCAGCCCCTCTCTGCTTTGCCACTGTAAGCAGCCCTCTTTGATGGGGTTCGCTTGGCTCACAGAAATTATAATATTAGTGCAGTTTTAGAAACTGCTGACCCCTTCCTCCTGGCCCTTCAGTTAAGGGCAGCTCTATTTTGTTTCCTATCTTTAGTCTTCCCTAGAGGAGAAGCAGAAAGCTATTATGATCATACTTTGCTCCAAATTATGGGGGTCCACGTGTCAGATTCTTTCAAGAAAATGCTCACACTCTGCTAATGTAGAGGCATGGGAAAAGTCCTCTAGTCTCTACCATTTTGCAAACATCCAGCCAGAGCCTGAGATGCCAACCCACCATTTCATAGATAACTCTGAAAGAGAGAAAGCACAAGCAAGAGGGAACAGCAGAGAGAGAGGGAGAAGCAGGCTCCCCACCAAGCTGGAAGCCCTAGCCTGGGATCATGACCTGAGCCAAAGGCAGATGCTTAACCAACTGAGCTGCCCAGGATGCACTCCTCCACCATAACTTTTAAAAGCACTACTCTTGGGCACCTGGGTGGCTCAGTGGATTAAAGCTTCTGCCTTCACCTCAGGTCATGATCTCAGGGTCCTGGGATGGAGCCCTGCATTGGGCTCTCTGCTCAGCAGGAAGCCTACCCCCACCCCGCCTCTCTGCCTCCTTGTGATCTTTTTCTCTCTGTCAAATAAATAAATAAAATCTTTTTAAAAAATTAAAAAAAATAAAAGCAATATCTTGCATTCCCCAGCACTTGACTTGGAGCTGAGGGAAACATCTCCCTTCCCTCCCTGTAAGAGAAGAAAAAGAAATGCCATGTTGCTTTCGATTCCTATGAGTTCCCTTCCAAGGATCTTAAATGAATCTTTCTTCTGAATAGACCAGAGACAGATACCCAGATTGGTGATCTGACCCCTTTTCAGTAATTCCTGTTGGGTTGTGTCTAGCACCTCTTTTTTGAAGTAGGGAGGTAACTCTCACCCAGTGTCCTAAGTTTTGCATTCTCAAGTATTTAAAACAACAGAACATCTACCATTCCTTATGTTGTTATAGATGTAACAGATGTTACAGATGTTATAGATGTGATTTCGAATAAAACTATGTTATGTCTTTCTGAATTGCCACCCAACTGCCTCGAAAGGAGAAATCCAAAATAAGAGGCTGAAGGCCCTCACTTGAAATGGCTCTGTTCCTCAGAAACTGTCCTTTTATTGAACTGTTCTGTGATTCAGCCCAAGTGGAAAGGGCATAAGGCAAAGGTAATTAAAAGGCCGATAGAAAGAGCAGCACATTATCCTAATTACATTCTTCCTGGTGTAAATAAACCCATCTGCTTCAGTCGCTACATTAATAAACTAGCCCAGGTATCTATCAACTAAAATTAAAAATCTGGACCATAATAAAATTGACAAACATATCCTGCATTAGCAATGAATTAGGACTATCAGTATTATCTATTAGTAAACTTAAAAAGCTACAGTCTTGGGTGGCTCAGTGGGTTAAGCGGCTGCCTTCCGCTCGGGTCATCATTCCAGGGTCCTGAGATGGAGCCCCGCATCGGGCTCCCTACTCAGCAGAGAGCCTGCTTTTCTCTCTCCCCCTCTCCCTGCCGCTCTGCTTACTTATGCTCTCTCTCTAGCTCTCAGTCAAATAAACAAATAAAATATTTTAAAAAAAAAAAAGCTACAGTCTTCATATTTAGAAGATGGATGATTCACAAATGTTTTCTTTAAGATTTGGGAAAATAAAATCCAACTATAAACACTACATTAGTTTTATTTTGTTTACAATTTCTAAGTAAACTTCGTGATCAGGAAAGTAAACTATCCTGTAAATATCATGTCACTAGCTTCCTTATTCTAATTTTGTACATAAAATTGCCATTAGGTAGAATTGGGGAAAAAGCTGAAATCCAGACTCAGAAAATCCACATTCACACTCTTGGCCCCAAAACTTACTGGCTGCATAATTTTAGGCAAATCACTTACTCTTACTCAGCCTTGGTTTCCAATTTATAACAGTAATGATAACAACAGTGGGATGCTTTGTCATGGAACTGTAAACCACTTTGCAAATATTAGCTTTCTCTCTCAAAAAAAAAATTTTTTTTCTGTTAGATCACATAAGAAGAATTTACTTGAATGACTAGTAGCACAGTCCTTGGAGTCAGACAGTCTCAGCAATTACTCAAGGTCAGTAGGTATTTGCTGAGCAAATAATGAAATATTTGTTCAACCTCATCCTATGTCAGAATTCCAGTCAAATTGTGTGTCATCTCCAAACTTCAATTTTCATGCATGTAAAATATACAATAAGAATACCTACTTCAGTGATTCTCAATCACAGCACAAATGAGGAACTCTAGTCTCTGACTCAGTAGGTCTGAGGCAAGGTCTAGACAAATAGTATTTGTATGCTTCACACGTATTTGGAAAATAACACAGAAGTGAGAGCCACTAAGCTTCTTCTCAGAGCTATGGTGAAGATTAAATGAGGAGATGCATACAGATACTTAATTAAGAACACATACTTAATTCATATAAGTATATAGATCATATCCTGCTTTTTTTTTTTTAAAGATTTTATTTATTTATTTGACAGACAGAGATCATAAGTAGACAGAGAGGCAGGCAGAGAGAGAGGAGGAAGCAAGCTCCCTGCCGAGCAGAAAGCCCGATGGGGGCTCGATCCTAGGACCCTGAGATCATGATCTAAGCCAAAGGCAGAGGTTTAACCCCCTGAGCCACCCAGGCGCCCCTCACATCCTGCTTTTTAAAACATTATTTTATGCATATTTATAAAAATATTTTATATAACATATAAGAGATAATCAGTGAATTATTAAAGCAGTGCTTCTCAAACTTTGGCGTGAGTCTAGTGGGATGTCAGGTAACGTGTAAGAACAGATTGCTGGGTCCTACCCCCAGAGTTTCCAATTCAGTAGGCTTGAGGTGGGACCCAAGAATTTGCATTTCTAGCTGGTTCCCAGATGCCACTGATGCAGCTGTCCAAGTCATGACACTTGGAGAAAATACTACGTTAGAGAAACATTAATCACATCCGAAAATTATGTCTGTATAAAATGAAAACAAACAATAGTCAGGAAATACAGTATCAAAATTTTATAGTTTCAATGTCAGCGAATTTAACTCTGTTTGATGATCTGAAATACAGTCTTATATGATGACACCTTTCTCAACAAAGCCTCAGAAGACTCCTAGGGTGAATGGGAAGGTCACATCTTTGCAGTCCCATTGCAATTTGTATCAATTTGCCAGGTGTCGTTGCACTTAGCTTTGTAGGGAAATGAACTGGTAAAGCATTACTTTTTCCATTTAGTAGACAGCAAGGTCCTTGGAGGTAGAGATCAGGTCATACTTATCTATGTACCCTCAGAGCCCAGCACAGTGCCTGCAGACACTCAATAAAATGCTTAATGAATGAATGGAAACTCACTTGGCATAAAGTAATTTTGTGATTTTTTTTTTTTTATTGTAGTCTCATGGTAACCCCACAGTAAAGTTTAGAGGTATACAGACAACCATCTCCCTGTCATACCTCTTTCATTAGAGCAGAGGTTCTCAAAGGAGGTAAACTCTCCTACCACCCTCCTAAACAAAAGTTTGGCCTTAAACCAAAGAAATAATACCAATAGCAACAATTGGCAAGCATATAACAGTTTGTTTTACCAACAGACTTTGTAACCTGGGGCTCTATCACAAAGTTAGTTAGTGGTAGATTAGAAGAAAAAAAAAATAGTCTCACTCTGAGTCAAACACTCTTTTTTTAAGATTTCCTTCTTTACTCTTGGCCACCTGGTCTATTATCTAATCTGAACCTCATCAGTAGTTGCTTCACCTCTGACAGCTCACTTTCTGTACTGAGGCAAGATGATGGCCTGTGTCAGGAGAGCCCTTCCCTTCAGATGGTATTTTGATAATTAGCTTATTTTTATGACTTTTTCTTCATTCAGCTATGTGGCTCAGTTCTTTTTTTTTTTTTTTTTAAGATTTTATTTATTTATTTAAGAAAGAGACAGTGAGAGAGAGCATGAGAGGGGAGAGGTCAGAGAGAGAAGCAGACTCTTTGGAGCGGGAGCCTGACATGGGGCTTGATCCCAGGACCCTGAGATGTGGGATTATTCTTTCTAGAATAAGATATCTGATCCCCATATCGACTCCATAATGTTTTTCTTATTTAAATATATATATATATATATATATATATATATATATTCATTTATTTCCTCAATAATACATACAGTTAAAATGGTTTGATAAATGCTGTAACAAGTGAAAGCCTAAGGAGGTATAGAGGGACTTAAAGCATGAGTAAGCAGAATTAAAGCACCTTTTTTCTACTTTCTTGTATTGTGTGTGCATGTGCACGCACACAAACACCACTCTAATTCCAGTCCATAAATGAAAGACCTCTGTTGCCCCACCTGCCATGTCATCTACAGACAATAGAGCCAATTCCAGAGCACGTGGTGAAAGCAACATTGAACTAAAGTCATTTTAATCTAGACTTGCCTAAGTTCTGGCTGTGTAACTTGGGAAAGTAATCTTTACCTTTCTGAACCAAAGTTTATTTATCCAAAATGAAGTTAAGCGAACCCATTGGTAGAATCTTCCATTTTTAACACAGCCTGGAGTTTTAACTCTAATGATCTCTAACTACATATCATAACTTGCTAATCAGAAATTGATTGAAAACTATCTTAAAATTTTAGACTTTAATATTGATGAGTATTTCAAGGTACATTATTTTAAAAATATGCTGAGCCCTAGTCACATGAATTTCACAATCAATACTAAAGAAGGTAAGAAAAACTGACATCACAAATGGAAATACATCAGCTTTTAAAAATTGAGATGAAAAATGAAGTTCTAAAAGGGAAAAAAAGAACATGTTTAAATATAGCATGAGTGTCTAAGTCAGATCTAAATGTCATTAGTGTCTTCAAATGAAATGTTAAAAGAATTCTCATTTGTATCATAGTATCTGACTATCTACAGAGTAGAAAAATAACAAGATTAAAAGTTAGGAAAGCTGAACCTCCGTATTAATAATATCCCATTTGCAGGTAAACCTTTTAAAAAACTGTCCATATGTCACAAATAAACTGACATTCAAAGTTATAATGAAATCATCCAGTGCTATGTAAATTGATAATAAGCAACAAAAATTCTTTGGTGAAGGTGCTTTCTTTATCTTTAGAAATGGGGAAAATACTATCTACAAATTTTCTCTCCCTCCTGAAGATTAATGAGCTAACAATTAAAAGGTTTCATACCTTGGAGGAAAGCTAACAAGACAACAGATATAGGCAGGGCATATGGTACCTTTTTCTTTTAAATCATATTAATAAGAAAAAAAAGATTAAAATCACAATGTTAAATAATAACAACCTTCACATCAAGTTAGTTTTTCAAGATATAATATTTAGCTCCAGATCTTACCAAAACATATATAGTTAAATACAAATAGATAAATTAATTTGACAATCCTTAAAATTATACTTGGTATTAAATAGCTGTGGTTTTTAAGGAAACCATTTTCAATAAATTACTTTTTATTAACCAAGACTAACCCAAAATAAGAAAATAATTATACCAAAGGAAGGAAGGAAAGAAGGGCGGGAGGATGAGAGGGAGGGAAGAGAAAAAAATATCTCTCCAGGTATTTCAAAAATAATTCCAGAGTAATGGGATTTAAAGACGCCAAATGTGGAAAAGTCATTTATTAGAAACTGAAGAGTGTCTCTAGGTGACAGTGATATATCCTCTGGAAAAGATACTGCCTAAGGGCAGCCTTTCATGCCCTGTTCACCACTCTCCTCTCATTGCCTATATTTTTTTTTTAAAGATTTATTTATTTATTTGACAGAGAGAGATTACAAGTAGGCAGAGAGGCAGGCAGAGAGAGAGAGGAGGAAGCAGGCTCCCTGCTGAGCAGAGAGCCCGATGCGGGACTCGATCCCAGGACCCTGAGATCATGACCTGAGCCGAAGGCAGCGGCTGAACCCACTGAGCCACCCAGGCGCCCTCATTGCCTATATTTTTAAATCAGAATTTTTCTGTCTAAACATACCTGACTTCAGTGTTTCAAAAACATCTCAAAGGCCCTGACACAGAAGTTATTTATTCCCTGTAGATCATGAAACCAACTTTTTCTGCAATAAGTTTTTCTGCAGACGAGTTCAACAGTTCCCTCTTTTAAGTCTTAAAGGAATAAAAAGAGTAGGGGCACCTGGGTGGCTCAGTCGGTTAAGCATCTGCCTGTGGCTCAGGTCATGATCTGAGGGGTCCTGGGATGAGCCCCTCATAGGGCTCCATGCTCAACAAAGCATGGAGCCCTATGAGGGCTGCCCTCTGCCTCTGCCTCTCCCCCTGCTCATGTCCTCTCTTTCTCTCTCAAATAAATAAAATAGAAAGAAAGAAAGACAGACAGACAAACAGTAACAGCTCCCTATTATCCAGAAACAGATTCACATTATGGATTATTCAGAAATAGTCTGGGGAACTCTTCCTACTATGGGAAGAAGGAACACCTGCTCGGAGCTCTGTCTGTCGGTCTCAGTTTAGGAGCAGGCATAAGTGCTCTATTCCATTCACTGCAAAAGAACTACATCCTAAAATTCACTCACATATTCATTCAACTAATTATTATTGAACACTTACTAAGTGTTAGGCATCAAAATAAAAATTTAGTAGTCTCTAAGAAGTTTATACTTTAGGGGGCGCCGGGGTGGCTCAGTTGGTTGAGTGGTTGCCTTCAGCTTCGGTCATTATCCCAGGATCCTGGGATCAAGTCCCTCATTGGGCTCCCTGCTCAGCAGAGAGCCCGCTTCTCCCTCTCCCTCTGCCTGCCTCTCTGCCTACTTGTTCTCTCTATCTCTCTGTCAAATAAGTAAATAAAAATCTTTTTTTAAAAAATGAGCTTATGCTGGGCAGCATACTTTGAAAATAAAAAAGAAGTTTATGGTTTAATTTCATTTTCATGTGAAAATGTATTGTCAATAAAGGAAGAATAGGACAAAAAGAAAAATGAATATAAAAACTATAGGAGTTCTAGTTAAAGGAAGATGATTTAGCATCACTTTCTTCTGTACCTTTTTGTTAGAACTTGAGCTATTATTTTATATCAGACCTTGGAATAATTTTCTAGCTAACTTTCTAATTTATAACATTATTATAAGATAATACTCTCACAATTTGGAGCTAACATCGGATTTTGTACTATCCAATCAGTACAATTCCCTAGATACATCAATAATAAATTCACTTTCCCTTTAATGGGCCACATTAACTTTTAGACTCAGATGCTACTGAGCCTCTTTAATCTAAATAGATAGTTCAACATGGTAAATGCACACACACATATACACACAGATGTTTATTAAAACATTGTATACACAGAGAAAACCTGGAAAATTCAGCTATATATGTTTTATATACATATATATATTCAGTTAGAAATGTTATATATGTTAGTTATGCTACTGATTATCATTAAACCATAAAAATTATGAAGACGATGTAAAAATATAGAGAAATATGTATGTTTGATTTATTCAATGTTATAGCCATTTAGTATCTATGACATGCCCAGAGTTATACCAGACATTTTAGATTATAGGATAAATATCACACAATCAGAACTCAAGGAGCTCACAGCCTAGTCATGGACATCTATGGAGGGCCCTAAAGAAGTGGATAGCAAACGGGCACGTGTAAACCCCAAGCTGTGCGAGGCAGCAGTCCTTTGCTGCAATCCAGTAAAATGCAGGTCCAAATTGGGGCACATGACAACCTACACAAAGCCAGGTTTGATCCAAGAGAACTAAGTCAAGATACAGAAAGACAGAAAGCAGCCCTACCAAAGAGCAGAATGCTTCCAGACAGCTGGCTTGGGAAAGGGTGCTGTTCTTTCAGGCACCAAGCACAGACTAGCTGGCCTGAACTGCCTGATGGTGTCACCAGAACAGTGGGAGGCAGGGGTGCAGGAGTCAGCTACGGCACGGGCGATGTTTGGACCCTGGGTTGTTAAGGCGCTGACTGATTTTGTCAGATTTTTTGGTTCCTTTTACTTCAGGGCAGTGGCAAAACTGAAGACCCACAGAAGGACTGAGAAAGGAGATGGACTCTACAATTTAAATCATCTGGGAGCACTAATAGAAGCATGTGCAAGTCCAGGAGCTCCAGAGAGGAAGTGCTTAACTCAGCTATAGGGTAGGGGCAGGGCGGGAGTGCCAGAGGGGAAGATGGGGAAAGTTTCACAGAGACTGTAGGGACATTCGTGTTGAAGCTTGAAAGATAAAAAGGGATTTTCATCATAACCAAAAAATCTAGTATCAGAAAGACAGAGAAGCACAAAAGAATGTGTGTGGTCCCCAGTGTTAGAATGGTAGGATCATTAAACTTAGGATAGATGTGGGAGGTGGTGGGAGATAAAGCAGAAAAGGTAATTATGGGTCAGATCCTAGAGAACCTTGTGTGCCTTGTTGTGAAATTCTGATTTTTACACTGGGGTGGTAACAGAGAACCATTATTGGATTTTAAGGATGTGAAGTGATCAGATTTGCCTTGTAGGAATACAAGATTTGCAATAGAGTGAAAAAATTAATTGTAGATGATGAAAGTCTAATGCAAGAAGACCTGTTAGTGTACAGGTGGTTCGATTCATACTAGAAATGATGAGTGCTCAGTTATACCTTGGAATTAGAGAGAAGTAGATGCTTAGGATCGACAGTAGTGACTGACTGGATCAGGGCTAAGCAGGGGCATGGAAAAAGAATGAAGGATAACTTCAGATTTTCAGCTTGTGAAACCAAGTGGATAAAAATGCCATAAAATAAAATCACAGCTATGGAGAACTATACATGAACAAAGACCAAATGAAAAAAAATAAAATTAAAATGGGGGTTAGGACAGTAGGATGGTTTCCCAAAATCCTTTCAGTGTTCTATTGTACATACAAAATTATTTGGGACTACATCTAGGTTTAAATGCAGGCTCTGCAAATTACTAGTTTATAACTAAATAGATTAGTTAACTTCCATGGATTTATTTTCAGCCAATATTAATTTGTTTATAATTCCTCTCGTTTTGAAGACGATTTAAAATAGTTTCAGAAATACCTACAATTCAACAAAACAAAGTATATGGAGACGACGAGAAACAAAATAAATCCACAAATGTCTGATATACAAGTCTTGAGTGAACTCTCAGACTCAGTTCTGAGCTTCCTAGCTGTCTACCCATAGTAAGAGACGCCATGAACTCTGTTTATCCACTGTTAGCTAGTGGCTTCTCCAAGAAACTTCTCCATCAGATACTCATAACACAGATACTTTTGTAAATAGTGATCAGCACAAGAAACAACACCTGCGAACTTAATAGGATGCCAAGCATCTCAATGTCAATCAATGTTACAACAACTAAGCACAAATCAGCAAAAGCACGTCTGTGGGGGCCAAAATAGCCCAAGCTGGGTAAAGAGCTATTTCAGGGTCTGGCTGACTCCAAGCAAAAGTTTTAGCATATCTATAGGAATCAAAGGACTGCATGTTTATTCAGGAAATCCTTCGTAAAGAGCCCTCCAATAATCAAAGACTTGATTATTGAACCGCTATTTTAACAATGGCAATTCTCTAGAGATTTTTCTGCTTTAATACATTAAAAACCCCATTTTTCAGAAATACAGGATACAGAATAAAACCTCATTAAACAGGACGAATTACAGGAAAGAAGTCTAGACTCACGAAAATTCTAAATACTCAAAAGATATTTCAATCTTTTTAATATAAGAAGTTAGCTTTAAAAATGCCCATTGAGTGCTTTGGTGAGTGCTGTGAAGTGTGTAAACCTGGCAATTCACAGACCTGTACCCCTGGGGATAAAAATATATTATATGTTTATAAAAAGTTAAAAATTAAAAAAAAAATGCCCATTGAAATTCCTCGAAGACTTCCTTTAGAAAGTTGTTTCGAGGCACCTGGGTGGCTCAGTCGTTGAGCGTCTGCCTTCGGCTTAGGTCATGATCCCAGGGTCCTGGGATCGAGCCCCGCATCGGGCTCTCTGCTCAGCAGGAAGCCTGCTTCACCCTTTCCCACTCCCCCTGCTTGTGTTCCCTCTCTCACTGTCTCTGTCAAATAAATAAAATCTTAAAAAAAAAAAAATTGTTTCTAACGTATATAATTTTCTAACATTTAGTGCTGCCAAAACCTTGAAAACTGTGCTTCCCAAGTAGGTTAAACAGGTTACATGCCTCTCTTGACCCACACAAACTTGTGTATAATCTATTACTTTGCTTACTCTTCATCATACCTAGGGCATTAATTCAGAATCCAGCAGTGAGAATCTACAGAGGTTAAAACATAAGGAGTGTTTAGAATTAGGCATGTGAAGTGTACGTCCTCCTTTTGTCTTCATGTTGTTTCTATAGATTACTAAATAAAAGTTTAATGTGTGGTAAGTGTGATAACAATTCAATGCAGAGTTTCCATGAAGTTTCACGAAGTACATATTTCAATGTAAGGCTTTGGTAGCGGGTAAGAAGGATGAGGGAAGAGGCAGATTCCAATTTTATTCTTTATAACTACAAGTCTGTCCTACCCCGTACAGCTAAGATACCTCTGGACACATTTACTAATGACCAAAAAATTTTTTTCCCAACTTAATGGCTCTTCTTTAGTCACTGATACTCTTGCACTACAGTAAAGGTGTTAGGTCAGCAGAATCAATGTCATTGCCATGGGAAAAGAATGTGATGACTTTCTTGTGCAGCCAAACAAAAGAACTGTGAATAAGAGGCTGAAAACAGTGAATAAAAAGAAAAAAGAACTTAATTCAAACTGAAAAATACTGTTAATACTTGAATTTGTGTAGTATTAATGTCCATTAATAATGTTTTATAGTATTTTTTTTCATTTTGTGACTTTGGGTATTTTTCAAGTAATATTTACAAAATGGACACGATCATAGCCTAACTTTAAAATGACTTTTAAGTTCTTTGTAAGGCAAACCTGGAGTGACAATAATTTTTTAATAAAATTTTACTGTGGGGATGCCTGGGTGGCTAGCTGGTTAAGCCAGGTCAGGTCATGATCCCAGGGTCCTGGGATCGAGTTCCCCATCACGCTCCTTGCTCAGCAGGGAGCCTGCTTCTCTGCCTCGGCCTGCTACTCTGTCTGCTTGCCTTGAGCACACTTTCTCTCTTTCTCTCTCTGACAAATAAATAAATAAATATGATCTTTTTTTTAAAAACTTCTAAAAAATAATAAAATAAAATTTTACTGTCAATTACAAAATCTTTTTTTTTTCTCTCATGATTTGAATACTGAAACACAGGCAAATGATCTACAAAATACACCCCAAAATCCATCCTTTAAAGTTCTTAAAATGCACAAATTTTAAATTGCTTCTTATAAAACTGGATTTTGGAAAAAAATGCACTGAATATGGCAATTCTTTTTTTAAATCTTTTTATTTTTATTTTATTTTTTTTAATTCCAGTATAATTAACATATAATATTATATTAGTTTTGTTCCTACAGGAAAATTGCTCAAGCACTTAGGACCAGTCCTGACTGCTGTTCTTTACATGATAGGGTTAGTAAGAGTGCAGCTCTCCGCTAAAGTCCTAATGGCCAAAAGAAGCCACAGAAAAGTAGTTCGGGGGCTACTCATCTTTCACATTAAAGAGAGATAGAGCCAGAGCTTAACAAAACATTGTGGTTTTGATCCTTTCTTTCACAAAATATTTAGACATATGCAGAACAGGAATCAACAATGTGAAATTGTGGTACCTCAACTGAACTAGCGATTTTTAACTGTGACTTTAATGTTCCTTTAATATCACGAACCCTAATGAGAACCAGTGTAAGTTTACTGAAAAACTGTAAGATGCAATGGCAACCAACAGAGGGAGAGAGAAAGGAGGCGGCAAAGAGAAAGCAAAGCAAAGAGAAATGTTCTTATTTTGAACCCTAATTGTTAAAAAGTTGTGCCTCGTCTAAACAGAATAATGAGATAGGTAAAGCCAACTGTTTTGGATTCCTTTTTCAGAAATAGCTTCCTAGCTCCCCTCTGGAAGAATGGAAAAATAATGGGGCTAGCCTGGAAATTCTCAACCTCCGTGCTATTGACAATTCAAACCAGGTCATTCTTTGCTGTAGGGACTGTCCTAAGCGTCCTGGGATGTTTACTAGCCTCTCTGGTGTCGACTCACTAGATCCCAATACCACTACTCCAGTCATGACACTACAAGACGGCCTCCACACACTACAAAAGTGACTCCAGTGTATTTTTTATTTTTTCTTTAGCTCTTTTGAGCTTTTCACCTGAGAGAATGGACTACTACAGCCAGAAACATGATGTCTAGTAAACCTTTCTCTCCTGGCAACTTTCTCCTATTGTGGCATATTTTATTAAATAGATTGCCCAGAGGTCCATTTATATGCCTCTTTTAGTGCTATATTTACTATATTTAAAGAAATAAAGATAAAAAGAAACATAACTCAGTGACAGAAAGTCGTTCTACACGAACTCTTCCTTACCTCCCCAGGAAACTGTCAAAAAAGCAGCCAAAAAATGTAAAATAGTAAAAGAGAGGTTAAAGACCATCTCAAAAAGCAAAGAGTAACACACAACAAGGAACGAAACCTATTATTTCTCCCATCTCAAAAAAATCAAATTCTCTTCTCTAGGGCTCCTCCCACTCCCAGCCGCAGCACCTCTGCTTTGCCCCTTTTGCAACAACACCCTTCAAAAGAGGGAACGAAGCTTCTCTAATCCTCCTCCCATCTCTCGTAACCTGGTCCCTTCAGACCATGACTGCCACCACAGTGAAACCACCCTTGCCAGGGTTTGCAGTCACCTTCACGTTAATAAATCCAGTGGCGATTTCTAAGTCCGCCTCATCTTACTTCACCTATGGACAGCATTTAAGGCAGCTGATTATTCCTCTTCTTTCCCACGCTTTCCCCCTTAGCCCCAGGACCCCACACTCTCTTGATTTCCCCCTTACTCACTAGTTACTGTTTTTCAATCTCCTTTACCGGTTTCCTCCTCTTCTCTCCTTCCTCTTCATAACGCAGCAAGCCTGGGCTCAGGTCATTTATCTCAGTCTGCACTCATTTCCCGGTGAGTCAGCCAGTCTGTGGCCTTAAATACCACCTATGTTCTGATGACTCCCAAACTGCCTCTCTCCCAGACTCCAGACTCAAATATCCAACCTCCTATTTGTCACTTCCACTTGAATATCAAATAAATGTTTCAAACCCAGGTATGTCTAAAAGTGAACCCCCAATCTTTCCCCCTAACTTTGCCCCATCCACAATTTTCTAATAACACTGACGGCAACTCCATCCTATTAGTCACTCAAGCCAAAAACCGTGCAGTCATCCGTGATGCCTATCTTTCTCTCACCCTCCACACACCGTTAGTTCAGAAAACCATATCAGCTTCACCTTCAGAATACATTCGGTTGTCCTTGCATTTCTCATGTCTCGTGCTTTTCCCCTAATGGATGCCACTAGCATCTCTCAACTGAAATACTGCAAACATCTTACTAGTCTCTTCTGGTTTCTCTCCTTGCACCTATAGGACACTCTCAACACAGTAGCCCCAACAATTCTTTTAAGAGGTAAGTCATGGGACAGCTGGGTGGCGCAGTTGGTTGGGCAGCAGATTCTTGGTTTGGGCTCAGGTCAAGATCTTGGCATCCTGACACTGAGCCCCACAGTGGTGTTGGGCACTCCACTGGACATGGAGACTGCTCAAGATTCTCTCTTCCTCACCCACTCATGCTCACACACTCTCTCTCTAAAATAAATAAATCTTTAAAAAAAATAAAATGTAAGTCATATCATATCACTCTTCTGCTAAAAACCTGTTAAAAACCTTCAAGGTTAAAGTCAAAGTCCTTTATTTCACTTAATTAATAAGCTAGTGATTTTTTAAAGTAATCTCTATACCCATTGTGGGGCTTGAACTCATGAACCCAAGATTAAAAGGGCTCCACTGACTGAGCCCACCAGACACCCCCAAGGTAAATTCCTTTAAAGTGTCTAAAGGGCCTAATGGAAGCTGGTCCTCCCTCGTCTTCTTGATCCCCTTTCCTACTTCTATTCTCCTTTCTAAATTCACCCAACCTGCTCTCTGTTTATCTAGAAGGTTATTCCCCTGCCATGAGTAACTATTTAACCTTCTCCAACGTTACCTCTCAATTAGGTCTATCCTAAGCATCCTAGTACTACCCACAACTGATCTCCATCATCCCGTAACAGCGTTCCAAATCCTCCTCACCGTGCTCTACATTTTTTCACAACATTTTTCAATTTTTAATATCAACGATTTGCTTATTAGTGTTTATTATTCATTACCTATCTTCCCTATGTAGAATGGAAACCTCAAAAAAGCCTCCATTTTCTTCTCTGGTAAGTCCCTCAGAATTGTACCTAGTGCAGAATACGTCTTCAGCTAATATTTGTCAAATGAATGAGTGAAATAAAATGGATGAATATCCCACTCTGAAATAGAAGGGATTGCAGCCTTCTTCTTTTTTTTTTTTTTCTTTATCCTTTTTCTCACTTTCCTGGTTACACATCAAAGCACTAGCTGGGCTGGGAGGGAGAAGGGATTCTTTGGTAGGAAGGAGTAGACAAATATAACTGGAGACCTTTTTACTGGTAGATTATAGGTTTTAAGAGACTTTTTGTCTTTTCAGTTTCAGCTGTGAAGTCTCAGGCTGTCTGGGGATTTTAGGACTTCTGTGTTCTCTTTACCACTATGATTTTTAGTTCAGTGGGGCTTCTGGTTGGAAGGTACCTTCTAAACTGAGAGAAACAAAGGAGCTAGGGATGAGGATCAAAAAATATGGGAAAGTGACAGGCTGCTAAAAGAAACTCCAGAAAAACAGGAAAAGAGATCTTTAGGTTTTCAGTCCAATTCACTACAGTAGGAAAGACAGCTAAAATTCAAGGACATGCCTGAGATTAGTAAGAAAGATTGTGAACTAGAGTGTTCTTTTTATTAAGAGACTGAAAGTGACAGATAGGGTTCAAGATAACTGTCAAAATAAGTAAATTAATCCCATTGTAGCGGAGTGTTTTTTAAAAAAATATATTCTTCCACACGCATCTCCCCTAATATTTATATACCCCTGAGAAGGTCTCGATCTCCCAAGAGAGAGATGCAAAAATAATAAATTACAAATATATTATTATCTAATGTTATGCAACAAATTACTCCAAAATTTAGTGGCCTAACACAATAGTAACCATTTATTCTCTCTCACAGTTTCTGTGATACAGGAATCCAGAAGCAGCTTAGTGGGCATTTCTGGGTTAGGGTTTCTTGCGAAATTTAGTCAGATGTTGACTGAGGCAATGGACAACTGAAGGTTTAACTGGAATGGAGGGTATGTTTGCAAGGTTGATCGCTCATATGGCTGGCAAGCTGGTGCTGGTTCTTAGCAGGAGGGCTCAGCTCCTTCCCACAGTGGGCCTTTCTACAGGGATATTTGAATGTTTTCACAATACAGCAGCTAGTTTTCCCTGAAGTAAGCAAGATAGGAAAGCAAAAGATACACAAGAGCTAGGAGAAGCTACAATGCTTTTATGTACAATGTAGCTTTCTACTATACTTTACTGGTCACACAGGTCAGCCCAGATTCAGTGTAAGAGGGAAGACTGTAAGGGTGTGAATACCAGTAGACAAAGGACATAGAGGACATCTTGAAGGCTGGCTACCACAACAGTAAAATCGTTTGTCACATGAACAGCAAAATAACCTCAATTCAGGGGTGCCTGGGTGGCTCAGTGGGTTAAGCCTCTGCCTTCAGCTCAGGTCATGATCTCAGGGTCCTGGGATCAAACCCCACATCGGGCTCTCTGCTCAGCGAGAAGCCTGCTTTCCCCTCTCTCTGCCTACCTCTTTGCCTACTTGTGATTTCCCTCTCTGTCAAATAAATCAATAAAATCTTTAAAAAATAAAAAAATAATCTCAGTTCATCTTAGAGTTGACGTGGATGCATCTTTTCCTGCTTATACCACTTCAAAAAGCGTGATCATTTATTCACCTTGTTTTGCCTTTCCATCTCTAGTGAGAGGCAAAATATAATGTAATATATATATAATACATAATATAATATAAAACCATTATACAATATCATCTTACATCTGTGAGCATTTTTTTATTAACAATGTATTTTTAATTTTAAATGCAATAAAGTTGTGACACTTCTGAGGAAAGTATAAGAAGATATATCATCCTCTTGATTCAGAAGGGAAAAAACATGATCTACCTTTCTACATTAGGTTTGATAAACCTTGAGGGAAATGAACAGATATTAAAATACTGGATGTAAAAAAAAAAAAATACTGGATGTAGACAATGTAAAAAGAGTCACTGGACTTGGTTATGTCTCTATCCACAGTATACAATTTACTCCTAGACCTCAGGAAAGCACCTAATGTCTTTGTATCTCAATTTCCTCATATGTAAAATGCAAATAATATTCATTCACATATGTAAAGAGTGAAGTATGAATATAAATTGGGAACTGAGCTCTATCATACATATGTAAATATATATGTAACATATAAAGATAGAGATATAAATAGAGCTAGATATAGATCTGTCTTACCCAGAATATGTTTTTACAAAGAGTAAACTTGGAGCACCTGGGTGGCTCAGTTGGCTAAGCATCTGATTTTGGCTCAGGTCATGATCTTAGGGTCCTGGGATCCAGCCCTCAGTGGGGAGTCTACTTTTCCCTCTCCAGATGCCCTTCCCCCATTCATGCTCACTCTCTTGCTCTCTTTCTCCCCAAATAAATACATGAAAAATCCTTTTAAAAAAAAGAGAATAAACTTAACCAAATTTGAAATAGATATTTCTGGACTTTAAATTATATACACGTATATATGTACATATAATATATAATATGCACGCATGTATATATACATGGGCACACAAACACACACATATATACAATCAAGACATAAATCTTGGCTTATACAGAATATATATTTATAAATAATAAATAATCTTGATCAAATTCCTTACAGACCTACACTATTCATATGTGGCAGCATCACTCACCTCTTTATCATTCTTCTAATAACTCTGTGGACACTGAGCATTTCTTCTAACTCCAACATACTGTGATTCTCAATAGTATGAAAAAGAGCTGATGTCACAAACACATTATGTTGCAGTATCACTAAGGGCCAGATCCATTCTTAGTTACATAATCCCTGAGGTCCTACCAGCCTTGCTAGGCTCAAAAGAGAGACTTAGAGTTCAAAGAAAGAGACAGAGGGGACTAAACAAAGCCCTGACCCAACAAAAATTCTTAGTATATTCTCAGTATTAATCTTTGGCAAAGCAGTAGACAGTTTGGAGTTGGAAAAAGGCGATGGAGGGCTTTAAAATGTTTATCATTTATATCTTCCCTAAACACCATAGCACTTTCTAATCACAAATGCTTAGGGAGTAGAAAATCATCCAAAACACCCTATACTTTCCTACCCCCTGCCAATATCTCCACAATAAGATCAGAGACCCAAGGGTAAACTTTCCCTGCTAACTAGCTGTCAAGCAGCTCCCGCCAACAAATGACAGTTTTTATCATTCTTTCATGCTGCTTTCATCTGTGAGATCTGTAATCCATAAGAACAACCTAATAATGATTAAGTAAAATCAAAGTGATCTTTTAAAAGCCTGCATGCTTTGTTATAAATGCTTCACAAGTAAAAGATCAGTCAGAAGCATAAAGGTACCCTGATTTGAACTTCCTTTGTGTTTGAATTAGAGTGTTTCTTTTGGAACACTCTCACATCAAGCTTCCGCTTCTCTTGGCAAAAATCATGAATTGGCTGATGTTGTTGTAGAGGTTTTCCTATGTCCCCTTTCCCACCATCACTCTTCTTTCACGGACTCCTTTCCGTTACCTAGGAGTCCCTCCTGCTGCCTTCCGCATTCCACCTACCCACACTCATGTTCCAGACTCTTTACAATTCTCCCTTCTAACATTACAGTATGTTTGTCCAAAGATTAGGCTTCTTTGTGAGTCTTGCTAGGTGGCTAACTAACCCAACAATCATTACCACAATTTTGAATTAGTACTTGTTTTCTTTACAATTGTTTTTCAAGCAGAAATTTTTAGAAATTCTATCAACATCTCTGCCCAAAATATTGTAGGTATTTTGGTAAGCAGTAGGAGAGGACACTTGACTATAACTAGGCCTTTTAGAAAAGTGAAGTCCATTGGGTTGCTTTACTTGGCCTAAGGAGTTGATATATGTGTAGGGGTTCTGGACAGACCCCCAATAAACCCCGCCCCCAACACACACACACACACACAATGTGCCACTTTGCCATATGGATTGATTTGAGATGAAGGCACCTACAAGCTCAAGAAAAACTATGTCCTTCCCTTAGCCACACAGAAGAACCAAATTGGAGGTCTTTCCCAGAATAAGGGTTATTAATAGAGATCAATTTTATCTGAATGATCTATCTGTATGGTAGGGCAAACATCTAATTATAAACATCTGCTCTCCTTATTGCCTTGTGAAATGCATTCCTTTCCTCTGGAATTCCAGACCCCTAACTCCTTCTCCTAAGTTCAGAGTGACATATATACCTCATTTTGCCTGTCTTTGGAATTTCCATATCTATGTGAAATCTCCGTATGTATACTTAATAAATTTCACTTTAACCTGTTAATCTGCTTCATGTCAATTTTTTTTTTTTGAAGAGTTTATTTATTTGACAGAGATAGTCACAGCGAGAGAGCAGACACAAGCAGGGGTGGGAGAGGGAGAAGTAGGCTTCCTACTGAGTGGGAAGCCCGACGCAGGGCTTGATCCCAGGACCCTGGGATCATGACCTGAGCCCAAGGCAGCCACTTAATGACTGAGCCACCCAGATGTTCCTGTTTCTTTTTCTTTTTTCTTTTTTTTTTTTTTTACTTTTAAGTAAACTCTACACCAACACGGGGCTTGAACCCACAACCTTGAGATCAAGAGTTGCAGGCTCCACCAACTGAGCCAGCCAGGTGCCCCAGGTCAATAATTTCTTAGTCCTGCTAGAAAGACCTTTGAGGTTTAACAGGAATTCTTGCTCCCTGACATATGAAAGCTGCTCTTTCTGAAATCAGCCTCAAGGATAAGAAAGTAACCTCAACCATCCAGTTGGCTTCCCACTGCACCTAAAATAAAACCTATACAAAAACCACTCCCTACTTGTCTTTACCTCATGCACTACACTCCAGCTGAACTGCCCTTCCTTTCATACTTGAACATGCCAAACTGCAACATCATTCCTGCCTTAAGACCTGCATTGCTACATTCCAGCTTTTGGCATGTAAATTACTTTTCATTTGGTTCCCACCTCAACTGTCACCTCTTCAGACAACCTCAAGTAATCCTACAGTCCTTTTTAGCACATCATCCTATTTTCTTTTCTTTGTTTTCACAATAAGTGTACTCTTTAATCCCCATCACCTATTTCCCCCATCCACTCCCCTCTTACAATCAACAGTTTGCTCTCTATAGTTAAGAGTCTGTTTCTGAGTTTGTCTCTCTTTCTTTTTCTTTGCCTCTTTGTCTTAGTTTATTTTCTTCATGGTATCATAACTGCGACTTTTTTTGTTCGTGTTATTGTTTACCTGCTCTTTCCAGGCCCCCTACCAATGCACTTACTCTGCGTTGCCTATCATGCTCATCCCTGTGTCCCTCATGTTTTGCACAGAACCTGATATGTGTTCAGTGCTCAGTAAATATATGCTGAATGAAGGCATGAAGATTAATCCAAGCATAACTTAACATTTAAATTTAAATAACTGAGAAATCCTGCACTAATATTGGAAGGGGGGCACAGTTGTTAAGGTCACCATAACTAATGTAACTAACTTGTATTTATAAGACTTTTATTGATCATGGACTACAACATTTTTTCAATGAAATATAAATATTGGATTGATAAATATTCCACTTGCATTTTTGTTTTGTTTTGTTTTTTAAGATTTCATTTATTTATTTAACAGCGAGAGAGAGCACAAGCAGGCAGAAAGGCAAACAGAGAGAGAGGGGGAAGCAGGCTTCCTGCTGTGCAGAGAGCCAGATGTGGAGCTAAATCCCAGGACCCTGAGATCAGGATCTGAGCTGAAGGCAGAGGCCTAACCCACTGAGCCACTCAGGCGCCCCTCCACTTGTGTTTTTAAAAAGCTGTCCTTTTGATGAGATATCACAAATGAATGCCAGGATTCCTTGAGAAATGCTGCCAACTCATCCTATTCTTCTGTCAGTGTTAAGAAACTACATTTCCCTTTGGCCAATTTCTAGCTGTTCTATGTATGTAGTATCCATTGCTAGGACTTCAGAAGCCAATGAGCAACTTGCTTGTCACATGCCCCAACAAATGATCTCTGGCCCTATGCAGTGTATCTAAGCAGAAAAGCAGCTCTCCTAAGATAATAACCAACACAGCATAGAATACTCTTAAACCTATGGTTTATTATTCTGCAAAATTTACCCTAGCAGGCTGCCAAAAGGAAAAAAATACAAATAAAAATAAAAGTCCAGAAATTGAGCAATTTGGTTTTCTACCAGGCAGTCTCCATTTAGCTAGTTGTAGCTTACAAGCAGATGTCTGAAAGCAAGCAGTTCTGCAAGCCTGCAGTCAGATGCTTTTGTAGAGCTGTTTTTTTAAAAGGAAAAATTGAGGCAGGTCAATGGATTACAACTTCCTGGGCTTGCTTTTGTTATCTACAAAGTATCACCACTAAACCTGCTTTGCCAAAGTGAAACTCCAAGGCTTAAAAAAGAAAAACAAGCACCTTTCCTTCTAAGAATTAAATAAACTGATTTAGAAAGAAAGAGAAAGAAAGGAAGGAAGGAAGGAAGGAAAAGAAATTCAACATTAGCAGAGAGGGGAAAAATGCCCACAAGTCAGTAAGAGCAAAATAACATACCTTTCCCTTTAAGGAAAACTTGTAGCATAAGAAAACCTTATTTTTTTAAAACTGCAATGAAATTTCTTGAAGCCACAAATCTTAGGAAAGCTTGGTTATTAATTCTTCCAGAAGAACTATTAACACTTAAATGACAAAACTCTATTAACCACTATTCTTCAATTATTTCACCATCAACTTAAATTTAAGGAAATACGCACAATCCTACCATGGCATCCAAAGCAAAAATTTCTTGGGTGTTTTTTGGTGGGTTAGAGAGAATTAAAAGGAGGTGTCTTTTCATCAAACCTCTTATACTGGTTCACTTCTCATTAATTTGGTCTCTTTGGATTTGTGTGTGTGTATGTGTGTGTGTGTGCTTCTGTCCAGGTTAACTTCAAGAGTAAGGTTGTCTTTAAGCATGTACTGCAAAACTGTAAAATTTTTTCTACTGTTCATGGACCATTTACAATCTGCAAGGTTTGGAGTGGAAATGAAATGTATTCCTGCCAATGGATAGCCACATCAGCAGTGCTGAAAAACAATCCTTCTGTTTTGCTCATCAGGCCATATGGTTCCATAAAAAAGGAGCTAAACAAAAGTGCAACTAATGCACCTTGTCAATCTGGATATAGAGGAATTATCTGATATTACCATAAAGAAATTGAAGAAGAATATATCCTCTCCTTCTTCAAGTCGTCTACCACTATAAACATATACTAATTAATTGGTAGAATAAAAAATCAGGTTTAAGGCCTTTTCTGTGTATATATATACATACATATATACGTATGTATTGTATATATGTGTGTGTGTGTGTGTATATATACATAATCAGTTTCAAACAGAATCCCAGATGTTTTGTAGTAACATCTTACAAAAATCTTCCAAAAGATTAAGGAATGTGGCTTAAAACCCTTTCTAGTAAGTGATTTGAGTACCCCAGAGCAATTAACAAGAAAGCTGAATCACCAAGATGAAGTTGTGTCCCGCTAAGTGACCTCTAGAGTGGAGCTAAGTTTCCACAAGCAGGACTTGGGGGGAAAGCAAGAAGCATGTCAAAGCCGAGCGCGCTGCTGTAACCTAGCCGTTATATTCAATAATTTACAGGTTCCCATCTCAGAGCGGTGGTCCTATTTTATATAACCGTAAAGCACAGTATGTCTCCGCCTACCGGTCCAAGAGGCCCATTGGGTCGAAATCCAACTTCAAGCACCGGCCCTTCCTCCTCCCCAAGTTACTGAGGTCCGGCCCCCCACCCCCAGGCGCACAGCGGTCCTCCGCGTGCGCGGTTACCGAGCTGACTTCCACCTCCCTGCAGTGCTGCGTACAACCTCTGGGCTACCGCCGGTTCCCCAGCGACAGCACGGGAGTGGGAGGGAGCCGTCGACCTGCGACCTCTACGAGTCCCCGCGCCTGAGGCCGGTACACGAGCTCCCGCTGCGCAGCGCTCTGCGAGTCCCGGAGACACACCCCTCCGTCCCCCGCCCAGCCAAACCGGATGCTGCCCACGAGGCTCCCTCCTGGTTGCAGCCCTGGACCACCCCAGCAACAAGCTCTTCCTTGTCCTTTCTGCCATCGCTTCTCCTCCCCTGAACTTCCCAACTTTGGAAACCCTGGTTCCAAAGGAGCAACAGGGGGCACTGCTCGCCTGCCCAGGTCGGGAAGGGGGAAATAGCGTGCAGGGACCCGGCCGGTAGCAACTCCTCTTAACCATTGGGCCAAAGGAAAGGCAGACAACTACTACCTCCTCGGGCTGGAGGTTGGGAAAATGAATGCAGAACTTGTCACCCTAGGGATGAAGGGGCGGTAGGAGAGGGGAGGTTGGGAGGAGGGAATAGGAAAGACCAAGGAAAAAACTCACTCTCTGCACACACACTCGCGCGCGCACGCGCGCGCACACACACACACGCACACACATGCAGCCTGTTTCCTAAAAGGACGAGACGCTACGAGCCAGGAGTCTCTTTTCTCCCCAGTGCCCTCAGGGGGGAACGCGCAACAGATACCCAAGCTCTCGGAGTAGGAAAGGGGTGGGGTGAGAGAAAGAATCTCCAGGTTTCCCCAGGTTAGAAAAAGGAGACAAACTCCTGTCAGAGTCTCCCCGGAGGCAAAGGGAGGTGCAGCAGTGCTGAGGTCCCTCCACCTCCCAGAGAAGGCAAACTCTTCCCCTACAGACAACCTTCCACCTGGCGGAGTCTGGATGTAAACAGGCAGGACCCCGGGGCGGACCGCGGGTGGGAGGTGGGCTGGGCCGAGGTGAGAACGAAGCGGAACTCACCCTTGATGCTGGGGGGCCCTCTCTTCTTAGCCATCTTCTGCCCCCGCCCCTCCCCCAGACCCCCCGCGCGTTTCCTCCGGCGGCCGCCGGGCTACCGCAGCCCGCTCGGCGGTTTCCAGGCGAGCTCTCGCCGCGGCTCTCAGCTCAGCAAGCCCTTTGTTGCAGTGATGGCATCTGCGAGGCGGCGGCGGCGGCGGCGGCCAGGCTGCGCGCTCGGCTCGGCTCGATTCGGCTGGCGCGGGCGCCGCCGCCCCTCTGCTCTCGGCCGCGCAGCGCTGCGAGCCTCGCGCTAGCGCTGCTGTGGCCGCTGTGGCTGCGGCGGCGACTGTTGATGCTGCTGTGGCGCTCCAGCTGCTGGAGGGGGCAGCGCAGGGACCCCGGAGCGCCCGCCCAGAGCTGACCTCCCCTTTGCCCACACCCTCCCTCCCCCACTCTCCCACCCCGGTGTCCCGTCTGAGCCGCCACCTCCAATCCAACCAGTGACGACGCCGTCATCTAGCAGCCGCTGCTGGGGAAGGCGGTGGTGGCGGCAGCGGGGGGCTGCTGGGGGAAGCTGGGAGCCCTCGGCTCTCTGGGGCCAGGAAGTGGAAAGCCAGGCAGCCTGACTCCGGTGAGGCCCGCATTCTGCCTGCCTGCTTTCCTTCGGGTCTGCGAAACCCCTTCCCAGGCGGCTGGACGTGGTGTGGGGGCCGGGGGGCGGGCGCGAAAGACACCCGTCTCCATAGGCCAAAAAGAACTCTCGCTAACTACAAGAGAACGAGCACGGGCTCGAACAACTCGGCCCAGCCACCGACTTCTCCAAAATCCTCCTCCAGGAACCAGTTCCGAATGAGCCCAGGGGCGCGCGAATGCCTCTGCCCCTCCAGAACCAAAAAGGGAAGAGGAACACTGGAAGACAGTGGAGATGGGAAATCTAATTCCAGGTGCAGCCCTCCCCCAGACACTTGGAAGGAATGACCTAGTTCACGCCCTAAACTTCTTTAAAACGAGGACTCTAGACAGTTCCCTTGGGGCTGTAGGAATAGAGGGAAAAAACGTCTCAGATGTTGGGGGAACTGGGGTTGGGGGGGTGGAGTGATTTCTTGGTGTCCGGTACAAATTTTGTCCCTGTGGTTGCATTCTTTCTGATTGGGGGTTTGGAAAGTTTTCATTTTCCTAGAGGAGCTGTCCTCTTCTGGCGTGCTGATAAGAGAAGGAACCTCCCCAGTGACCCAGGACTGCAAGGGCATGCAAAAGTTTAAGATCCTTCTGAGAATGTAAAAGTAGTAACCAGGCTTCAAAAAAAGGGCAGAAGAGGTAGAGTAATGAGGGGGTTACCAGTGTACAAAAAGAATACAAAATCTTTTTTTTTTTCCCTTTACAGGAGCTGACTTTTCCCTTAAACCCACATACTAATTAACAGTGGTCTTACTAACACTTCTTTCCCTTCCCTCCCTACATTTCCAACCTAATCAGATTATCTAAATATCTAGTGATTCCATTCAGTACCACTAGCCAGAAGTAGCCCCAGCATCACTGGTGTGTAGCAGAAAGAACACTGGAGTTCAAATGCCTGGTTTTGAATTTTGCCTCTGAAAACTTGTAGAAGTCCTCTATTCTTCTGTTTTCTGGTCTGTAAAATATCATCTCAAAGATTCTGTCCAGCTCTAATAAATGTCCTGAGATTTTTTTTTTTTGTATCCCAAAATCATAACACGTTTTTTGCACTCTTCCTGAATTTACATCATGTATTGTATTGAATTAAGTCATCTAAAGAACATGTGAAATACCCAATCCCTCTAACAACAAAGGTATGCATTGGATATAAAATACAAATAACAAGCTTATTTTAATTAGCAAAATAGGCCCAGTCTCTGATTTAATTCAGAACTTCTCTGTCTGGATGCCCCACTGGTTCAGTCAGTAAGAGCATACCATCCTTGATGTCAAGGGTGGTGATTATGAGTCCCACCCTGGGGGTAGAGTTTCCTTTAAAAACAACAACAACAACAACAAAAAACTACTGTGTCATCTCTTCAAACTCTTAAGGTGTACAAGTATTAGGCTTGTAAATATTCTGAGTCCATTTTATGTGTTTCATATGTTATCATTAAGTACTAATTATTGCCTTCCTTAGAATAAGGTCTTCTCATTTATTAATTACTTTTGCATCCTTTATTTCATTTAATCCTGACCATATGCCTGTGAGTTTAGACTGCAGGTCCTGTCTTCCATATTTTATAGGTAAGAAAATGAGATTCGTGAAGGTTCACTGACTTGTACACAGCTTCCAGTACTTTGATGCCCTTCAAACTCAATACCAGGCTCTTCCCATGATACCAACTTATGAAATAAAATCTTCCTGCCTCAGACCAGAGAGAGGTTCCTTTTTTTTCTACTTACTCCTTCCATGGTGTCAATACTATTCTCAGCAGAGGGAGCTCAAAGATTAAGTTGACAAATTATGTCTATTATTTATATATATATGTTTTTGTGTGTGTGTGTGTGTGTGTGTGTGTGTGTGTGTGTATGGATGTAATTAACAAGTTTTTATACTTGTAGCACTTCAAAGTGTTTTTACACGTGTTTTCTCAGTTGGAGGTCACAACTATCACAGGAGATCATCTAGAGGTTTATTTAGCCCCACTGAACAGATGAGGAAACAGACTCGGGGACTTCAAAGTTACAACACCTCCCAGGCCACGTGTTGCCTGACTAGCCCACACTGCGTATTTGTGATTAATGGCTGCAAGTAGAATGCCTATTAAAATACATGACACAAGCAGTCTAAATAGATATACTGTATTGAGTGAAGGATAGGGACTGTGCAACACTCCCGGGTTACCTTGTAGGAATGGAAACCTAGAGAGGTCAGGATTTTGGTTTTTCAGTAGGAGTCAGGAATCTAGAACAAACCTTTGTTCATGTTGATTAACACATAAAACAAAGTAAAACATGGTAGGTCTAACGAGCCACATCTACCAGTAACATTGCAGCCTTCTGGGCTGTGTCTCTGGGTCTGTTTTTACATCTCATCAACTGAGTTTTATCATCAGAGAGCAGGGATGGAACTGAATTCTTGGGTATAGTTCTGGTTCTGATTTATCTACATGCCCTCAGAACTAAAGATCAAGATTTTGACTCAATCAATCATGATTTCTAAAGAGAGATATTGAGAGATTGGTGTTTCTACATTTCTGGCTGTTCTTGGAGCCACCAATGAGAGTAACTACAGTAAATCTAGTAATTTTTAAGTCACATGTGATTCTGCTGGGCATAAGGAAACTTACACATTTTATTTGATGATGATGATGAAGAAGAAGAAAAGAAGGATAAAATTGGCCTAATCTCTATTTCCCTTACAGAAATATTCTGAATGAATACTTTGAAAAAATAGTCATGGTGCTAAAATGGCAACTTTAGTTAGACATAGTATAATCATTCTTCTTAGATCATTCTAGCCTGTCAAGACTCCCTATAGAGTAAAAGATAATCGGAATAGAGGAAAGGAATACATGTTCCTCATTTGAAAGTAGCAAGTGAGCTCAACAGGGAAAATGAACTTGTCATACATATTATACTGAAGACCAAAATGAAAATATAATTCATACTACACAAGGCATAATTGGCATTAATTATATGTTACTGCAATTGCAGTAAAAGGGTTGAAAAATATAATCGTCAGAAGAGTGTTTCTTGCTGAAATATTCTATATTGAATGTCTAACTACAAATTAACTACTATAGGGGAAATGAAAAGGGAAAACAAAAGCCCCAATGATTTTAATCATGTTAATAGCAAATGATGTCAAAAGAATCCACTTTTGAAAAAAAAATCTTTTATTTTTAAAATTGACATGCAAAAAGAAAAAAAAAAATACCTCAGCAGAGGTTTTAAGGGAACCTACAATTCTGTAACTAGAACTAAAAAAGGTTAAAAAAAAAAAAAAGAAAGAAAGAAAAGGAAAGGAAAGAAAGGATGGTGTGTGGGAAGAGAGTGGGATAGTCAACAAGTGCATTAAAAAAAAAAAAAAAAGAAACCTGAGACTTTACTGTTCAAAATCCAATATGTGAAGGAGTGAGGAAACGGAGTCTGTCTTCCTTCCCCTTCCTGCATACCACTATGGATGCATGAAGCCTTAAATAACACTTTTTCCCTTTATCTCTGGTAACCAGGCTGACACAGATTCATTATAATGAAATTTCACCTGAATTTAAATGAAAGGCCCCTGGAATAAGAGTTTATAGAGTCTTTGTCTCTTCATTCTAATTCTCCTGTGACCACAAGAAGTATAATTTGACTTATGCACATTTGAATTACACAGAAAGACATCAAATTCAGAGACATCATTTAAGGGGCTTAAATGTAAATTCTAGGTTTCTTAGGAAAACCTTCACAAAAAAATCCCCTAACACCACTAATTTCAGAGCAAACCTCTCCTACAGAGATAGCTGACTTACCCATGACACCACTATCAGTACTAGCAATTGAAAATATCATGTTGAATCTGTGCACAAGAAAATTTCATTTAATTTTGCTAAATTATTTTACTGTAACTTAACTCCTAGAACCATACCCCTCTAAAAGGAAGTTAACAAAGAGCATTTTTGCACTCACAGTGAGATGTATGCCTATTATAATTCAATCTCACAGAAACCCAAAAGAAACAAAAAAACAAAAAAACAAAAAAAAAAAGAAGAAGAATTTGGGAGAGCCAAGAAACCCTAAAGCTAAGCCTTTACTCAAATTACCCAGAAATTGGGGCACCTGAGTGGCTCAGTGGGTTGAAGCCTCTGCCTTCGGCTCCCGTCGTGATCCTGGGGTACTAGGACTGGGAAGCCTGCTTCCCTTCCTCTCTCTCTGCCTGCCTCTGCCTACTTGTGGTCTCTGTCCGTCAAATAAATAAAACCTTAAAAAAAAAAAATTACCCAGAAATTCCTCTGCGGGAAGTGCCACAGACCTGGCCTAAATAAGGCAGAGTACAGATACAAGGATAGCGATAGTCCGTTGTGTATGAAACACAGCTAAACCATCAAGATTTTATGGAGTATATATAAAACACTAAAATAGTTTTGATACTCCAGTTGGCCTACTCAAGGGCAGAATGTTCAATGTGACCTCTTCTAGTTTCTAATTAATCTATTTACCTCTAAATGTTTTAAAACTGCAGTAACTCCCTCCACGGTAATTCCCGTTTATGAGAGTGTTCTTCTATTCAGCCTACCAGTTACCTACCAACTGGTTCCTCATGTGTGAGTGAACAATTCACATGTGGAATAAATGGCATGAAAAATAATTGTTTCTGCAATATTTTTGTCAATGGGCCAAATTGTATTTCCCATCCTTTTCTCTTTTCTATTTATTCTATTGAACATATATCCAACAAATATTTATTGAACAATACTATGTGCTAGTCACTATTCTAGGTGATTGGTTATACAACAAAGTAAAACATGATCCATACATACACGGCATTCATAATTTTATAGGACAGACAAAATTAACATGTAAATTCTTTATGGAAACAGCAAAGGCCCCCAGTAGAAAATTTAGAACGAGAGCAGTGGTTTCCAAATTCCAAAGTGATTGAGCATGTCATCAATTAAAAATTTTTTTTTTTTGCTTGCACAACTCCAACTATATTTGTTTGGTTATATTTACATTGTGTGTACTATGTATTAACATAATGTACATTGTAAAATATACATAAAAAGTTGAAAGTTTTAAAGAATAAGGTTTTTTAAAATGGACTATTTTGAACACTTTCAGAGACTATTGCTTTTGAGGAACTTAAGGAAGACCAATGTGTCTGAAGTTTAGTATGTGATGATTTTAAGCTGGAAAATCTTTTAAAATACCACTCTGATCACTGTATGAGTCATTGGAATAAGCCTAATAAATATAATTTGGGGGTTGGGTGAGAGTTAAGTTTTCACACTAAGACTCAGATGTGCTCTGGAGCCCATCTAGGCTTAGAAGCAATGCACTCCACAGCAATGAACACAACTAGCACCCAGATCTTGGTTTCTAAATACCATTCTCCACTAAAAGGAGACAACGATCCTCAAAGAACCCAGTACTTGAAGAACCTTGAAGAACCCAAAGTACTGGGTCAATCTGGAACATCTTGATGTGCCTGAAAGCAAGGAAATACTCAAAGACTAATGAGATCAAACCAAGAAGATAAAAGAGCCAGCTTAAAGTGGTTGCCTACCGATCAAATATATGAAAATTTGAACCAGGTGCACCTGGGTGGCTCAGCTGGTAAAGCATCTACCTTTGGCTCCAATCATGATCCCAGAGTCCTGGGATCAAGTGCCATACATCAAGCTCCTGCTCAGCAGGGAGTCTGTTTTTCCCTCTGTCTGCTACTGACCCTGCTTGTTTAAAATCTTTTAAAAAAAGAAAAGAAAAAGAAAATTTGAACCTCAGAAGGAACAATGATGATAATAGATTATAATATGTTGAATAAAATAAAATGAACAAATCCACAGTGATATTCAAAAGAGAGAGATAGAATTTGAGTTATTTCCTCCTTTTTTTTTTTTAAGGATTGGACTAATAAGTATAGAAGAAATGATAGAATTTGAAAAATCATCATTTGGTAATTCAATATAATAGCTAAGGATCATCAACAGATGCTAAAGCCTTTGGATAAAAGGTTGTTAGAATTGATATTCATATGGTCTCAAAATATTTTTCCATATCAGGGTTCTGTTTTTTTTTTTTTTTTTTAAGATTTTGTTTGTTTGACAGAGAAAGAAATCACAAGTAGGCAGAGAGGCAGGCAGAGAGAGAGAGAGGAGGAAGCAGGCTCCCCGCAGAGCAGAGAGCCTTACGTTGGGCTCGATCCCAGGAGCCTGGGATCATGACCTGAGCCGAAGGCAGAGGCTTTAACCCACTGAGCCACCCAGGTGCCCTTGTTTTTGTTTTTTTTAAGATTTCATTTATCCATTTGACAGAGAGAGACAGCAAGAGAAGGAACACAAGCAGGGGGAGTGGGAGAGGGAGAAGCAGGCTTACCGCTGAGCAGGGAGCTGGCTGCTGGGCTCAATCCCAGGACACCGGGATCATGACCTGAGCGGAAGGCCGATGCTTAACGACTGAGCCACCCAGGCACCCCTCCATACATTAGTTACTAATTGAAAAGGGGAAAATGTGTCTGTATAATGGAAAATCTGTGTGGTCACCACCTTAACTAAACAAACAAATTTACCATCACCAGTAGTTGAACAATGTGTCATGTGTCTGGTTAATGAGACTCAGTAAGTATGCAATTGTCACCTATGTAGTTTTCTTATCAAAAAAAAAATTTTTAAGATTTTAGTTTATTTATTTGAGAGCCAATGAGAGAGATAACAAGCATCTGGTATCATGACCTGAGCCAAAGACAGATGCTTAACCACTGAGCCACTCAGGTGCCTCTCTTATCAAAAATATTTGACCTAAAACTATGGGGCACCTGATCGGGTCAGTCAGAAGTTGAAGCCCAATGTCACAGTTGGAGCCCCATGTTAGGTACAGAGATTAGTTAGAAAAATAATAAATAAACTTAAAAATGTATTTAACCTAAAACTAGTCACAAGGAAATAACTCAAATAAATCCAAAATTTGCAATTCTAGAAGACACTGGCCTGTACTTTTATATTTTTAATCAATATCATGAAAATAGACAAAGACCTGTTCTATAGACTAAAGACATATAAACACCGAATGCAACGGATGAACCTCAGCTGGATTCTGGACCAGAGTGGGCAAGGCTAATCACTTCTAAAAGACATATTGGACAACTGGAAAAAGTTAAAATATGGACTGTATGTTAGATATTACAGAACTGATTGAATTTTCTTACATGCAACGGTAGTAATATTGTTGTGTGGGACAATGTCCTTATTCTTAGGAGATGGACACTGAAGTATTGAGTTGAACATACAAAAATTACTAAACATAAGCAATTTCACACGGTTAAACATAATATTAAGACATGAATGTCATGATGTCTGCAACTTGTTTTCAATGGTTAGGCAAAAAAAAAAATTTAATAGATGATATATAAGTAGGTAAGTAGGTAGCTAGCTAAATAAGACAATCAAATAAGGCAAAATGTTAAAAACTGATGCATGTTGGCGAAAAATAGGAAAGTTCATTGTAAAAATCTTTCAACTTTTTTATTGATTTAGTTTTAAAATTTTCAAAATATAAAGTTGAAAAATGGGCAGAAAAAGTGAAAAACTAAGGCTTTCTCTATTAAAGGTAAAAACAGTTTATTTAGGAAGCATCTGGTTGGCTCAGTCAGTAGAGCATGTGACTCTTGATCTCAGGGTTGTGAGTTCAAGCCCCATGTTGGTTGTAGAGATTAGGTTAAAATCTTAAAAAAAAAAATTTTATTTAGGATAGATTCAGTCTCTTACAGAAGACTAATGCTCAATTTTCCTATTTTTTAATTTTTTTTTTAAATTTGTGATTGGTTTTAGTTTTTTTTCATTATGTTCAATTAGCCAGCCAATTAGTACATCACAAACAGTCTCTTCAATAAATAGTGCTGGGAAAATTGGACAACCACATGCAGAAGAATGAAACGGGACCATTCTTTTACACCACACACAAATATAAACTCACAATTGATGAAAGACCTAAATGTGAGACAGGAATTCATTAATATCCTAGAGGAGAACATAGGCAATAATCTCTTCGACATTGGCCACAGCGATCTCTTTCAAGACATGTCTCTAAAGGCAAGGAAAACAAGCAAAAATGAACTTTTGGGACTTTATCAAGATAAAAAGCTTTTTTTTTAAGTTTTTTTTTATTATTATTATTATTTGACAGACAGAGATCACAAGTGGCAGAGAGGCAGGCAGAGAGAGAGGAAGGGAAGCAGGCTCCCTGCTGAGCAGAGAGCCCTATGCAGGGTGATATCCCAGGAACCTGGGATCATGACCTGAGCCGAAGGCAGAGGCTTTAACCCACTGAGCCACTCAGGCACCCCAAGATAAAAAGCTTTTGTACAGCAAAGGAAATGGTCAACAAAACTAAGAGGCAACCTACAGAATGGGAGAAGATATTTGTAAATGCCATTACAGATAAAAGCCTGGTATCAAGATCTATAAAGGATTCAAACTCAACACCCCAAAAACAAATAACCCAGTCAAGAAATGGGCCAAAGAGTGCCTCCATAGAAGACATACAAATGGCTAACACACATGAAAGAATGTTCAACATCACTAGCCATTAGGGAAATACAAATCTACTACCTTATACCAGTTAGAATGGCAAAAATTAACAAGACAGGAAACAACAGGTATGGTAAGGATGTGGAGAAAGGTGGGAATGAAAGCTGGTACAGCCACTCTGGAAAACAGTGTGAAGTTTCTTTAATGTTAAAAATAGAACCACCGGGGGCACCTAGGTGGCTCAGTGGGTTAAGCCTCTGCCTTCGGCTCAGGTCATGATCTCAGGGTCCTGGGATCGAGTCCTGCATCAGGCTCTCTGCTCAGCAGGGAGCCTTGCTTCCTCCTCTCTCTCTGCCTGCTTCTCTGCCAACTTCTGATCTCTCTCTGTCAAATAAATTAAAAATTTAAAAAAATATATTAAAAAATTTTAAAAAATAATAATAATAAAAAAGAACCACCCTACAACCCAGCAGTCGCACTACAAGGCATTTATTCCAAAGATACAGACATAATGAAAAGGGGCACATGCACCCCAATGTTCATAGCAGCAATGTCCAAGATAGCCAAACTGCAGAATGAGTGGAGATGCTCTTCAACAGATGAATGGATAAAGAGGATGTGGTCCATATACAATGGAGTATTACTCAGCCATCAGAAAGGATGAATACCCACAATTTGCATCAACATGTAAGGGCCTACTTAGCCAGAGTGACTCCCATCTCGGTTAAACAGCCATTTTGTTGTTTGTGCAGTAAACTTAAATTAATCCCCCCCCCCCAAAGAAACTTACTTAGAAGCAAGTCCGAGAAAGCAGTGAAGTGTAGTCGGCCAGTTTCTAATAACAGAGCCCAAAGTACAAGGATGAGTCAGGCCAGGTGGAGACATCCAATCAGTAAAAATCACACATACTATCTCCCTAACCACCAAAGAATGTAAAACCTGCCTTTTGGGCGCCAAACTTGGGCGCCAGTTCTGACCAGAGTGACAGGCTAGTTCAAACAGCTGCTATCGGGTAAATTGTAATTTATTTGGGCACCTGCATATGGATTAACATGACTATGCAACTTTCTGTGTGTGTTACAATCTCATTGGCCAGGCTTAACCACATGGCCTTTGCTCTATAAAAGTTAGTCTGTGAGGCTGGGAGGGGTCGCTCTCTTTAGAGGCAGCCCTGACCAGCCAATCGATTCTTGAGCCTGTAAGACTGGGAGTTGTCCCTCTCTTCGGAGGTGGCCCTGGCCAGTCAGTCTGACTTCTAATGCTTGACATAAATAAAGCGTTGCATAACTTTCATTTTGTCTCAGTCTCATTCCTTTGATGATGGACCCCAACAAACATGGATGAAACTTGGAGTGGATTATGCTAAGTGAAATAAGTCAAGCAGAGAAAGACAATTATCATATGGTTTTGGTCATATGTGGAACATAAGCAATAGCATGGAAGACCATGAGGAAGGGAGGGAAAACTGAATGGAATGCTCAGTTTTTCAAAGATTCCCCCCCCGCCCATTCCTTTTCTTAACGCTCTCATCTTTTGAGATGTGGTTACAGAAGTTTATAATATTTTAGCAATAGCACACTACGGCGGGTGTGGGGGGGTTGTCTGGTTTTCTTGTTGTCCGCTCCAGGCATGCATATGATGTCTGGCTGGTGCATAGCTCGCCTCACCTGGGCTCTGGGAGTTGGACTATATGTTCACTGTGACCTCTGCTAAAAAGACCAAGAGTCTGATCTCTTGGAATAGACAATGCATGGTGATTGCTCTCAAGAAACTCGGCCATCTCCTGCAGCCCAGGCTGTCTACATTGATTTTCACTGCTGAAGATGTTGCTGATGATGCTACTGACCTTCTGAGACTTCTCAATATCCTCCATCTGGACCTCAACTCGGAGGTGCCTACTCATAGTTACTGCTATGATGTTCCTTTGAACAGAGACCTCTACTGAGATCTCCTCTGCTGTGACTTTCTGGAAAATATGTTAATGCTTATTTCTAAATTACCCTTTATATCTCTGCAGAATTGCTCAAGAACCTCTAAATTTTCTCTGCAATGTGCACCAGCTGTAAGAAACCAGCTACTGGGGGGTGCCTGGGTGGCTCAGTCATTAAGCATCTGCCTTGCACTCAGGTCATGATCCCAGTGTCATTAAGCATCTGCCTTGCACTCAGGTCATGATTCCAGTGTCCTAGGATCAAGCCCCAGATCAGGCTCCCTGCTCAGTGGGGAGCCTGCTTCTCCCTCTCGAGCCACCCCATGTTTATGTTCCCTCTCCCACCATCTGTCATAAATAAATAAAATCTTAAAAAAAGAAAGAAACTAGCTACTATTCTGCCTAACATACCTTACCAATTTTTTATTTGTTTGTTTCTGTAGCCACCGCATGTTAGCAAAGGGCTTCTCTCAGAGGCTTCTAACCTCTCCACAAGTGGTGCTCCCCAGTTTCCCCCAAAACTATCAACCCACTGAGTTCCACTGTGAGTAAAGGACACTGTCTCATCTCTTCCTGCCTTGTCTCTCACACACCCATCCTTAACTCTTTCTCTAGTGCTTTCTACTTTTCATATGGTGGGACTTCCTTGGATACTATTCTCCACCTTTTCTCCATAATGGCTTATTGTAAAACTCTACTTTCAAATAACCAAACTCTCCTTTTGATTTGTAAAGGAACACTTTTGGAATTCAGATGCATCTTTTACCTTTCAAAAAGCCTACATTTCAAAACAATTGCTTCACAAGGGACTTCAGAAAGTTGGCTTTGAGGTTCAAGACCAAGCAAAGAGCCCTTTTCTCTTTTTCTCTAGGTGGATTATCCTCTCCTAGAAGCCATAAATGTAATAGATTCAGTGTGTAAGAAGCCACGGGGCAAATGCTTTACAAAGAATTAAATATGCATTGGTTTCCTAAGTCAAAAACATTATCTTCATTAGGGTTACCAAAAGACATTAAATTGGGCTTGGGGAGCCTAACTGGTTTAGTTGGGAGAGCATGCTCCTCTTGATTTTAGGGTCCTAAGTTTGAACCCAGTGTAGACATTACTTAAACACACACACACACACACACACACACACACACACACACACACGAAAACAAAGTATATTGAATTGACAAGTCTGGTCTAGTCACAACTTGTCTACTGATATGATTTGTGACTTTGGCTAACTAACATGGTAGAAAAAATAAAAGCAGTAGCCATTAACTGATCTTCTGTTATGATGGCCAGTGATGCTGGGTCTTTCATTCCTTTTATTTTCAGTACACCTGCCCAGTCCCCCAGTTACTATTCTAAATCTTCACCATTCCCCTCTAGTCTCTGGCCCCAATATTTTTATGTGAGAAAACATGAACTCTTAAAGTTTAAACTGCTGATATGCTTCCTGATATATACACTCACTTTCCTAACTGATACAGGTGGGTATAGATGCTGTTTGCAGACATAGTTGTAGAAAGTTAGAAAAGTTTCTAATGGCTTCTACTTTTTCTTTGAAGTAGGAAATAAAGTCACCCACTGAGTGAGGAAGTAAATTGTAGGGAAGAACTTCTGAGAAGAATATTATGATACAACATACCTATTGTGGAGAATAGGAGAAAGGGATAATCAAGGAAACAGTGAAAGAATCTTGAGCATTGTTGAGGACAAGTTGATTTTTTTTTTTTTTTACTCTTCCAAATTATTATTTAAATTCTAGTTAGTTAACACATAGTGTAATATTGGTTTCAGGAGTAGAATTTTGTGTTCATCACTTACAAATAACACCTAGTGCTCATCCAAACAAGTACTCTTCTTAAAACCCATTTTGCCCAACGCCTACCTACCTCTCTCCATCAACCCTGTTTATTCTCTGTCCTTAAGAGTCTCTTATGGTTTGCCTCCCCCTCTCTCCTCTCTTTTTTGCCCTTCTACACATTTATCTGTTTTGTTTCCTAAATTCCACACATGAGTGAAATCATATGGTATTTGTCATTCTCTGACTTACTTTGCTTACTTTGCTTAGCGTAATACATTCTAGCTCCATCCACATTGTTGCAAATGGCAAGATTTCATTCTTTTCCATGGCTGAGAAATCTTCCTATGTGTGTGTGTGTGTGTGTGTGTGTGTGTGTGTGTGTGTGTGTGTATACACCGTTCCTCTTTATCCATTAATCGGCTGATGGATACGGGTTCTTTCCATAGTTTGGCTATTGTTGAGGATGCTGCTTTAAACATTGGGGGCGCATGTATCCATATGACTCAGTATTTTTGTACCCTTTGGGTAAATACTTAATAGTGCAATTGCTGGGTTGTAGTGTAGTTCTATTTTTAATTTTTTGAGGAACTTCCATACTGTTTTACCAATAGTGTAAAAATGTTCTCTTTTCTCCACATCCTTGCCAACACCTGTTGTTTCCTGTGTTGTTAATTTTACCCATTCTAACAGGTGTGAGGTGATATCTCATTGTAGTTTTGATTTGTACTTCCCTGATGATGAGTGATGTTGAACATCTTTTCGTGTGTTTGCTAGTCATCTGGACATCTTTGGAAAAATGTCTATCCCTGTCTTCTGATCATTTCTTAACTGGATTATTTGTGTTTGGGGTGTTGAGTCTGATAAGTTCTTTATGGATTTTGGATCCTAACCCCTCATCAGATACAGGGACAAGATGATGTTGAGAAAATTGATTTAACTAGAATTAAGCTATTTTACTTGGTCAATGTATAGGACTAGAAAATGTAGACAACTGGATAAGGGTTAGTGGATGATTTGTAGGAGTTATTTAAGAGATAGGTAACAAGTTGAAGGGATTGACAAGGATTTGAGAAAAGGATAACAAATTGAAGAGGAAATAATGTATTTTGGAATCTAGCCAGAATAGGGATAGTTGTGACCAAAAGAGGAGCCTGATCATTTCACTCTCCAGCTAAGATCACTGCAATGCAGCTCTACTGCTTATAAAAAATTGTCCCAAATCCTCAACGTGCCTACATGGGAATGAGCTGCCCCATGACTATCTCCAGAGCTCTCTTCTTACGTGACTTTTCCCTTTGTTCTCTACACTCAGATCATGCACAGACTGGGCTGCAAGAAAATAATCCAAATATAGAGTTTCAGTGAACACTATTTTCTTTCTTTCCATGTGCATCTCCCTAGCATGACTTCTAACCAAATCTTTTTGTCTTCTGTGAGCTTATTTTTTCATTAGATTGGCCCCTTTTCTCTATTACTAGCAACCCCACTATTGACTTGTCTTCTTTTCTTTTCTCCTTGAAGCTGCCTCCATTCTCTCACTTCTCTGATCCATGTTCACAGTCACAGATGCCTTGGTCATCTTCTTATTACAGAGAGCAAAGCATATTATTCTTCTACTCTGAAACTGGATATAATAGAGGCACAGGCTCCTTATGTCATGCAAAGTTTTCCACTGTTTGGCCTCTGCTTAGCTTACCAGCTTCCTTTCTTTTAACTTTTGCCCTTACCATTTTATGTTCTAGTCCAAACTGAACTCTTCACAATTCCTCACATAGGTCAGGTGTGTTCATATCTTCATTTTTGCTCACATTGCTCCTGCTACAATTTTTTTTCACTTTCTATCTCTACCCATTAAAGTCTGATTCATACTTAAAGACTTGGAATATATGATATTCACTGCAATCTTCTGCTAAGAAGTGTTTGCTCCTTTGGTTCACTACATAGCATGTTGTTTATGCCTTTATCATTAATATTTATCTTATTTATCTTACATCTTAGTCAATTGTGTGGATGTCTACCTCCTTATTGACTAGATGGTTGACATTTTTTGTCTTAGCCATTATAACGATAACTTATCACTAATTTACTGATAAGTAAATCTGTTTAGCTAGACCAGTGGTGGGTGGTATGGAAAGATAGAGTAATCTGGAATTAAGTCAGGGAGTCTCTGAATGTCCAGTTATGAAGAAGAGAGGACATTAGGATATAATACATATTTAATGAATTCCTTTGAATTAAGTGGTTAATAATCCAAATATCTTCCTTTTCATTCCACAGATTCTAATGAGTTTTCCCATCTATATAGGGAAAGACATTTTTCTTTATTCTTTAGAATGTCGTTCATTCATTCTACTTTTCTTGACTGTCTGCTATGCTGAATGAGAGTGGTGAGAGTGGGCATTCTTGTCTTATTCCTGATCTTAAAGGAAAGCTTTCAGTCTTTCATCACTAGGTATGATGTGAGCTGTGGATATTTCAGAACAAGGTATTTATTATGTTAAGGTATATTTCTTCTATGCCAAATTTGTTGAGGGTTTTTATCATGAAATGATGTTGTATTTTGTCAAATTTTTTTCAGCATCTATTGAGAAGATCATATTATTTTTATCTTCTATTAATGTGGTATATTACATTTATTGATTTACATATGTTGAACCATCCTTGCTGGTAAATCCTTGGATAAATCTCCCTTGATCGTGATGTATGATATTTTTATTTTTATTTTTTAAAAGGATTTTATTTATTTATTTAACAGAGACAGCTATCACAAGGAGGCAGAGAGGCAGGCAGAGAAAGAGGGGGAAGAAGGCTCTCCGCTGAGCAGAGAGCCTGATGAGAGGCTCAATCCCAGGACCTTGAGACCATGACCCAGGCAGAAGGCAGAAGCTTAACCTACTGAGCCACCCAGGTGCCCCAAGTGTCTGATATTTTTAATGTGTTGTTGAATTTGGGTTGATCATATTTCATTGAGAATTTCATAGAGATATTGGTCTATAGTTTTCTTTCCTTATAATATCTTTATATAGTTTTGGTATCAAGGGTAATTCTTGCCTCCTAAAAAGAGTTTGGGAGTGCTTTCTCCTCTTCAATTTTTGGAAGAGTTGGAGGTTGGCGTCAATTCTTTAAATATTTGGTAGAATTCACCAGTAAAGCCCTCTGCTCCTGTTTTCTGCATTGAAAGGTTTCTGTTTACTGATTTAATTTCCTTACTTGCTATATGTCTGTTCAGGTTTTCTATTTCTTCACGATTCAGTCTTAGTAGATTGTATGTTTCCAGTAATGTATCCATTTCTTCTAGGTTATCCAATTTGTTGGCATATAATTATTCAGAGTAGTCTCTTATGATGCTATATAGTGCTATGGTACTCTTTCATTTCTGATTTTGAGTTTTCTCTTCTTAGTTAGCTTATCAATTTTGTGTATCTTTTTTTTTTTTTTAAGATTTTATATTTAAGTAAACTCTGCACCTAACATGGGGCTCGAACTCACAACCCCAAAATCAAGAGTCACATGCTCTACTGACTGGGCCAGGGGTCTTTTTATATATCCTTTCAAAAAACCAGCTCTTAGTTTCATTGATCTTTTCCATTGTATTTCTGGTCACTATTTTATTTACTTCTACTCTGATCTCTGTTATTTTCTTCCTTCTGCTAACTTTAAGCTTAGTTTGTTCTTCTTTTCCTATTTCCTGGAGTAATATAATAAAGTTATATTACTTACTGGAGATCTTGCTATTTAATATATGCAGTTATCACTATGAACTTTCCTTTCAGAATTGCATTTGCATTATCTATGGGTTTGGGTATGTTGTGTTTCCATTTTCATTTGTTTCTAGTTTTGCCTTGTTGTTGTTGTTGTTTTTTTTTAATTTCCCTTTTAATTTCCTCTCGGACCCATACGTTGTTCAGGAGTGTGTTGTTTAGTGTTCATATGCTTATTGATTGTCCAACTCTCCCTTGTTGATTTCTGCTTTCATACTATTGTGATTGAAAAAGACACTTGGTATGATTTCAGTCTTTTTAAATTTGCAAAGACTTGTTTTGTGGCCTATCATATGGTTTATCCTAGAGAACATCCTACTTGAGAAAACTGTATTCTGCTGCTGTTGGATGAAATGCTCTCTATATGACTGTTGGGTCCATTCAGTATAATATAAGGTAGAACTCAATGTCCCCTTGCTGATTATCTGTCTGGATGATCTATCCCTTGCTGAAAGTAGGATACTGAACTCACATCTTATCATTGTATTGTTGTGCATTTCTCCCTCCAGATCTGTTAATATTAGTTTAATATATCCAGGTGTTCCAATGTCAGAATGTATATATTTACCATTGTTTCATCTTTTTGATGAATTGACCCCTTAACATTACATAATGATCTTCTTTCTCTCATTATTATTTTTGTCCTAAAGTCTATTTTGTCTGATATAAGTATAGCTACTCCCACTTCCTTTTGATTTCCACTTCCCTGAAATATCCTTTTCCATCCCTTCACTTTGAGCCTATGTTCTCGAATCTGAAATGACTCTCTTGTAGGTTGCATTCAGCTGCTTGTTCTTTTATCTATCCAGCCATTCTGTGCCTTTTGATTGGTGAATTCAACCATTTACATTTATTTATTCATAATTATTAATTATTGGTATGCAAGGACTTACTAATCCTATCTTATTATTTTCTAGTTGTTTTGTATTTTAATTTTTTCTCTTTCCTCTCTTTCTTCATACCTTTGAGAGCTGGTCATTTTCTGTGGTGGAAAATTCCCTTCTTTACCTTTTGTTCATCTACTACAGGTTTTTGCACTATGGTTACCATGAAGCTTACATCAGAAAACATCTTAGGGATAAAAAGTTCCTGTTAAGCCAATAGCAACTTAACTTTGATTGCACAGAAAGGCTCCACTCCTTAACTCCCATCTTTTATGTTGCTGATGTCACAATTTACCTCTTTTTATTAAAAAAGAGGTACATGTGTTCAATTGTAAAGGATGAAGTTACTTTTATAATTTATATATATATTATATATATTATATAATTTAAAATATATATAATATATTTTATAGTTATTTTAATAATCATCTGTTTAACCTTTATACTAGAGTTAAATGGACAGTCTCATAATAAAGAACTAGAGCTTCTAAGTCTGACTGTGTATTTACCTTTATATTGTGTTGTATATTTTCATATGTTTTCATGTTACTAATCAGCATCTTTTCATTTCTGCTTGAAGAACTCCTTATAGCATTTCTTGTAAAGCAGATCTAGTGGTAATGAACTCTCTCAGCATTTTGTTTGTTTTTGTTTTTTTTCCTGAGGAAGATTTTATCTCCTTCAGATCTGAAGGATAACTTTACCAAATAAAGTATTCTTGGCTGGAATTTTTTTTTTCTTTTAAAACTTTTGAACCTAGCATTCCACTCTCTCCTGGCCCATAGGGTTTCTGCTAAAAGGTCTATTGACACCCTAATAGGGAATCTTTGTAAGTTACAATCTTTTTTTCTCTTGTTGCTTTTAGATTATCTCTTTGTCTTTGATTTTTGACAGTTTCACTATAATGTGTCTGGGAGATGGTCATTTTACATTGAGGTAATGGAGTGATCTATTCGCTTAGTGAACTAGGATGTCCAAATCTCTCCCCACGTTTGGACAATTCTCAGCTATTATTTCTTAAAATAGACTCTCTGCCCCATTCCCTCCTTTTCCCCTTTTGGAACTCCAGCTATTCTACTACATGTACATTTAAAGCTGTCCAATAGATCAGGTAAGCTATCTTTACTCTTTTTCCTTTTTTTTTCTTTGTTCTGTTCTGACTGGATTATTTCAAAGCTCTTATCCTATAGATCCCTGCTTCTATCATCTGTTTGATCTATTTGCTCTATCTATTGCATTTATTCATTTCATTCACTGAATTTTTCAGTTCCAGAATTTGTTTGGTTCTTTTTTATGATTTCTATCGCTTTGTTAAATTTCTCCTTTTGCTCATGAATTGTTTTCCTGATTTCACTGAATTGACTTTCTGTGTTTTCTTGTGTCTCCTTGAGTTTCCTCAAAACAGCTATTTTGACGTCTTTGTCAGCATTTCATGCCTTTGAATTTAGACATTGTAGTATCATTCTTATCTTTTGGTGATGACGTTTCCTTGATTCCTCATGTTCCTTGGAGTTTTGCATTGTTATTTTAGCATTTAAACAGCAGACACCTCCCCAGATCTTTACTTATTATTTTCTGTTGGCAGATTTTTTTTGTTGCTTCACCTTATATCTGGTCATTTCTCCAGCCTTGTATGGATATACCTGCTCCACACTTCTTGCTCCCTCTTGTGGCATAATTATTAAGATTACATGTTTTACCTGTTTTTTGTTTTTGTTTTTGTTTTTGTTTTAAGATTTTATTTATTTATTCAACAGAGAGGCAGCCAGAGAAGGATCACAAGCAGGGGGAGAAGGAGAAGAAGCAGGATTCCTGCTGAGCAGGGAGCCTGGCACGGAGCTAGATCCCAGGACCTGAAGGCAGACACTTAAGGACTGAGCCACTCAGGCGCCCCGTTTTACTTGGTTCTTACAACTCACCAGGCTAACTACTAGAAATCTCTCTTTGTCTTCCAGAAGATGAAGCTATAGCTCCAATTTGTGGTTTCTCCCTGGCCCACAGACACTGGCTTACAGAGGTACTTTTGTTCATGGATGAATGCCGAATTAGTTATGTAAGTGGAGGGAGGGCAGAGAGACGAGATCTCTTACGATTCTAATGTCACTCCCCTGTTGCTGAGTGTTTACTATGAACTGGAAGGGAACTTATAATCTGCCCATCTAATGTTCCCCAGCTTAAACATAAGGAATCTGAGGCTCAGCAAATTGAAATGATTTGGTGTAGGTTTTACAACAGTATATAGCAAAAAAAAAAAAAAAAAAAAAAAAAAAAAAAAAAAAAAAAACAAGACTAAAAGCTAATCTAACCCAAAGGGTTAGCTACCTAACACAAAGCTTCCCAATTTTAATACAAAATTCTTATACCTTTGAGCATGTGATAGATGAACTGACAGCACCTTAGAAACATATGAGGAAAAGGGCCCTGATTACCAAAATCAAAATTCTAAAATATGAAAGAGGTTCCTCTTTATTTCAGGTCCTCATTACTTTATATCTGACTTTATATAAATTTCCTAACCGTTTCATTGCTTTCATAGTTCCCTCTCTGAAAATTCATATCTCCCTCAGACCTCATGCCAGCTTCCAAACCTAAAATGAATGTTTTATTTCATTAGCCACCTTTTTAAAAGTCCTGACTGCTCTCCATTGATTATAGAAGAGTACTGATTACAGGATAAAAGACAGGTCTGGATTCAAATCATGACTCTTCCCTGCCATCTTCTTTGATAAGCCATGTTTCAAGCAAATCAAATATTATGACCGTTAGTTTCTACAACTAATAAATAGGAATAACAGAGCTCAAGGTTTAGGGGCACCTGGCTGGCTCAGTCAGAGGAGCATGTGACTCTTGATCTCAGGGTCAAGAGTTTCAGCTCCATGTTGGGGATAAAGATTACTAAAAAGATTTTTTAAAAATTTTATAAGAGAATTCAAGGTTTAGATATTAGATTTCAACCAAATCTAAAAATCCCCTTTCCACATAACTTAATCAGATGGATGGCAAATGGGGAAAACGTTATAAAGCAGCAAAAACATATCAATAGCAATCAAACAAGGAGAAAGGTTGTGTCGTAACCTTAAAAAAATGGTGGCTATCAAGCAAGGAAAGACGCAGGAACTTCCAAGAATTTATGGAACAATTATCAGAGCGGTATGGCAAGGCTCTTAACATCATCCTCCAAAGGAGCTCTGTGTAGGGAAGATCCACAAGCAGAACCCTGAAAACTCTAAAGCATGCTCGACAACCTGAAAGGCCACAGCACGGAAAAGCAAGATTCAGATGAGAGAGGGGTAGCTCTTTGAAGAGAAAGAGTTTTGCGTGGGAGGAAAGTCCCATTCCAGCTACCTTTGTGTCTTCAGAAAAGGAAGCTACTGGGATCTTCTATTTTAGGATCTTCCAGCTGTGAGAAAAATGGACAGGATAGCAGAACAATCATAAACATCCAGAGTTAATTATCACCAACAATAAATAGTGACTTAGCAGATGGGAAGAAAAAAGAGAGAATAATTAGGACAAGAGTCTCTGAGGAAAAGAAAGTGGAGAAGAAGCATGTTTAATGCCTGAAGGGAAGTAACCTACACACATATTACTGATACAGGGGCAAAACTCTCCATTTATTATGTTTTCCCCAGGAAGAAAGAGCCAGGGCTGGGAGGAAGAGAAATTGCTGTTGGGGAGAAATAGGTAACTACAGAAAGGGAAAATTGGTAACACTGAAGTAGAGAATCCAATAAACAAAATCAAAGTTTAGATTACTTGCTCTAAAGGAAGCAAAGAACCCAGGGCTTGATGATATTTCTTAGTGTGATGAAGGCAAAACTCAACAAATGTACTGAGTTTAGCACAACGCATTTAATAAACCCAGGAAAGCAGAGCCAGAAGTCCTCCAACCTAAGCTGTATGCAGCCACATTTGAGTTCTTCCCTTCTCCCTGAACTTAAGGTGACAGAAAAGCAAGTGGAATTCACCCACACTATAGGAAAGCAAACAGAAGGTGTAAACAACATTGCTCATTTGCAATATGAAAAAGATAAAAAGGGCACAACTTTGTAAGTATATATCAGCAAAAATAAATAAATATAAGAAAGGAGAGTACAGATAAATAAAACATTCTATAAGTTAGCAAAGCACCCCCCCCAACATACAAAACTCCTGCAAGTGCTTCATGATGTTAAAGGAAACAAAATCAGCTTTTAAAAAATAAGATGTAATGCACTATTAAAGAAAAAAGGGAGGGGAAATGCAAAGCTAAGAAAACAAGGAACCATGCAAAACTATTATAGAACTAAAAAAAAAAATTAAACAGCACAGAAAAAGCTCTATCAAATATAATTTCAAACTCAAAACCCATTCAAATTTAAATCTCCTAACCTATGTGGGATAGTGGGTCAAAATTAACCTCTTTCTTTCTGGTTACATCTCTCCAATTTGCCAGTCACTGTTCTGATATCTGGGGTATAGGAGGGTAGGTGTTGAGCAAATGGAGCATTTCTTTTTCCAATCCACCCCCCAGGGACCTCCCGGTGACCACGTACAAGTATTGACTCTATAAGGTATCCTTGTGGCTCCCTCGTGAATATCTTGTCGTGGCCTGGTCTCCTCTTTTCTGTCTGGTTTCTGGATTTCTGGGACTGTCACGGCCGGCGTGACAAATCGACCAGGAAAACGTGAGGGCTTAGAGGATGGTGAAAAGAAATTAAGAGACAAAGAGATGGGGGCAGGAGGGACACTGAAGATGACGTCCAACAGTGCCGATTTTATTCCACGTCTTACAATCGTTTATAAGGCAGACCACAATAGGATGAGTAATACATCAGTACCTAGTCAGATGACCGCAAGTTCCTATAACAAGTTTACATTAACTTGATGCTAGGTAGTTTCAGCTAAAGCCATTACCAAGACAATCAACCAGGGAGTGGGTTATGGGAGATACAGAACAACAAGGACCAACTAAGAATTCATGACCCTGACCACATTGTTCCCTTCTGTAGAGGGAGTGTGTGGGAAGTCACGTAGGCGAGTGCCCAACAGACCCTTTTCTCAGTGTTACTCAACTTTCCCATCCTTAACCTTGTCAAGGTGTCCGGACTTTGAAGGAGACACTAGTCAGGGCCTGGTTTGATCCTTGACTCCAACCATGCCATAGCCTCCAACAGGGGACCCAACCTCTGTTCATCCAATCAGCACACCTGGTTAGAATCATTTTCACAGGGTCCTTATCAAGACTCAAAAACATGCACATTTATCCTGCCATGGGAGGAAGTACAGCCCAGTCCCAAATCACCTGTGTGTTTTGCCACAAGAGAGGGCAGTTCCAGCCACCATCTCACCTCTGGAATATTCACTGGTAAGACCTTCAAGTCCCTGGAGACAAGCATAAAGCTTTCCAAGTGGCTCCCTAGGAAAGCTTCCCCTTGACTTGAAAGGGGGGGTATCTATCATATTCTGCCTTATCATCATCATCACTAGGAGCTGTCAGGTTCAAGTTCAAGGACAGGTGAAAAGATAACCTGACCTCTATACGAGGTTGCTTTTACTTCTATTTATTCCCAAAGCAGTAAATAAACGGCCATTGGCAAAAATAAAGTAAGAAGAGCTCAGTGGATGTAGCTCCCCATGCTTCGTGTACATTCCACAGAAGCCCACCTGAAGTTCAGTGGAATTGGCTGCCTGCCAGTTTTCCAGGTCAAGGAAGGATATGGACTCACTGTCTTTCACACCAGCTACATCAATACTCAGAAATAACTTAGAGCACCAACAGAAGGCTTTAACCCTGCAAGGCAAGGAGCCATATTCCCCAGGCTCTGAAATTCTTGCTGTCTCCACACCGGGGCAATCTCCTCTTCCATGAGCAAAATGTGCAGGACCCAGGAGTTTCAATTTCTGTCTATTTAGGGGATTGCTACCATAGAGGAACACAACCTCCTCCTTCCACACCAGAGGGGGCTAGTAGGGTGAGTGAGATGCCAGTGCTCTGTCATCTCCTCTTTAAAAAAAAAAATCTCTCTCTTCATCTTCAGCTTCATAAATGGGCTGGAGATGAGTGAATAGCTGAAGCAGGCAGAACTACTTTCTGACCATGAACTTAGAAAGTTCTACGTGACTGGTTTGGTAACTTTGTTTAGAATGAGAGGCACATATTACTCTGCTGTTAGTTTTTGGGAACTCCATTAGAGCATCCGGTTATTTGTCTACCATATTGTGACTTACAGTATAACTTGCGGGGTATTTGTGACTTCCTTCAGGCAGAAACTCTATCACGATCTTCATTTTTTTTTTTTTTTAGGATTTTATTTATCATTTACTTGATGGACAGAGATCACAGTAGGCAGAGAGGCAGGCAGACAGAGAGAGGGAGAAGCAGGCTTCCCGCCGAGGAGAGAGCCCAATGGGCGGCTTGATCCCAGGACCCTGAGATCATGACTTGAGCCGAAGGCAGAGGCTTAACCCACTGAGCCACCCAGGAGCCCCATGATCTTCATTTTTTCTGAAGTGCCTGAGATGGCACCCTCTCACTCAAGACAGTTCATAAATGCTTGGGAAATTGAATTTAATTTTAAAGAAAAAACAACTCTCCCCTTCCTTTATACCTATACACGTACTACCGCTCCCCACCTTAGTACTCGAACAAGGCTACCTTTTCCATGAAATAGTCCCGTTCCATTTCAGCCCCATTAATTTCTCCTTATCTGTGAAATCCTCCAAAGCTTTATTAATATATGTTTTATATCACTATTTAAATTTTTATTTATCTTGCCACTTCAGTACGACCCTGAGCTCTTTGAGAATATGGGCCATCTTGTACTTAGTTCTTTGAGAAGTTCTTAGCGTTCCATAAATATTGATATGGATACCATGTTAAATCAGATAAAAAGCATCTCTCCTACACATATTTGAGAAGGAACAGCTTCATTTTCTTCCTTGTGTTTTATATTGCGCTGAACTAATGAAATTCAGACAAGTATCACCATGGCTTGTTAAGAGCAAGGGGTCTTCAGAGATAATTCTGCAGCTCGCCTCATTTTAATGTAGCAGCGCGACAGGAATGCTGCCTCCTTGCACCCTCTGCTGGTCATTCTAGTAACTGCAACTTCTTGAATCTCATTTCAGAATGAGTACCATTTTTCCAAGTTCCTAATATTGTCTAAAGCCAGTTTTTTAATGTACTATATATAATACTACTTGTTCACACTCCATGAAAGTTGAAATTCTATTACTCGCAGGTAATATTCATTTAGGTACTTGGGTTCTGGAGCCAGAATGCCTGTGTTCCTAAGTCAATTCTCCCACTTTGTAGATCAGACAACATCGCTGCCACCCAGCTTCCTGATCTGAAAATGAGAATAATAAGAACGATGAACTTACCAAGTTGTTGTGAGTCTAAGTGAATTAATGCCTACAAAATACTTAAAATAGCACCTGGAAAATATTCATTATTCATTATTTGTCTTTTGGTGGTGGTGGTAGTTGCATTCAGTAACTTTCATACTAATGACAAGATTTTTTTTATTTGGTTCTTTCTAGTAGAGGAAGCCCCTAGAAAAGACTGCTCTATTTATCTTTAAATCCCTAGCACTGTACACAGTGCCTGGCACATAATCACTCAGCAGAAGTTGGTTAAATTTATTTATAAATTTATAAATAATACAATTACTAAGAATAAAAGCTCTGGACTCAGCCTACTTCAGTTCAAATCCTGGCTCTGCCATTTACAAGCTAACTTAACTCGAACTTCACTTTCCTGTCCCTTTCATTATCATCTACATAAAATGATGGTGATAACAACTGTTACTTCATAAGATCGTTGAAAGAACGATTATTATATACCTGAAAATTATTTTATTATAAATAGTATAAACCTGAAAGTCCTCTCGCTACTCATCCCCCTGGGGATACCTGAAGTAGACTTAACGATAAGATCTGGTACATAGTAAACAACCAATATATGTTAACTTATATTATTTATAAGGATTTCCCAAGGCAAGGCTGATAAAATAATGTAAGCAGACCTGTAAGAGGACGTGACAGAGCAGAGTTTGAACCCCGCTGCAGGCAGGGCGCAGCAACGCAAGAGCACCTGATTGGGGGAGGCGGGGCGGTGTCCAAACAGACCAGCTTCAGCCACTCACTACTGGTAAAACCTAAAGGCAGAGAGACAAGAGGTGGTAAAACGAGAAAGGAATTTTTTTCAGTGAGTCCATCACTGGGAAGACAGTGGACTAGTATCTCAAATGCTATCCAAAATGCTGCAGACTTCCAGGTTTACAAAAGCAAAATGTGGGACACACGGGTTGGCAGTGAAAGTTTAGATTGATCATTGCCTTGGAGTCCATCACGGAAGTTGCTGGCTTAGGGCAGTCCTTATTGCTTGAGGGGTATTTCCATTCCCAGAACGAGATGCTTTGCCTCAGAGTCTTCCACCTGAGCTGAGACCCGCTGGAAAGAAGAGCCCAAAAGTTTGACGTTGGATGCCTGATAGCTCAGTTAGTTAAGCAACTGCCTTTGGCTCAGGTCATGATCCTGGAGTCTGGGAATGAATCCTGCTTCCGGCTCCCTGCTTCTCCCTCTGACTCTCCCCCTTCTCGTGCTTTTTCTCTCTCTCTCTCTCAAATAAATAAATAAAATCTTTTAAAAAAAATAGTAAAAATAAAAAGTTTGAAGTCAAAATGAGGCAGCTGAACTCCTCTTTCAAAACCGCACGGTCAAAACACCATTTCATTCCTATATGGAAGGAAAACAAACCACAGTCATTTCTTCTGTAGCTACTTCCTGCTGACCAGGTATGACGTAGAGAATTTGCAATGGAAGTTTGACAGAGTGGGAGAATTTGGTTTCTTGTGTTCCCACTGCAGAGAACAGTAAGGGCATCTCCAAGCTAATCTAAATAATATGGACTCCTGTTTGATAGATAAAAAGTCAAAACAATCAAAGAGTAGAACAACAAATAAAAGAAGGCTTAGCAAAGTATATTTACATTTGAAAGGAATCAAATTTACCTAACAGCCAAAAGGATCAACCATAAGGCATCTGTAGCAGTGATGTGTTGTTTAAATCCTTCATGGCTTCAGTTAAATATTTTTTGAATAATGTGGAATATATATGCAACATTCTGGGGTTTGTTTGTTTTTCAAGATTTTATTCTTAAGTAATCTCTACACCCAGCATGGGGCTTGAATTTACTGCCCTGAGGTCAAGAGTTGCATGCTCCACCAACTGAGCCAGCCAGGCACCTGGCAACACTCTCTTTTAATGAGAGCATAGGTCCCTCCTTGTCAAGATATCAAAGGCCATTCAGTTTTGAAGGCTCACCTTTTGGATTTGTGCAGTCTTACCATATACTGGGGATATTAACAAGACCCCATGGGCATGTGATTATTTCAACAACTGAACAGTAGGTTGGCCTTGAATATGATAACAGCAGTCAAGGAAGAACTTGTGTTTTTTTTTCCCCCCAAAGTGGTTCTTCATATATTTTTTTACAAGTTTTTATTTAAATTCCAGTTAGTTAACATACAGTGTGATTAGTTTCAGGGGTGGAATTTAGTGATTCATCACTTAGATACAACAACCAGTGCTCATCACAAGTGCGCTCATCACCCATTTAGCCCCTCCCTCTACCTATCTCCTATCTGGTAACCATCTGTTTGTTCTGTATAGTTAAGAGTCTATTTATGGTTTACCTCCCTTTTAGTTCACCCGTTTTATTTTTCTTTTCTTTTTTTTTTAAGATTTTATTTATTTATTTGACAGAGATCAAGTAGGCAGAGAGGCAGACGGGGTGGGGGGGTGGGGGGGGTGGAAGCAGACTCCCTGCCAAGCAGAGAGTCCGATGTGGGGCTTGATCCCAGGACCCCGAGACCATGACCTGAGCCAAAGGCAGAGGCTTTAAACTACTAAGCCACCCAGGTGCCCCCACCTGGTTTATTTCTTAAATTTCACATATGACTGAAATTATATGGTATTTGGCTCTCTCAGGCTGACTGATTTTGCTTAGCATAATACTCTCTAGCTCCATCCATATCTTTGCAAATGGCAAGATTTCACCCTTTATGATGGCCGAGTAATATCCATTGTATATATATATATATATCACCTCTTTATCCACTCATCAAGTGATAGATATTTGGGCTCTTTCCATAATTTAGTTATTATTGATAATGCTGCTATAAATATTGGGGTGCTTGTATCCCCTCAAATCAGTATTTTTGTTCTCTTTTGGGTAAATACCTTGTAGTGCAATTGCTGGGACATAGGGTAGTTCTCTTTTTATTTTTATTTTTTTGATTTTTATTTATTTATTTGAGAGAGAGACAGTGAGAGAGAGCATGAGCGAGGAGAAGGTCACAGGGAGAAGCAGACTCCCCATGGAGCTGGGAGCCTGATGTGGGACTCGAACCCAGGACTCCGGGATCATGGCCTGGGCTGAAGGCAGTCGTCCAACCAACTGAGCCACCCAGGTGTCCTGGGTAGTACTGCTTTTAATTTTTTTGAGGAACCTCCATGCTGTTCTCCAGAGTGGCTGCACCAGTTTGCAGTCCCAACAACAGTATAAGAGACTTTCCCTTTCTCTGCATCCTCACCAACATATCTTGTTTCTTGTGCCGTTGGAAATATAAAAATCTCGTAGCAAGAAGATAAAACAGGGAAACTGGAGGAACCTTGTGAAGGACTGCTTTTTTTTTTTTTAAGGACTGCTTCTTTTGCTTCTTCTACTGCTAGGATCTACACCTAGCAGGACCTATACTTGGGAAGGTCAAGAAATTAATGATTTCTTCAGAGTCTCCCAGCACAATAGAGTAATGTCTAAGGAGTGACAGAGTGAGGTCATCGGGTATGTTTTCCAGACCACTGATTCAGCAAAACCCCTGACTGCAGAGTATAAGTGATTTATGGAGGATATCTAAATTCTCGCTTTTGTTTTAACCAGCTTCTGGATGTCTGAGAAGACATGGACTCCAGACCACAATCCTCAGTAAAAACCCCAAAGCCTGAGGAAAGAAGAGGCTAACTCTTCTTTCCTTTTTGAGTCTCCCAGACATTTTGTCTGTATCTGCACCCTCTTCATATCTTCAATATACTCTGCTCTCACTCCCTCCCAACTCATGTTTGATTTCAATCCTGCGCAATGCCAAGAACCTGCTTGGCTGGTTCTGTGGGAACCCTTGAATCCTTGGACCCAACCAGCCTACTATCACTGATGCTACCATTCATTAGAAATATGGTCTCGAGGGGCGCCTGGGTGGCTCAGTGGGTTAGAGCCTCTGCCTTCAGCTCGGGTCATGGAATCGAGCCCCACATAGGGATCTCTGCATCGGCGGGGGGCCTGCTTCCCCTTCTCTCTCTCTTCCTGCCTCTCTTCCTACTTGTGATCTCTGTCAAATAAATAAATGAAATCTTAAAAAAAAGAATATGGTCCTGAACATGCTCTGTTATCCCTAACCCTTAAGCCCTAATCTTGAATTCAGATAACACTACCACCTTTCCCAGCTCTATTTAAAGGATTAAATGGAGTGTATATAATGATTAACACTATCCCTGAGGTGTTCTAATCATTTAACAAATAGCATTGTTTTGCTGATGTAGTTCTTGTTTTTATGATTAATACCTTTGCCTCTAGGAATTTAAAATCTAGATAACTAAGAAATACAGGTGGCTGGTTGGCTCAGTGGGTTAAGCCTCTGTCTTGAGCTCAGGTCATGATCTCAGGGTCCTGGGATGGAGCCCCACATGAGGCTCTCTGCTCAGCAGAGAGCCTGCTTCCCCAACCCACCCGCCCTCTGCCTACTTGTGATCTCTCTCTTTCTCAGTCAAATAAATAAATAAAATCTTTTAAAAAAAAAAGAAAGAAAGAAACTAAGAAACATGTAAATAATTAAAATGCAAAATAAAAGTCACAGAAATGAAAAGTTAACAAATGCTTTGATAATTTATGAGGAGAAGAGCATGTGGGCTGCGGTGATAGTTCCTCAAAAAGATAACATTTCCAAAGGGAAAATAGGGAACAGGTAGATATCCCAGGCAAAAAGGAGTATGATGCTGAGAAAGGTGAACAAAAGCACAAAAGCAGGAAGCATAAAGCTTATTGGGCAGTAGAGAGAGAGAGACAGAGTTGGTAGATTTGTTGTGAAGTTCTTTACCAAACTATTGAGTGTTTGTAATGTTCTAATCCAGACCTGCACAGTCTAATAGGGTTGTCACAAGCCATATGTGTTAAGTTCTTGAAATATGGTTAGTGATGAAGAAGAACAATTTTTAATGTACTATAATTTTAATTAATTTAAAATTTGAAACTGAAGGGGCCTCTGGCTGGCCCCGTCGGTAAAGCATGGGACTCTTGATCTTGGGGATTGTGAGTCTGAGCCTTATGTTGGGTACAGAGATTACTTAAAAATAAAATGTTAAACAAAATTAAAAATTGAAGCATTCCATATGAGCCAGCAATACCACCCCAGATATATACCCCAAAAGACTGAAGACAGGAACTCAGATACTTGTAGGAAAATGTTTGTTACAGCATCATTCTCAACAGTTAAAGGATAAAAGCAACCTAAGTGTACTTGGAATGTGTTTATTTCAATATTTTATCAACAAATGAATAGATATTGTCAGGGAGCAAGAATGCCTCCTCCTCTTCAAAGGAAGCAAGAACTCTTGTGCCCTTCTAGCTGGACTAAGAATCAAGTCAACTCTGAGATAGATAAACAGGAGAAAATCAAATTTGATAGGCATACATATGGGGACTCCAAAGAGCCATGGAAATTCCAAAGTTAGGCAAAATGAGATATACATGTTATTCTGAACTAAGGATAAGGGGGTAGGAGTCTGGGATTTCACAGAACAGGAATGCATTGCACAGGATGAGAAAAATGTTTGTATGTTTGTAATTAGATGTTTGTCCAACCATACAGATGGATCACTCAATTAAAATCTATTTCTGTTAATAACCCTTATTCTGGGAAAGACCCCTAATTTAGATTCTTTTGTGTGGCAAAGGGAGGGACAAAAGTTTCTTTTGAGCCTGCAGGGTTTCAAGCTCCTTCAGCTCAAATTAATCAATGTGCCAAAGTGGTACATTGTGGGGATGGGGTCTGTTCTGAAACCCCTCAGTATCAACAAATGAATAAACAAAATGTGGTATATACATGCAATGGAATATGAATCAGCTATAAAAAGAAATGGTTCTGATACAACATGAGTGGACCTTGAAAACATTAGGATAAGTGAAATAAGCCAGACACAGAGGAAAAATGTTTGAGGATTCCACCTATATGAAATAGCAAAAATAGGCAAATTCATAGAGACTGAAACTAGATTGGGTTGCCACGAGCTAAAGGGAGTCATGAATGAGGAGTTATTGCTTAAGAGGTACAGAGTTCTGTGTGCTGGAAGAAAAGTTTAGATATAGAGAGGGGTAGGGTTATACAACACTGTAAATATAATTAAGTGCCATTGATTGCACACTTAAAATGGTGAAAATAGCATCCTTTATGTTATATATATATTATTACATTAAAAAATTAAACTGTAAAATATTTTTCTGTTAAACATCTTTATTGTTTTGGTAGCTCCACGCTTCTCTTTAACTGTCACATTGTGTAAGATGGTATTATAATCAGAAAAAACTACATGTCCCTAAACAAAAAGACAAGGCATAACTTTCTTGACATAAGAAAAATCCTTTCCAGCCCCCAGCCATTTTGTGACTTATGCCTGACCTGCACTACTTGCACAAAGCACATTTCTCTCTTTCTTTCTTCCTTTCTTTCTTTCTTTCTTTTTTTTTTTTTTTTAAAGATTTTATTTGTTTGACAGAGAGACATAGGGAGAGATGGAACACAAGCAGGGGGAATGGGAGAGGGAGAAGCAGGCCTCCCGCTGAGCAGGGAGCCCCATATGGCTTGACCCCAGGATCCTGGGACCATGACCTTAGCAGAAGGCTGCCGCTTACCGACTGAGCCACCCAGGCACCCCACAAAGCACATTTCTTGCAGAATTTCCTAGGATATGTTGAAACTGCAGAAGAATAGACCTCAGAAGATAATGATTTTAAGGGAACAAAAAAATGTAAACACAAACAGTCACTATCAGGTCAGGAGATAAGCTAATCATATCACTGATGTTTAATCAGTGGTAAAACTCCCAGCACTGATTCCAAAGTAAAGATTGTCCTGACACACAGTCTTGTGTTATCATTGCAGGATCTCAACTCCTTGAGCACTCAGTACTGGACCACCTAGACCCAGAGAACTGATGATGCTGACCCTACTGACCTGTGACTTTGACCTGGAATTAACCACTTACAGATGACTTTTGCCCCAATTCCATGCTGTATTTTCCACTGTACAAGCCCCTTCATGAATAGTATGCATCTTTACCTTAAAGCTTCCCTAATTTTGTTGTTGGGGAGACATTGCTTTGGGAAAGATCCCTTTTCCTGTTCCAAGTAAAACCTTTCCTTCTCCTATTCTTTGCCTTGGTTGTGGCTTTTAGCTTGACACTAACCAAAAGGTGAACGCAGGTTCTGGTAACACTCTCAACAGTGGAAAAAAAGAAAGAAAAATTAATGAAATCAACCACATTTGACATCAATCAAATGTTCAACAAATACTGTTTTAATGATTTATAACAGGACTTGAGCTTTTAACTTTGGCCGGTCATACACTGGATTGGATTTTTGCAAACACAAATGAAATTTAAATAGAAAGATAAGAAAGGAATAATTGTTTCAGTCATGAAAATTAGATTGGAAAGTTTTAAGGAAAAGACTAAAAATGAAAATGGTATTTCACAAAAAGTGGAAGATCTTCAGTTAAGTTACCAAACAATTGGTTCTAGAATGTAAGACCTCTCAAACAATATCAAAGACCAGTAAGTTCCAAATATGGAAGAATTATGAACTTTTTTTTTTGCTTTAGATTACTCATATAAAATGAGATACTGTCACAACTGTATACCCATGCAAAAGAATGAAGTTGGACTCCCATCTCACACCACACACAAGTAACTCAAGATGGATCATAGACTTAAATGCAAGACATAAAAATATAAATCGCTTAAAGAAAAACATGAGTACATTTTTATAACTGGGTTAGGCAAAGCCTTCTTAGATATGATAACAAATGCATAAGCAACAAGAGAAAAGCAGATAAATCAGACTTCACCAAAATTAAAACTTCTTTGCTTCAAAAGACACCATCATAAAAGAGAAAAAAATAACCCACAAAAAGGGAGAAAATATTTGCAAATAATACATCTAATGAGAGACTTATAAGATATAAAGAACTCTAACAATTCAGTAATAAAAAGATATAAATAACCAAATTTTAAAATGGGCAAAGGCTCTGGGTGGCCATTTCTCCAAAGAACATATACAAATATTCAATATGCACATGAAAAGATGCTTAACATCTTTAGACACCAGAGAAATGCAAATCCAAACCACAATGAAATATTTCACATCCCCTAGAATGGTAATCATTGAAAAGACAGATAACAAGTGTTGAGGAGGATGTAGAGAAATTAGACTCTTCATACATTGCTGGCGGGAATGTAAAATGATGCAGCTTCTTTGGAAAGCAGTTTGAGAGCTCCTCAGATGTTAAACGTGTTTACCATATGACCCCACAATTCCAATTCTAGATATATCCCCAAGCGAAATTAACATATGCATCCATGTAAAAATTGTATGTTTATATTTATAACAGCATTATTTCTTTTTTTTTAATTAAAGATTTTATTTATTTATTTGACAGAGAGAGAGATCACAAGTAGGCAGAGAGGCAGGCAGAGAGAGAGAGAGAAGGAAGCAGGCTCCCTGCTGAGCAAAGAGCTTGATGCGGGGCTGGATCCCAGGACCCTGAGACCATGACCTGAGCCAAAAGCAGAGACTTTAACCCACTGAGGCACCCAGGTGCCCCATCACAGCATTATTTCTAATAGCTAAAAAGAAACACCCAAGTGCCCATCAACTGATGAGCACATAAATAAAATGTGGTACATATCCACATACTAGAATATTCAACCATTAAAAAGAATGAAGTACTGATACATACAACGACATGGATAAGCCTTGAAAACATGTTAACTGAGAGAAGCCAGTCACAAAAGAACATGTATTCTATTATTCCATTTATATGACATGAACAGTTTAGGCAGATCTATAGAAAGAAATTAGATTCTGTAGTCAGGGCCTGGGAGGAGGTGAGAATGTGGAGCGACTACTAATGAGTATGAGGTTTCTTTTGGCGGATGATGAAATGCTCGACATTACACCAATCAGACATTTGTGATGGTTGCACAGTTCTGTAAATATACTAAAAACCATTACATTGTGCATTTTAAGAGTGTGAATTTGAAGGTACATGAATTATATGTTTATAAAGCCATACAGGAAAAGAGGAGGAAAAGAAAGGGGATGGAAGGGAGTAAGGGAGTGTAGAGAAGAAGAGAGGAAAGAGGATGAGAGAGTGAGAACAAGAGCTGCACATGTGGGTTGCCTCTTGATAAGGAATAAAGAATAAAGGGAGGGATAGAGAGAGACTTGAACACAGCTTCGGAATCAAAGACAAAACATCGACAGAAAAAAACAGAGGGAGAGGATGACACAGACCGTGGCCATTGGTTATAAACTGAATCCAAAGCTTTTTTGGAGATGAAAGTAAAATACTAAATTCCTCTTATTGAGTAATTTTATTACCCTACGGTGATTTCTGTTCTATAGCTGTGTAGAAACTGGGCCATGTAGGTCCATAGGCTTTTACTGAGTTTCTATTATAAAAGAGGTTTGTACAAAAAACACAAAGGAAAAAATACTTGATTTGACAAGCGGTTTTGGGAATTTCACCAAGGGCGACATCTCAGCTGCCTCTCCCAGGATTAGTAATAATCAGATGGGGGATCCAAGAGGCAGGGTATTATATGTAGAGGGATCCGTTTGTGGAGAGACATGTTGGTACGAAAGAGCATGACACAGAAGAGAAATGTGAGGGAAAGGGGCAAAGAAGTCTCATGGGGTTAGGGAAGTAAATGTTCTTTTCTATAATGGAATGAAGTTTTGAATTTATCTTATAAATAACAAGTCAGGGTAAGTACAATTAATACTGGGGAGCTCTGTCCAGATTTCCAGGCCCATGCACCCACTCCTGAAGGAGCAGGAGGCTGGCTGAGGACAAAGCAAAAGCTGGCGCCTTGCACCCCCCCCTTCACCCGCTCCCCTCCATATGTGTAGCATTCCTCAGGCACCCCTGACTGCCATAAAATGATAAATAGTTAACTTGCAGAAATCACAGTCCTGCAGGGTAGGAGTCTCCCTTGGTTTGCAAATGTCCTTGAGATTTACAACAAAGAAGTTACCTTACGTTTGATAGCAGGAATGTAACATTTCACCAGGAGACTCCCAATTGTCTTTATGTTAGTGCCTCATTAGAGGGAAAGTGGCCTTGGCTTGATAGTAACCAGGCCTTCAATATCCTAATAGTGCTTTTTTTCCGCATGCGTGGGCTAACCGGCCAGTTCTGCTTCTGTAAGATTGCTTTGTCTGCTTTCGCGCGCGGGTCCCCTGACCCAATCCACTGACGCCAAGTATGCCTGTTCAAACTGTCAATCAATCAGCTCAGCCCCACCCAAAACTTGTTTGTATCTGTCTATAAAAATCCTGCACCGACCCAGCTCCGGACCTCTCGGCGTTATCAGCAACGAGCGGCGCAGAGGTCCAGGTTCGAACCTGCAATAAACGACCCTTGCTGATTGGCTTTGACTCACGGGGTCTCTGGTGGTCTTTTAAGGTGGGGGTGATATTCAGTTGGCATTACACTTCCACACTGTTATGATATTAGCTCGTGATAGGTCTTAACTGTCCCTCTCGAAAATGATTTAGCTGGGAGGAACTGCCTCTCCAGTGACAGGCTCTTACAGGGATATACACTCAACTCTCTTGCCTCAATTAGGGGTAACTCTGAAGGGCCATCCTAGCTCCAGAGTTTCCTGTAGAATTGGCTGAGGTCTCAGTTCCAACCACATTGAGTCAGCTTCTTCCACCCAACACTATCTTCCTTACTTCCTGAGAAGTGTATCTCCTAAGCATACTCTCCAAAAAACAGTATGCATACAATTCCCCATTTCCAGAGAGCCCAATCCAAGATACGGTGTACATTATGTGCTATCAACAGTTAGTAGGCAACAAAGAAAAATCAGCCAGGGGGGCACCTGGATGGCTCAGTGGGTTAAAGCCTCTGCCTTCGGCTTAGGTCATGATCTCAGGGTCCTGAGATTGAGCCCCACATGAGGCTCTCTGCTCAGCGGGGAGCCTGCTTCCCCCTCTCTCTCTGCCTGCCTCTCTGCCTACTTGTGATCTCTGTCTGTGAAATAAATAAGTAAAATCTTAAAAAAAAAAAAAAAAAAAGAAAGAAAGAAAGAAAAAGAAAAAGAAAAATCAACCAGGAAAGGAGATTTAAGAATATCAGTGCAAGAGACAATGGAGAACAAGAAAAGAATGATAATGTCAAAGACAATGGAAAAATCAATTTAAAAGGAAGAAGTGGTCACCAGTGTTGAGTGTTACTGAAAATAAAATAAGAATTCATCAGTCAGGATTATTACCTTCTCAATTGCCTTCCAATTTTTAAAGATTTTATTTATTTTTTTATTTATGAGAGAGAAGAGAAGCATAAGAGCATGGGGAGGGGCAGAGAGGGAGGGAAAAGCAAACTCCCTGCTGAGACCCAAGCCCACTGAGCCCCAGGGCAGATCCTGAGATCACCACCTGGGCTGAAATCAATACCCATGCTGAAATCAAGAGTTGAAAGCCCAACCAACTGAGCCAACAAGGCATCGTCCCTCCCTTTTGATTTTTAGATTGATTTTAGATTTTAGATTGATTTTAGATTTTATACGTCTTAATGATTTTTTTCTCCTATAAAGTTCAAGTATAAATAAGCCTGCTCCTATAGTTATTACAAACAAGAAATTAAAATTGGTCATAAAGATAATGAACAGCTGACTTAAGATTTTAGGAAGAAGAACTACATTAAGAAAGGGTAAAGCTAACAACAACAACAACAAAAGCGTTAAAGCAAATGAATTGGATCTTAAGTGTTTGGCATAGAATAAGCACTTTGTGTATTAGTTTTACTTTTATTTGTCTTTCCTAACTGTGTTCATCTTAGAGCATTTTCCACTTGACAACACCAGTTGATGTTTTAAAGCTGGAAAAAATGGGAACAGATGGATTAGGATTATATATGGAAAATATTTCTCTTGATTTTCTTTTACTCATCAATTCCCTTGACTTGTATGGTGATTTTGAAAAATGATTCTAAAGTCAGAATGTCTGGATCTAAAACTCAGTACTGGCACTTCTAATTGTGTAGCTAGGGACACATTATACAATTTCTCTAAATCTCAGTATCTTCACCTATAAAATTGGAATACTAAGAGTACCTATTTTGTAGGACTGCTGTGAAGGATACCTTACATGTGAAAGAAATTTTGAACAGTGCCCAGTACACAGTAAGAGTTCAGTGAATATTTGTTAGAATTATTATTTATAAAGCTAATGAAGTTCAACTATGAGTACCAGGTACTGTTAAGCTATGGCAGTACGAAGTTAAATAAAACATAGTGCTTATTTTTTTTTAAGATTTTATTTATTTATTTGACAGAGAGAGATTTTACAAGTAGGCAAAGAGGCAGGCAGAGAGAGGGGGGGAAGCACACTCCCCTCGGAGCGGAGAGCCGGATGCAGGGTAGATCCCAGGACCCTGAGACCATGACCCAAGCCAAAGTCAGAGGTTTAACCCACTGAGCCACTCAGGCGCCCCTTATAGTGCTTACTTTTAAGGAAAGGCTTATCTTTAGATGAAGAGCAGAGATGTATATAATCATGGTAATACAGAGTACTAAGTACTAATATAGATAACAAAAACTTGCCTTGAGATACAAATAAAAAGGGAATTTAGGACACGATAAGTTTTGTGTTTTGCTTTTTTTTTTTTTTTAATAATCTCTCTATCCACAATGTGGGGCTCCAACCCCCAACCCTGAGATCAAGACCCACGTGTTCCACTAACTGAGCCCTACTCCATGATAAGGCATTTTAACTTGATTTATAAAGGACTAGGAGACTTGGAAGGTTTCAAGCAAGGAGGCAGATTTTAGACCTATGTTTGAGAGAGAGAACTCTAGAAGCAAGGTAGAGAAAAGAGAAGACATGAGTTTTGTCATTACTGTAGTACAGCAGGCAAGAAAGGCTTACAGACCTAAATCAACACAGAGGAAATAGGAATGGAGAAGAAACGTGCTGGAAAGCACAACCAGTGCACCCTCCTAATGGCTGTTAGATGAGGGTATAAGCGAGAAGTGTGAATCAACGAGGGTGACAAGGTCTCTGGGTTTGGGAGTCATCCCAGATAATGGTACCATTAATCAATAGGAGTATGAAAAAAAAACATGCTTACAGGAGAAGGTTCTGTAGCACTTACAGGTGTTTTCACTGAGGGGCTTATGATATATTTAGGCAAGTATTTGAAATACAAGTCCAGAGACCAGAAGACCATTATGTATTTAAGATTTATCAATAGTGGGGCGCCTGGCTAGCTCCTTTGGTTAAACAGCTGCCTTCAACTCAGGTCATGGTCCCAGGATCCTGGGATGAAGCCCGCATCAGGCACACTGCTCAGTGGGAGAGTCTGCTTCTCCCTCTCCCTCTGCCTCCACCACCCTCCCACCTCCCCCACCACCACTTGTGCTCTCTCTATCTCAAATATATAAATAGATAAAACCTCAAAAAAAAGGATTTATCAATTTTGTCTAAAATTGAGGGAGCAGATGAGACTCATCAAAAAACGACAAAAAGGATCTGGTGGGGAAATTTGTAAAAATTAAAACATGACAAGGTACACGGGCATGCCTTTAAATGAACAAACCATTAGATCTCTTGAATTAGTTTTTCCCAAAAAGACATTAGAATAGTGTTGGCACTTTTATTCAAGGCATAGTGAATTACCTTTCTTCCATTATTTAGTACCACAGTGGTATACTTATAATTCAGCCTAAGTACTGGATGTGGTCTTGCCAAATTATTGTACATGCTCTTGACCTTCTTTTTATGATGTTTATTACAATGATATAATAACAGCTAACACATAGCAATTATTCTACTAACCCAATTATTACAAGTCAGTAAATTTTTTTTTAATTTTTTATTTTCTTATAAACATATAATGTATTTTTATCCCCAGGGGTACATACAAATTTGTACATACATACAAATACATATAAATTATTACAGTTTATATCTCTATGATGTAAATATGATTAAAAAATTATGACACCATATTTGTTATCTTATTTCATCATGATATTAGAGGTCCAAGTTGTAAATAAAGCAATTTTTATGTGGCAGGTATAATGACTCTGATATCCACCATTGTTTCAAAACCACAGAAGCACAAAGTACCTATGATTAAAAGATAGCAAGTGGACTCTGCTCTAATCATGACTGTAGAAACCTGAAGAGTATTTGATGATGAAGAAAGCATTGAAGTGTGTTCCCAAGAACTATAAAACTTTAACCAAAATTCACTCTATCAACAACTTATCAATCAAACATGCAAAGAATACTGATCATGTGAAGATTCTCACTAGACAGGATGATAGAAATAAATGCAGTGGTGGGGGTGTCTGGATGGTTCAGTGGGCTAAGCCTCTGCCTTCGGCTCAGGTCATGATCCCAGAGTCCTGAGATCAAGCCCCGCATCGGGCTCTCTGCTCAGCAGGGAGCCTGCTTCCCCCTCCCTCTCTGCCTGCTGCTCAGCCTACTTGTGATCTCTGTCAAATAAATAAATAAAATCTTTTGAAAAAAAGAGAAAGAAAGAAACAAATACAGTGGAGTCACATCGAATCAGCCTGACCTCAACCAAACTGCCTCAACTTTTATGTCCATGGCATTTCTAATCTTTGTCCTTATAATTACAAACAAGCCATTATCATGTAATGTAAACTCTAATATGTATATAGAGTCTTAATATAAAAACAAAATGAAATAAACCCTGCAGACAGCAGGAAAACTTCAGAATTCTCCCTTGTGGATTCATGGTGCCGGAAATGGAGGTTTACCTAAGGTGGAAAAGCTGAAGAAAGATCTAACCTCTTTGACAGAGAGACAGCAATCAAATATACTCCATGGCTGAAATCATAAGTTTTCTCAGATAACCCATAAGTAACTACTTTGCTTTCCTAATATTAATCTTGCTATCCTACTCCACGGCAAATTCTTCTTTAGCTAGTTGTTAGCCGATCAACTTGTCCAAGGACAACAAAGAAGAGCCTTGTTCTATCGCTAGTCTATGGTTCTTGTTTTAATAAACTCTGCCTTATTTTTTTTCGGAGACAATCTAGAATCTACGGTTGATTATCTCCCTCATACCTAGGTAAACTCAACTGTTTGTTATTTGTTTCCTAGATCTTCTTTTTTAAAAAAAGACTGTATTTATTTATTTTAGTTATTTATTTATTTGTTTATTTATTTGACAGAAAGAGGCACAGCAAGAGAGGGAACACAAGCCTCCTACCTCCCTGATTTAACTTTCCAGCCACTGCTAGAACATCATGTTGTTTGTCTTATGCTCTGTATTTTCTTTTGTCAGCTCTTTGTAGGTCTTTGCAGTGAAAGAAAGAGAAAAGCCATTTACCCTCTTTAGAAAAGAAAGTTATGTAAATTATCTACTACTGTGTAACAAACCACACAAAACAACAATTTGTTATTTCTCCACATTTTTGTTGAGGTTCTTCTACTAATCTCCACATTTTTGTTGAGGTTCTTCTACTAAATCTACTAATTAGGCTCACTCATTCATTTGCAATCATCTGTGACTTCAGCTAGGGCTGGATGGTCTAAGACAACTTCTTAATCACGTCTAGGATCTTGGCGGAGACGACTCGACTCCCAGGCCAGCCGGGCCTCTCTCCATGTGTCTCATGCTGGCTTCTTTGTACAGTGGCAGGAATGTTCAGAGAGAGTAAGACTCAATGTACAAATGCTTATCAAGCCACTGCTTGTGTGGATTTGCTCATATCTATCAGACACAAGTCACACAGTCAAGTCCAGTATCAAAGTGGAAGAGATAGGAAGAGAAGTGTGATACAGAAGGATAAGACAAGGAAGTAAATCTTTTATAATACTCCATTTTCGTTAGTAGCTCTTCCTGGAGCTGGACTGGTTCCATCTCATCATCTCCCTTTCTCTTTCGGGAACCTTTTCAAGAATTAGTTGATAAGGATCTATTGCTTATGCACACTATAGGGATATTTAGTACAAAAAAGATCCATCTTCAAAGGGAAGAAAACATGGAAAAATTAAAACTCATTTTGTATAGCTTGTAAAATAGAGCTGGGCTTCTAGAATAGCTTTGCTTGTTGTGCCTTTCAATTTTGTGAACAAGCTTGAATGTCACTGGAATAAGAATGACTGCTTCTGGTTTCTCTGGGGCATTGTGACATTCTGAGAAAACTCAAGGATATAATGTGCATGGCTTTTGTTTTATTTTGTTTTGTTTTGTTTTGATTCCTTCCTCTCAGAAAAGAAATAAGAAAGTCCCATGAAAATATACACAAATGAGCCAGGTAAAGATGTGAGGGAGAGCTGTGTGTAAACTACAATGAGGTGTCACAAAATTCTACAGTAGAACTTATATGTTGACCCTGTCTGGAAAATACTCTCCAAAAACCACATAATAAAATATGAGGAAAAGCAACCTTACATTCTTCCGAGTTCTCTTCCTTGCCCAGGGGTTTATAAGATTTGTCTATTAAATATGAAATATTTTCTAAACAACAAATGGCACATTTTTGTCTATTTCTCAAGAAAATTTTTAAATTTAATTACAAAGTCTTAAATTTAAAGGAACTCATGTTCTGGTTGATTTATAAAGACTAATAAGACATTCAGTAATCTTTAGGAAGTAGATTAATCTCTGTCAGTGTGCTGACAATTTATAAAAGCTTCAGAGGCTTGCTGATACTCTGTAACACAATGAAAGAGAAGAAAAAAGTATAAAGTAGAGGAAGAAGAGGAGGAGAAGAAATTGGAGGAGAAGGAATAGAAGGAGGAGTTCTTAACTGTAAACTAAATTAATGGTCTTGGTTACAAAAGAGAAAAGCCAGAGAAATACCAGTGGTTATCAGGCTGGAAAACAGTGGGGAGAAATTATTTTAAAACATTTATTTATTTATTTATTTTTAAGATTTTATTTATTTGACAGAGAGAGACACAGCGAGAGAGAGATCACAGGAGTGGGAGAGGGAGAAGCAGGCTTCCTGCCAAGCAGGGAGCCCGATGCGGGGCTTGATCTTAGGACATGAGACAAAGGCAGACACTTAACGATTGAGCTACCCAGGCACCCCAAAAAACACAATATTTTTAAACAAATGTTTTAAAGTTTAAATAGTCATATAAATTCAGGAGAAATTATATAAGGATAAGTTTAGGTTGTATTTCTATCAAGGTGAATCCTTGAAGAAATTAATGGGTTTGGTAATTTGGGTTTAAAAATAGTTGTATGTTCTCCCTGATTTTAATATAGTGTGAAACATTTTAGCATAATATTATTTTCTCATGGAAAACCTAATCAATTCTAACTTCCTAGATTTCCTGTACTGGTTTTTTACTTCCATTAAATGTTTAAAGTTATAAACCTATAAAGATTATAGTCCAACTATCTTTTGAAAGATTTACTTTTAATGAACTTCAGACAACCACAAATCACACAGTCTAGAATGTCTGCTCTACACTACCTATAAAAATTTTTAAATATCGTAGTTCTCCGAAGAACTACCTATAAAAATTTTTAAATATTGTAGCTCTCTGAAGAATTAAACTGTGTTTAAGTTCAACCTCGAACAAGATTTCCAAAATCCCTGGGACGCCTGGGTGGCTCAGTTGGTTAAGCAGCTGCCTTCGGCTCAGGTCATGATCCCAGCGTCCTGAGATCGAGTCCCACATGGGGCTCCTTGCTTGGTGGGGAGCCTGTTTCTCCCTCTGCCTCTGCCTGCCACTCTGTCTGCCTGTGCTTGCTCTCGCTTCTCTCTCTATGACAAATAAATAAATAAAATCTTTAAAAAAAAAAAAAAAGATTTCCAAAATCCCTGAGAACATAGACTAGTGTATAAATTAAAATAATCATAGACTACCTAGATAATTCCTAACTAGATCTAAATTCATAAAACATAGAAAACAAAAACAAACATAGTTGTGTTTTTTTTAAGATTTTATTTATTCATTTGACAGAGATCACAAGTAGGCAGAGAGGCAGGCAGAGAGAGGAGGAAGCCGGCTCCCTGATGAGCAGAGGGCCTGATGTGGGACTTGATCCTGGGACTCCAGGATCATGACCTGAGCCGAAGGCAGTTGCTTAACCAACTGAGCCACCCAGGTGCCCTCTATGCCTGTTTTTTAATCAAAATGGTATTTTAATGAGTTGTATATGTTCTTTATATATTTTGGATATTAACCCCTTATCATATTTATGGTTTTTAGATATTTTCTCCCATCCCATAGTTTGCCTTTTCGTTTTGTTTATGGTTTCCTTCACTGTGTAGAAGTTTTTTAGTTTGATGTAGTAACATTATTTTTGCTTTCGTCACTTTAGGATTTAGTGTCAAATCCAAACAGAGTGCTAAGGAGCTTGCCAACTATGTTTTGTACTAGGATTTTATGGTTTCAGATCTTATTTTCAAATATTAATCCACTGTGGATTGATTTTTGTATATGGTGTGAGGGCTCCAGTTTCATCCTTTTACATAGGACTATCCAGTTTCCCAAATACCATTTGTTGAAGAGACCATCTTTTCCCCATTGAGTATTTTCTTTTGTTGTAAATTAATTGACCATATACGTGTGGGTTTATTTCTAGAATCTCCATTCTGTTCCATAGATCGTGTCTGCTTTTATGCCAATGCCATATTGTTCTGATTATTCAATTATTGTTTTATTATAATTTTGTAATATATTTAAAATCAGGAATCACCTCCAGCTCTGTTCTTCTTTCTTAAGATTGCTTTGGCTTTTCAGAGTCTTTTGTGGTGGCATACAAATTTGAGTATTGTTTGTTTTATTTCTGTGCAAAAATAAATTCCTTTGGAATTTCAGTAGGGATTGTGTTGAATCTATAGATCACTTTGCATTGTATGGATACTTTAACAATATTAATTTTCCAGTACAGAAGCATAGAATTATCTTTTGATTTATTTATGTCTTCTTCAACTTCTTTCATCAATGTCTCATAGTTTTCATTGTATAAACCTTTTGTCTCCTTGGTTAAACTTATTCCTAAGTATTTTATTCTTTTTGATGCTCTGTAAATGGGTTTATTTTTATTTTTTTAAAGGTTTTATTTATTTATTTGACAGAGAGAGAGATCACAAGTAGGCAGAGAGGCAGGCAGAGAGAGAAGGGGAAGCAGGCTCCCGCTGAGCAGAGAGCCGGATGCGGGGCTCGATCCCAGGACCCTGAGATCATGACCTGAGCCGAAGGCTAAGGTTAAGCAGAGGCTTAACCCACTGAGCCACCCAGGTGCCCTAATGGGTTTATTTTCTTAATTTCTCTTTCCAATAGATCATTGTTAGAGTATAAAAACACCACTGACTTCCATGTATTGATTTTGATTCCTGAATCTTTACTGAATTCTGGTAGAGTTTTTAAGATTTTCTATATATAATTGTATCAGTTTACGTTCACACAAACACTCACACTTCCAGTCACAAAAATATATATATTTGGTAAACCTAGCTGCAGTTTTGTCAATTTTGATTATCTTTTCAAAAAAAAGAACAGCTGGGGCACCTGGGTGGCTCAGTGGGTTAAAGCCTCTGCTTTCGGCTCAGGTCATGATCCCAGGGTCCTGGGATCGAGCCCCACATCAGGCTCTCTGCTCCATGGGGAGCCTGCTTCCTCCTCTCTCTCCGCCTTGCCTCTCTGCCTACTTGGGATCTCTGTCAAATAAATAAATAAAATCTTTAAAAAAAAAAAAAAAGAACAGCCTTTGGGACTCCTGGGTGGCTCAGTCATGTAAGCATCTGCCTTTGACTCAGGTCATTATCTCAGGCTCCTGGGATGGAGTCCCTCATCAGGCTCTTTGCTTAGTGGGGAGCCTGCTTCTTCCTCTGCCTGCCACTCTCCCTGCTTGTGTTCTCTCCCTCTCTCTGACAAATAAATAAAGGAAATCTTTAAATATAAAATAAAATGAAAAGAGCTCTTAATTTCATTGATCTTTTCTATTATCTTTTTTTGTCGCTCTTCCATTTATTTCTACTCTGTCTTTGCTATTCCCCTCCTTCTACCAACTTGGGCTTAATTTTTTCTTTTCTATTCCTTGAGGTGTAAAGCTAGGTTGCTTATTTGAAATCTTTCTCTTGTCTTTATGTATTTATTGCCATGAACTTATTTCTTAACAACTGCTTTTGCCATATCCCCTAATTTTTGTATGTTCTGTTTGCATTGTCATTTGTCTCAATATATTTCTGGGGATTCCCCTTGATTTATTCTTTGATTGATTGTTCAGTAGCATGTTTTTCTTATAACTGATTTCTAGTTTCATACCATTTAGACAAAATGCTTGATTTGGTTTCAACCTTCTTAAATTTACTCAGTATTCTTTTGTGGCCTAATGTATAATCCACCCTGGGGAATTTTCCATGTGCTCTTGAGAAGAATGTGCTCTTGAATGTTCTGTAAACATCCATTAAGTCCACCTGGTCTAACATGTAATTTAAGACCTATTATGTTTCTTCATCAATTTGCTGTCTGGATGATCTATCCATTCTTGAAACTGGGACACTGAATTCTCCTACTATTGTTATATTGCTATTTCTCCATTCAGATCTGTTTTATTTGCTTTACATTTTTAAGTGCACCTGTGCTGTGTGCATAATTATTTACAAATGTTATATCCTCTTGATGAATTAACCCATTTATCATTATATAATGGCCTGTTTTGTCTTGTCTGATTTAAGTATAGCTACCCCTGCTTTCTTTTAGTTTCCACTCACATGGAATATCTTTTTCTGTTCTTTCAATTTCAGTCTGTGTTCTTAAAGGTGAAATGTGTCTTATTTTTTTAAGCCATTAAACTGGAGGATTTCATCCATTTACATTTAAAGTAATTATTGATATAGATTTTTTAAAGATCTTATTTTTATATAATCTCTACACCCAATGTGGGGCTCAAACTTACAACCCCAAGATGAAGAGTTGAACACTCTACCAACTGAGTCAGCCAGGAACCCCAGTAAATATTGGTTTATTATTGACATTTTGTTCACAGATTTCTGGTTGTTTTATAATCCCTTTGTTTCTTTCTTTCTCTCTTTATGATTTGATGATTTTCTGAGTGGTGTGTTTGGATTTCTTACTATTTATCTTTTGTGTGTACACTATAGGTTTCAGTTTTGTGGTTACCATAAGGATTAAATAAAGCATCTAACATAATAGTCTATTTTAAGCCAGTAACTACTAAACTTTGAACACACACAAAGTCTCATTTTTACAGTCTATACTCCTCCACATTTTATGCTTTTGATGTCACAATTTAATCTTTTTACTTTGTGTGTCTATCAACAAATTATTGTAGCTATTTTTAATGTTTCTGTTTTAAACTTCATTCTAAAGTTGTAAGTCATTTACCCACCATGAGCAAATTAGGGTATTCTGAATTTAACTATATATTTACCTTTACTGGTTTTCTACTTTCACCTGTTACTAATTAGCATCCTTTCATTTCACCTTGAAGAACTCACTTTAGCATTTCTTATGAGGCCAATATGTTGTGATGAACTCCTTCAGCTTTTGCATATCTGGAAAACTTTTCCTCTCCTTCAATTTTGAAGGACATCTTTTTTTTTTTTTTTCTTAAGATTTTATTTATTTATTTGACAGACAGAGATCACAAGTAGGCAGAGAGGCAGGCAGAGAGAGGGGGGAAAGCAGGCTCCCCACGAAGCAGAGAGCCCGAGGCGGGGCTCCATCCCAGGACCCTGGGATCATGACCTGAGCTGAAGACAGAGGCTTTAACCCACTGAGCCACCCAGGCACCCCCAATTTTGAAAGACATCTTTGCCAGACAGAGTATTTTTTTTGCTGACACTTTGGTTTCTATTCTTAGCAGTTTGACTATATCATATCACTTCTTTAAATTTTGCAAAATTACAGCCAAAAAATTTACTGATATATATATATATATAAAATAATTTAAAAATGTATATATATATACATTTAAAAATTGTTATTATTATTATTATTTTTATGATTATAATGTGCCTCAGTGTGGTTTTCTTTTGATTAGCCTTTTTTGCAACCCTTATGCTTGAGTCTTAAAAGTTGGAGTATTGGAATGTGGGGTTCCAACTCATTACTCCTCAGGGAGAAACTAAGACTTCCTTCCTAATGTCTGGCATTGTGCGGTAGGATTTATGGAGTATGTCTCAGTCTTTCCTGTTTTGATGTGGGTATTTTCTTGCTCACCTGAAGTGTGGGCATCACTTTGCTAGTTTCTGGATTTCTCTTCAGAGATAATTGCTCTATGTGTAGCTGTTCATTCTGTATGCCTGTGGGATGAGGGGAATTCAGAGCCTCCTATGTTGCCTTCTTTAAAAGCTGTCTCATGATTTTCTGTGCTTCTGTCATACTCCTGAAAGACTTTCAAGCAAAAGTTCATCTCTGAAAAAGCTAATGTTTCTAACAATTATGATTTGCTTTTAATATTTGTACTGTGAGCTGAGAGTTTTAAGGAATCTGAAATTTAATATGTCTTTGCCTTATAAACATATGCAAATCAGTTAATAACACTGTAAGATTTGCAATGCCTGTGATGTTGTCTTACATAGAAACCACGGATATTTCACAACATACTAAATTGTTGTAGAGAGCTTGACATATTTATGTTCATGCTATTTTGGAAGTACAGTAGTTATTAGACCTGTAGCTATATCAAAAGTGAGTGTAGTATTTCTGTCAAAAGATGTCCCTGAAATGTTGCTGAGATCTATTGAGCAACTTTGTGGCTCACACTTGCTCAGCAACAAAACAGTGAAATCACATGTTTGTACAATGCAGACTCTGATATTTCCATAACTACCCATTGATTAATGACATAAAATGTTGGGCGCCTGGGTGGCTCAGTGGGTTAAGGCCTCTGCCTTCGGCTCGGGTTGTGATGCTGGGGTCCTGGAATTGAGCCCCACATCGGGCTCTCTGCTCAGCTGGGAGCCAGCTCCCCCCCCGCCGCCTGCCCCTCTGCCTCCATGTGATCTCTGTCAAATAAATAAATAAAAAATCTAAAAAAAAAAAAATGTTGGGCGCCTGGGTGGCTCAGTGGGTTGGGCCGCTGCCTTCGGCTCAGGTCATGATCTCAGAGTCCTGGGATCGAGTCTCGCATCGGGCTTTCTGCTCAGCAGAGAGCCTGCTTCCCTCTCTCTCTCTCTGCCTGCCTCTCCATCTACTTGTGATTTCTCTCTGTCAAATAAATAAATAAAAATCTTTAAATTTAAAAAAAAAATGTTGCTTTGGCAAAGATGGGCGGTTCAAATGAGTGATTCCCTAATTAATCCTTAGTCCCTAAGACAACATAGCTTCATTTAACCATAATAGGTGTGCAGCCTATATGGATAGACCAGACAAGTTCGAACACATCTGGCAGGTGAGGTAACTTTTTATTTATTTTTTAAAGATTTTATTTATTTATGGCAGAGAGAGATAGTGAGAGAGGGAACAAAAGCACTAGGGAGCTGGAGAGGGAGAAGCAGGCTCCCCGCTGAGCAGGGAGCCTGATGTGGGTCTCCATCCCAGGACTCTGGGATCATGACCCAAGCGGAAGGCAGATGCTTAAGATAAGAGATTGTATAGTGTCACAGATCATACAAGGTGTTGAATTACTATGAATAACTGAGAGGAAGCATTAAAGCAGCTAGTCAGCCTTCCATTCATTCTTTCAAAAAGGGGATAAATTATGGGGATCCACAGGGGACATAAAAGAAAGCTGGTAATATAATCTAATCTGTCAACTAGTCCTCCAAGTCAATAGATTAATGATATTTGCTAGAAGTAAGAGAATTTGTCCCTAGCAGAATGTATCTGATAAGGCCTAACATGAACAGAATCAGGATCTATGAGGCATGTCTTCTTGGAGAATGTCACATAAACTATACAACTCAGTAACATATAAAATTGAGGTGCTTCAAAACTGAAACACCAACGATGAGAAACCCCACAAACTTCATATAGGGTCCTTCTCTATTCTGAGGAAGAGCTGCATATTTCAAGTGGGAAGGAAAGACATGGGGAGCCTTGGGGAATCTTAGTGTCCCCAAATCTCTCTGCTTCTTTGGAACCTCTAGATTGTATCCTTGAAATTATTTGGTAAAACTTAATACTAAGTAACATCTATGGCTTGTGTAAGTCTTATTTATCAATTAAATCCTGTATGTTAGCTCAGTTGCAGAGGTACTTTCTTTTTTTCTCCAATTTTTAAAATTTAAATTCAGTTAATTAACATATAATGTATTATTGATTTCAGAGGTACAGGTCTGTGATTCGTAAGTCTTTTATAATACCCTGTGTTCATTACATCACATGCCCTCCTTAATGTCTATCACCCAGTTACCTCATCTCTCCACCCTCTTCTCCTCCAACAACCCTCAGTTTTTTCCCTATAATTAGGAGTCTCTTACAGTTTGTCTCCCTCTCTGGTTTCATCGTTTCATTTTTTCCTCTATTCCCCTGTGATCTTCTGTCTTGTTTGTCTTTCTTTCTTTGACAGACAGAGATCACAAGCAGGCAGAGAAGCAGGCAGAGAGAGAAGCAGGCTCCCTGCCCAGCAGATAGCCCAATGCAGGGCTCGATCCCAGGACCCTGAGATCGTGACCTGAGCTGAAGGCAGAGGCTTAACACACTGAACCACCCAGGCGCCCCTGGTAATTGTCATTTTCTGATTGACTTATTTTGCTTAGCATAAGACCCGCTAGTTCTATCCACATTGTTGCAAATGGCAAGGATTTTGGTTTCTGATGGCTGCATAGTATTCCATCTTGTATATTTACACCACATCTTCTTTATCCATTCATCTGTTGATGGACATCTGGGCTCCTTCTACAGTTTGGCTACTGAGGATATTGCTGCTATAAACACTGGCGTGTTCCTTTGGTTCACTACATTAGTATCTTTGGGGTAAATACCCAGCAGTGCAATTGTTGGGTCGTAGGGTAGTGCAGAGGTTCTTTCTTTTGTTTTTTTTTTTTTGTTTTTGTTTTTGTATTCATTTTTTTTATATTGTCTATATATCATAATATAAGGGACACACATGTGTGTTATACAAAGAGTGCTTATGAATTTTTAGTCATGAGAATGTTATAAATTTTTTTTTAATTATGTAAGTGAATGCTATCAGACATGAAACCCATTATTTTAGGAAAACACAGAATACCACGAGACAACACATGAAACAACTGTCAAATTCCAGAAGGACAGTTGAATATAACTGGTTTTCTTTTAAATTCCATGCATTTCATGTATGCATTTAAACATATTCTTGTTAGAAAAGGTGTGGAGACTTTGTTGAGTTGCCACAAAAGGTCTATGACTCAAAAAAAGTTGAGAATTTCTGCTTTAAGTCAAGACTAATTATTCCTTCCCTTATCTTACTATAATGAAAATTCCTCTGACAACTCTTTTAAACACTCCGTTTGCCAAATTCAAACCACAAATTGAAATAATAAAATTGTCAAGATGTCTTTTTTTTTTTTAAAGATTTTATTTATTTATATGACAGAGAGACAGATCACAAGTAGGCAGGGGGTGGGGGAAGCAGGCTCCAGGATGAGCAGAGAGCCAGATGCAGGGCTTGATCCCAGGACCCTAAGATCATAACCTGAGCGGAAGGCAGAGGCTTAACCCACTGAGCCACCCAGGTGCCCCTCAAGATGTCTTTTATACTTCAACTATCTCTGATGTCTCCCAGATAGCTATTGATAACATCAAAATTTGTTCTTTCGCCATATAAAAGGCATAATATTAAAATAATTCAATACATTTACCATATTTTAATTAGTTCAATCACTATAATACAGTAACTATAACAAATAACCCAGACACACCCTTTCTTGGGAGACAGGTGCCAACAGGGTATTTGCCATCTTAAAATATATAGCCCCTGAGTATTTGAGTACTCTTCAGTATGCTAAACTCTTTACTTAAAGACATGGTTGTGTTTCAGGGATACTTTTTAAAAAACTAGGAATTCATTATAAGCACATTATCTACCTGAGCATTTCCCTGGTCCCTATAGCTAAGGATTATCCACCTTATTTACATGTTGTTGCAAAGATACCTAATTTAATTGGAACTTCTACAGATGTTGTTCTAGGTTAACCTCTCACTGTCGGGGACTGCCTCCGGCCGGGAAAGTCCCCGCCATTACAAGAAGGCGCTTGGCTCACTGCTAGCAAAATACGCTGCAAGTATACAATGAACTTTCTGGTGAAGCCCGCCTAAAGGAGGACATAGTTATTGGCTGTATCAAATTTTTTTTTTTAATGATTTTTATTTATTTATTTATTTGACAGACAGAGATCACAAGTAGGCAGAGAGGCAGGCAGAGAGAGAGGAGGAAGCAGGCTCCCCGCCGAGCAGAGAGCCCGACGCGGGACTCGATCCCAGGACCCTGAGATCATGACCCGAGCCGAAGGCAGCGGCTTAACCCACTGAGCCACCCAGGCGACCCGGCTGTATCAAATTTAATCAGCATAGTAACAGGACTCTCATTGGCTCTCCCCATTGCTTGGTCCCTTATTGGTCACCCTGCTGTATATAAGCTAAGGAAGTTGATTAAATAAACGGAAATGAAGCATTAACACCATACCAGGCTCATTGTCATCCTTGCGGGCTGAGGGCGACATCTCACACTGGGGGTCTCTTGTGGGAGAAGCCTTTTCACTCTAAACAATATTCTACTCTTGTTGGCTAGCCAAAGTACTACTTAGAAATCTTTGTCTGCTTCCCTCATAGCTGATAAACGTTATCCAAATCTAAATCCAGCTGCTTTATTTTCCCTTCCTGAAAAAAGGTAAATCTCATGGTTAACAGTCATTAAAAATCTAAGCATGCAATGTCCTGACTCCACTGATGCTTTTCCAGAAAAAGATATGATACTTTTCGTGATGGCTCCTAAGTTAGAATTTATAAACATGTATGTTATGCTGCATATGCTATTCCTTCTAACATTCTGTGATTAAAACTTCTTTATACCATAGTTCATTCTGCTCAGACAGCTGAACTGATAGCTTTAACACAACTATGCCAACTCATTAAAGGTTTAATAGTTAACATCTACGCTAATAAATATGCCTTGAAGTTCTTTACGATTTTGGTAGGCCACTGAAACAAACTCAGAAACCTCATCCAAAAATGGAAAATAAATTAATAAGTTACTGGAGTCAATCTAACATCTGAAGGGAATGTCAGTTGTTAAGGCTGAAGTTCACATATGAGGTAATTTTTAGGCTAAAGGTAATGACCTAAGCCACTACTCTGAGAAACCAACAGCCCACACTGATTTGTACATTATTAGCATCTAAAAGATGGCTGCCCAATCTGACTTAATGAACTCAGAAGGACTTATGCAAATCAAACAATGATTCTATTACCACAGGATAAAGAAAGATATTGGGTGTATCAGTATCCACCCTGCATGGTAAGATGGACTTGGCATTTCACAGATGGCAACTTGGTGATGCCTAAGTCAACCATCAGAACTTCTGTCTTCCTGTTAAGTGAAAGAACGCACAAAAGTAGGATGACCTGGACAAAACATTACAAAAATATTAGAATATACTACCTGATAGGCTGAACTAGTGACAAAACCTTATCTGCAATTCTAACCGAAGAAACAACTATAAAGATAGGATAAACCTCAAGGACCATCTGAACATTTAAAAATGAATAACATCCAGGTGCCTAAATTAAAACTTTAAGTATATTTTAGAAATAATCTGAAATTTTCTCTTTCGTTTGGTTTATATTTTCTCTTGCCAAAAGATTAATCCTGCAGTTGCTGCAATAAAAATATTCACGGGGAAAAAAAATGTTCATGGGATCTGTGTTTCTCACATAAGGAATATATTCAATGCCCTGTAGAAATACAGGAACTCACTTTACAAGTTGAAAACTCCCTTTTAAACAGAACTTTGGGACACCTGGGTGGCTCTGTTGGTTAAGAATCTGCCTTCAGCTCAGGTCATGATCCCAGGGTCCTGGAACTGAGCCCCACACTGGGCTCCCTGCTTAGCGGGGAGTCTGCTTCTCCCTCTGCCTGCTGTTCCCCCTTCCTGTTCTCTTTTTCTCCCTCTGTCAAATAAATAAATAAAATCTTTTAAAGAAAAGAAAATAAAAAAAAAACAATTTATTTGCCTGTATAAGACAAGATAAGCTAATGTTGCCTTCAAATCAAAACTGTTCAAATTTTCAGAGGAATTCAATATTCCATATTACATTCTAATTGTTGGACACTGCCAAAAACCAGTATCACACACACAATTATATAACCAATAGACACAAGCCACTCATTCCAGGAGACACCATAAGACACAACCCTGTGTAGAATATGCTTTCATTTGTGGCACACCTGCCGCCCACCACCCCCCCAAAAGAAAATACTAACTCCAAACTCCATTTTATAGATCAGGATACTGAGAAACAGATATGTGTTAAATATCTGCAAGGATACACAAGAAACTGTGGTAATGGTGGCTGCTTCAGGGGAATGGAAATAAGTGCTTACATAAAAGGAAAAATTACTTTTCTCTGTTGTATTGTTTGAAGATTTTTTTACCATGTTAATGTATCACTGTATGATTATCACAAAGAAAACATGATATAACTGATGGAAAGACCCAAGGGTCACTGTCAGTAGATGGAAGATGGGAGCATAAGGAGATGTTTCCACAAAGCAGAAGATAAACAAGCATGGTTCCAGACAAAGTCCCTCCAAAAGCCTGGAAGCATCATGGTTGTTTCTTGCTTTGGATAATGGCAAGAGGAAGAGAGAGAGAGACAATTCCAAGCAGATCCTTAAGCAACTGTGCCAACCAGGGGCCCCTTAAACATAATCTACTAAATTAAATCTCCTATCTAATTTGTTCCTCTGTTTTCTCTTGAGTGCTTGCACACTCAAGCAAGTGAGTGTGCCAGTCAGTCAGGTGATGCTTCCTTAAATTTCATTTCTATTGGGGTACCTGGGTGGCTCAATCAATTGAGCGTCCAGCTCTTGATCTTGACTCAGGTCATTATTTCGGGGTTGTGAGATGAAGCCTGGAGTCTGGACTCCAGGCTCAGTGGGGAGTCTGCTTGAGATTCCCTCTCTTTCCCTCTTCCTTTTCCCCTCCCCCCACTCTTTCTCTCTCAAATAAATAAATAAACTCTTTTAAAATTTTTCATTTCTATTGATGTCCCAGTCCTTAATCTTTACCCAGTCTCCTTTTTGAATCTCAAGCCTGGTAGCTGGATTCCCTACACCTTAGGCCACTGTACTGATTACCTGCTTATGGTCTGTTCTCTCTGTTTTTAGTTTCCCATCTGGGTTTTCATACACACTCCAACAAACTTTGCTCTAAAACCTGCTACTCTACCTGTCTCCTGGGGCAGCCCCTAGTCTTTCACCTTTAACTAGACAGCCTTACCCAATGTAGGACAAAAATGAAATCCTATGTCAAACCATCATTGCTGTCCCAACTTAGGAGGTGGTGGCTGAGACAGATAGAGTTCTTTAATCCCTGGAAGCTAATATTTGGGAAATCTTGTCAATCTGAATAATGAAAGTTTCTCTCTCTTGCTTTCAAAATCCCCATGTCATTATAAATCCTCCCCACTATATTCCCCACAGCCCAAGACACAGACACACAGACACACACACACAGACACACACACACACACCTTTCGTTGAATTCAGCCTTAACTGTTTGAGTAGTTTCTTCGCTATCTTAAGAACAGAAATAGAATCTCAAACATACCAGGAACTTTCCTACACTCTACAAATCACCTTGCCCTCTACCTTCATAGATGAGCAAAAGGGTCTATGCCGTACCTCAGTAAATAGTAAAAGCTACAGATCTCTTTATTGAAGGTTAAACTATCAGGAGGAAAAAAAAAAAAAACAGCACTATATAAAAATGTACAATAAGAGATGAGAGTAATATTCTGATGACTAAAAAGGAAAAGGATAAAATTTCACACAAATAATTTTCTGACAAAAACAAAAGAAATCTTAGGAAATATTTACTTTGTGCTCTCAAGAATATTTAGAGGACACTGGATTAATTAAACAAGAGAAATTGGATAAGAAGATGCCAGGGCAATCAAGTTTCTGTTAACCCACAGAGTATATTTATGCAAATTACAAAAAGAAAAAATAGTATCCATTCCTTCCCTGTACCAAGCCACATATCTTAACTAGTAGAACGCAATGGAATTTTAGCCTCCAGACCCACTCTTAGCTACAGGCATTTTTGCAAAGAAAAATTTTTGCACTGGGATGGCAACCAATGGTATTTGGAGGTGGGGCCTTTGGGAGATAATTAGATTTGGATGAGGTCCTGGTACCCCCATAATGGGATTAATGTCCTTATAAGAGGAGAAAGGGGCGCAACCTGGGTGGCTCAGTTGGTTAAGTGTCTGGCTCTTGATTTCAGCTCAGGTCATGATGTTAGGGTCCTGGGATCGAGACCTGAGTTGGGCTCTGTGCTCAGTGCCTGCTTGAAATTCTCTCCCACTCCTTCTCCCTCTCCCTCTGAGCCTCACCCTACATGCTCTCTTGTTCTCCCTTTCAAATAAATAAATAAATCTTTAAAAAAAAAAAGAGAGAGAGAGAGAGGAGAAAAGATCACACGCTGGGACATAACGAGAAGGTGGTTATCTGCAAGTGAGGAGGTTATCATCAAACCCCAACCGTGCTGACACCCTGATCTCAGACTTCCTAGGCTCCAGCACTCAGAAAATAAGTGTCTGTTATTTAAGCCACTCAATCTGTGGTGTTTTGTTATAGCAACCTGAGCTAAAACAGTTTATAGCCATCTAGATGGGGATTAGAACTGGTCTCTAGTTTTCTCAGGGAAAAAACACTGAGGGGATGGTCAGACACTAGGGATTCAAAGTGAAAGTAAGAAATTCAGCTCTAGGGACAGAGGAGGACATGTTTGATAGGATTTCTACCCAGACACAATGAAAGCAATTAGGAGGCCATATTTCAATGCCAACCTCAAGACATTCAGAGACAAGGTATAGATAGAATAACTTCAGTCTCCATATTAAGGCAGAGGGATAACTCCAAATATATCTCTAGGCTTTGTTCTCATTTTTAAAAAAAATATTTTATTTATTTACTTGAGAGAGAGGGAAAGCATGCATTGGGGGTAAGGGCAGAGGGAAAGGAAGAAGCAGACTCCCCGCTGAGCTGGGAGCCTGATGTGGGGCTTGATTCCAGGACCCTGGGACTATGACCTGAGCAGAAGGCAGACGCTTACCCAACTGAGCCACCCAGGCAGCCCCCACATGCACTTTAATACAAACATTTATTTTCTCTATTTGTTATACACAAATGTATATATGATCATATCACTTACTTTCCCTCTACCCTCTATTAGTTTGTTATAGCTAATGACAAACTAATAAAAGGTCCTTTCTGCTTTAACTTGATAATCACTTACAATTTTATTATGAAAGACCTATTCTCTTGCCATTGTTCTGAAATCTGAAAAGTACTCCATGTGAGGGGTTTCCAAATAAATGCCTTGAGAACAGAACAGAAATATCAAAAGAAAGATATTACTCCAATGGAAACATTTTCAAAAGTTTGGACAGATTAATTAATACACGCAGAAATCCAATATAATCATTAATCAAAACATGCATATTAAAACCAGGTACAAATTTTCACCTATTAATTTGTCAAAGACTAAAAATAAGTAAGGCTGGAAAGAAATTGCTATTGATTAAATTTAGTAACAAATTATTTGACATGTGGCTGGCACACAATAATTATCTAACAGATGTTTGCTATTTTACTCTCAATAATATTTTTGTTTTTGACAAGGTTAGTGGGAATGTAAACTGATAAAACATGATATACATGTAAAATTGTATCAAAATTCTTAAAAATGTTCAATATTCCCTTTGACCCAGGAAGTACACGAATTCCAGTAATAGGTACTAAGGAAATAATTGGACAAGTATGTAGTGATGCCAGTTTAAAATAGCTATTATGCCAGGGCTTACAGAAGTAAAACCTTTAATCTACATTCCCAAAAATATGAAATTGGAAAATTAAGTTATATTTAGTACATAGGTTAGGGAAACTAAAATGATGACAATTATATAAAAATAAATTGAATAAACTAAAATGATGACAATCATATAAAAATATTAATTTTTTAAAATGCAGATACAAAATTATATACATAAGAAAATCCAAGTTTGTAAAAGAAAAGATTATGAATATAAATGTGTTGCATGCATAGAGAAAAATCTAAAAGCCATATACCAAAATATTAACTTTAACTACTGCTTATTTTCTTCCTTATATTTACCTTTGTAAGATTTTTTAAAAATTAGTATTTATAATCAGATGAATTATTCTTATTTCAAAAATATCTGGCCATCATGCCAGTTCCACTATCTTCCTTGTTCTTAGGTACTATACCTATGCCTGCCTAAACTTGCCTTTGCTAATCCTCCACTTTGAGGTTTTCTTACACTGATTTTGACATACTAGTGACTCAATCACTTAAAACCTTAATCTCAGAGTTTTAACTTTGAATCTATGAGACTTTTCTGGTTATAGTCAATGACTTCATAACCAAATACACATAGCTCTCTGGGAAGTAAAACTATTCTCAGCTGAAGACTCTGGTTACACTTCTACAATTGCCGTGTCAGCTACATCCAGTTCATTCACTGATAATCACCTTGACAGGTAATCTCCTTGACAAGTATCGACCTTCTGTAACAACTCAGCTCATCTGTGGACTCTATAGGCCCTATGTTCCCAACTAAAGGCAATATTCCACCCGCAACCAGCTGGTCTTACTCTAGTCCCCTCCCCAGAAGGCTACTGGTATCCTGTTGGATTCTAGCTCCTTAAATTAGATAAAATATCAGATACACAGTAAATGCTGAGATTTTGACTATCTAAAAATTTAATAAATAAATTTTGGGGCGAGCGTGGGTTGGTTAAACATCTGCCCTCCGCTCAGGTCCTGATCCCACGGTCCTGATCCCATTGGCTCCCTGCTCAGCGGGAGCCTGATTCTCCCTCTCCCTCTGTGGCTCCCCCTGCTTGTACTCTCTCACTCCCTCTCTCTCTGTCAAATAAATAAAATCTTTTAATAAATACAATTTTTAAAAATATGTATTTAGAAATACTAGACTTAGGGGAATCACATATTGAATCATATGTTGAATTAGAGACTCTGCTCTTATTTGGAAAAAACTGATCATTTTAAATTTCTGGGCCAGCAGGTTAAAACACACACACACACACACACACACACACACACACACACACCCATGAATATACAGATTAATCCTTCCCTTCCGGTATAAAAGAGGTCTTGAGGAGAAAAACTCACCATAAAGATTAGTTCCTGGGATCTAAGCCAAATAGCTACATCTAGTGTTTAAAGTGGGATCAACATTTCTTAAGTATGGTCTTTGCTTTAAAAACAAAAGTGTCACAGAGAGACTGGTTTTTCAATGTCAAGACTGACAAAGCCTTAAGTGATTCCCAGAGGCTTGGCAGAGGTATTACCATAAATTCCTTTTCTAGGGTGCCGGATGGCTCAGTCAGTTGAGTGTCCAACTCCTGATCTCGGATAAGGTTGTGATCTCAGGTTCATGAGGTCCTGCTCCGGGCCGGGCATGGAGTTTGCTTAATATTCTCCCCCACTCCCTCTGTCCCTCCACCCCTCTAAAAAAATCCCCTTTCTATTAAATAATTCCTCTGACTAATATAATGCAGTATGTGTGGCATTATTACTATTGCTAGAAAAAGAGAGTAAAAGTTCAAATTGAAAAAGCAAAGAGAAAAAAAATCAGATACCAAAAGCTTAATGTTGTTGTTTTCCACCAAACATATAAGGTTACTATTATAGTTCTATCACTGTTTTTTTTAATTTAACTGAGAAAGAAAGAAAAATATAAATACTACCAAGAGTTTTGCACTTGTCTCAAAATCACTGTATCTCAAACTTTGGTCATAACTCTTAATAATTTGTTTTATTTTTTTAAGTAACCTCTGTCCTCAATGTGGGGTTTGAACTCATGACCCTGAAATCAAGAGTTGCAAGCTGTATCAACTGAGCCAGCCAGACACCCCAAGTCTTAATATTTCAATACCCATACAGATGATCCTTCTATTAAGTTGGCCTCTCAGTTGACTTATCTTTCTACAATAACTTTGTTCTCTGCTCTGCTTCAACTGCTTACTCCCATGATGATAACCTAGACCATGTCTTTATTGTCATTGCACTCCTCTACCTGACAACCCCTAATCTTTTTAGCTCATTCTCTCCAATGTTTGTTTCATTAATTTTCAAACCCACTAGGCATGCCAATGCATTGAACCTACCACGTCTACACTGTCCCTCATCCCCTCAGATCCTCATTTCCAGAAACTCTAAGCAAAGAGGAGCCTGTATTGTAATTTTTCACTTTCTTCTTTCCACAAATTTCCAACATTTCCTCACTCTCTACCAATAACTTCTTCCTATTTCATTGAGAAACAAAAACAATCTGAAGAAAACCTCCAACTGCTCCCACCATCACATCTACCACACTATTAACATCTGAACTCATACTCTTACTCTCCTACCTCTGCAAGGATTTTCTCCTCAGAAATATATCCACACACAGCAAATTTCTCATTTAACTCCAAAGGATTTTCACATCTGCCTAAAGCTTATTCAAGGGTCCCAGATTAACAATGACCTATCATTACATCATATTCCCATTAGTTAGGGGAAAAGGCAAGGGATGAAATAACATCGGAGAACTATTTGAATTATTCCACCTAAAAATATAGTAAAAGTTTTGTGGAACAGTGTCCAACTAAAAAAGTGTTTATTGAGAGGTGATTCCATGTCTACCACTGAGCAACATTTAGAAATACAGTTTGACATGAGACCACCCTATACATTACTTAATTGCAAAGAGAAAAATATATCTTTACAATAGTACAGCCTGTTAGCACCTTAATCAAATGATCAAATTTACAGTAACACTATTTGATCAAATGACCAAATTTAACCTAACATTATGACCTGAAGGAGAAGCTTCCTTGTGAAATACATTTGGTGTAAACTACTCAAGCCTCCAGGAACTTGCAGTCTATAGGAGATACAAGGTTTAGAAGCAAAAATGAATACAATCAGACAACTCAGTAATACAGTATTCTTCAGGACAACTGGCTTAGCTTCTTAAAAAAAAAAAAATCAGAATTGTTGGGCGGGGGGGAGTAAAGAGATTAGATTAAAAATTTGTGATTAAAAGAGACCAAAGAAAGTGAAAACCCAACTGCAATACATAATTATTGATAGGACCCTAGTTCAAAAACAAACTACATACAAAAGGCATTTAGTGGGGGTGCTTGGGTGGCTCAGTGGATTAAAGCCTCTGCCTTCAGCTCAGGTCATGATCTCAGGGTCCTGGGATGGAGCTCCCTATTGGGCTCTCTGCTCAGTGGGGAGCCTGCTTCTCCCTCTCTCTCTGCCTGCCTCTCTCCCTACTTGTGATCTCTGTCAAATAAATAAATAAAATCTTAAAAAAAAAAGGCATTTAAGGGACTACTGGGGAAATCTAAATATTGACTGGATATTAAATGATATTAGAGAGTAATAGTTCATTTTCTTAAATGTTACAAGTTTTGTAGTTATATAGCACAATGTCCTCACAGGAGATGTACAGCTGTAGTTATGTAGAAGTGTTCTCTCTTTTCTGAATTTCCCTGGTACTTCAATTTTGAATTTAGCACAATAATTAACATTCTGTCTTGTGCCCAGTCTCAACAAATACATTATAAATTCCCAGAGGACAAAGTGGAAGGTTCCTGTAGGAGACTACAATAACAGGATATAGGAATTAAAAAGCTAAATTAGCATGAGATTATGGCTGGTCTTCCCCAGGCAAAAGAATTATTTAGCAAGTTAACAAGATTTAGTGGTGAGGAGAGCCTAAAGTAGGATGGTAGCAATAAAAATGAAAAGTCCTGGGGTACCTGGGTGGCTCAGTGGGTTAAGGTTAAGCCTCTGCCTCCAGCTGGGGACATGATCCCGGATCCTGGGATTGAGCCTCACATTCGGCTCTGCGAGCTTCTCCCTCTCCCTGTCGCTCCCCCTGCTTGTGCTGTCAGAAAAAAATAAAAATATGTAAAAAGAGAAAGAAAGGGAGGGAGGGAGGAAGTAGCGATGGAAGGAAGGAAGAAAAGCCCTGGTAATTACGGGGAACATTTACACTCCCCTTGCACTGGGGCTCTTACTAGCTTCCACAAAAAAAGCTAGCCAAACCTGTAGAGCTTTATAAAGCCCCCAGCACTGTAACATTACAGCTTCCGTCTTCCAACTCAGGGTCCAACTGGATGAGAAGGTGACTTTAAGTAGAATTCTTCACGTGGACGTTACTTCCAACAGTCATTCGCTGAACCAGGAGCTTTAAATAGGCGCATCTTATTTTCAAGAACACTGCACACCCACGCACGTGGGTAGTAATAAATAGCCTCGGGGATATTAGAAAAGGTCAATTTTACCTAAGTGGTTCAATTCCCCTGTTCTCTGAAGTACAGTCCATCCTTTCTAGTCTTTGGACCAGAGTCTGACAATAAAGTGCTCTTGGACTACTTAGAGCACAAAAGATGTGGGTCCAACCGGTTTCCGGGACAAAGGTCAAGGCTGCCGGCCAGGGAGGAATCTTTCCGCCAGGCAGGGGCACACGCCGCGCAGAGGTCGCTTGCCGTGCCCTGTCACCCAGATTCCTGGCGGGCCCCGCGCCGCCAGCGGGCTCCTGCCACGGAACGCGAATCCCGGGTCCCTCTCAGCATGACCCTTCGCTACCGCCCCCCACCCCCCGAGAGGTGGCGTTGTCTGAACTCAGGGCTCGAGGGAAACGAAGCCTTTTCGTGGACCACCCCTCGGGACTCATTAGGCCCCAGGAGATCATCAAACACCCCCCCCCCCAACTTGCCCAAGGTCGTACGGACGCGGCGCCTCAGGCGTCCAGATCGGCGCGCCCGCAACTCCTCCCCCCCTCTCCTCTTTCCCTTCCGCCCCCTTTTCTGTGCCATCCGCTCCCCTCCCTCCGCACCAACAGCAACGCCGGTGGGCGGGGTGAAGGCGGGGCCACACGGGTCTAGCGCCCCGCGCCGGGGGCGACCCTAGCAGTGTCAGCGCCGCGGACTGAGTTATCGTTTGAGTAGCCGGACCGAGAGTCAACATGGCTGCGGTGTTTAGGCGTAGCTGCAGGGTGAGAGAGAGCAAGGGTCGGTGGGGTTGGGAAATGGAGGTTGTGGTGTTTGGAAGGGGTGGGAGGGAGGGAAGCCTGGGAGTAAAATAGGTGCCTTCCCGGGGTGGGGGGAGGAGGGACTCCCTCGGACTAACATAGGCGCTGGTCACTTTCAGAATGTCCATTTTTTTTTTCTTTTTCTTTTTTTTTTTTTCCCCCTTCCTCTGGCCGGGGGAACTCTCCAAATATTTACCCCAGGAATCTCACCCTGTCAGTACGTGAACCTGTCTCTGAACTGGGCGGGGATCTCAGAAAGAGCAAAGGCCTTGTTTTTGCAGTATATTTTTGAGAAAACTCTGTGGCTTGCTATCTCTAGCCCAAGAAGAAATCATAAAAGTAAATTTCATCGTGCATTTGATAATGCTAGAAAGTGTAGATTTCAGACATTCTTGTCTTGGGCGGCTGCAAAGTCACCGGGAAAAGGAAAACGAAGCAGCCTCTTCTTGGGATACTTAATATGTTTAATACTCTTTGGTTTTGGACTGTGGAAGAGAACGCTTCTGTTCCGTACATTACAAAGTAAAAAGAAGAACCTACCGCAGAATTTTGCTCGAAGCTTGTCTATTCTCGTGTTGTGGCTCACAGATTCTAATTTGTCTCAGTAGATGCTCTATACCTTAAATATTATTGATATATTAACACAAAACTGCAATTTAAATGTCATTTATAATTGAGTTAAGATTGTAATTGTCGCAGGCTCTGGGAAATACTTGTGGAATGTAGAGTTAAACCATCCTAAATCCAAACAGTCTACAGCTTCTATATTCTGTGTCCACTGACGCCCCTCTCTAAATGGCTAACATTATATGTAATTAGCAGATAGATGGGGATTGTTCCCTGGCTGTAGCTACTTTTGTATTTTGTTTTATATAACATTTTCCTGAAAAATAATAGGTAAACTTTTTATAAATTATTTTAAATCCACTAATAATTCCCTATTTAAAGTCTTGCAGACTATTTTACCTGTTTTGTAAGTTTTGATTTTTGTGCACTGATACCTAAACACACATTTAGAAAAGCCGAGTTGATTTGGTCTGATTTTTGTGGGATGGCGTTTTTCTTTATTCAGTGTAATAACCAATTAGGAGACTTAAATTGAAAGAGCAGTATAGCAGGGTGGTTGGTGGTATGGATTCTCTATAGTAAATGTTAGAATCCTGGTTCCATTTGAACTTTCTCAGTCTCAGTTTCTTCATATGCAAAATAGGAATAAAAGTAGTGCCTTAATCCTAGGCTTGACTTGGAGATTCAGTGAATTAATACGTGGAATGTGACTGTAAACAAGTATAGGTTTGGTCTATGATGACTGAACAGTAAGGATTAGAGAAACCATGTTTTACTTCCAAAGTAAATTTAATGAAAATTGCAAAGAAAATGTGAATTTTCATGCTCTGTAGTTTTTTTTCCCCCAAATTATAAAGTGTTATTTTGAAAGAGCTATTTAAAATATTTGACAATCTTGGGGCACCTAGATGGCTCAGTGGGTTAAGCCTCTGCCTTTGGCTCAGGTCATGATCTCAGGGTCCTGGGATTGAGGCCTGCATTGGGCTCTCTGCTCAGCAGGGACCCTGATTCCCTCTCTCTCTCTGCCTACCTCTTTGCCTACTTGTGATCTCTCTCTGTCAAATAAATAAATAAAATCTTTTTAAAAAATAAATACTAAAAAAAATACTTGACAGTCTTTATTGTCACTTCAAATGTAGGTGATTCTCTGTATAAGCTGAAGTTGTCACCTACAAAATGGACAGTTTCTTTTTACAGTTTTCAAGAAACATAAGCAACATATGTATGCTTATGTTTCAAACATAAGTATATTGTTCAGTTTCTCTTTTCTTTGGAATATTAGAATTGCTTAGGGATATTTCCATCAAATCCTTTGAAGTGTAAACTATGTTTTGCTGTCCTCAGACATTTTCAGGAAGGAGTTATGGTATGGTTTCCATTAACTTTAATAAATGCAAATGGTTATTTTTGTGTACATTAAATTGTCATGAGTATAAAAATGGACTGCAAAGGAACAATATATATATATCTGATACTTTTTTATACATTTTTTAAAAGAAATGGTATATTGCAGATATTAAAAAATGTAGCATAGCAATAGTTTAGAACAGGGTTGGCAAACGTTTTTGCAAAGGGACAGTAAATATTTTCAGGTTTGTGGACCGCATGATTTCTGATAACTGTACAACTCTGCTGGAACAGCAGTAATAGACAATATGTTGTTCTAATAAAATTTTATTTACAAATCCAGTGGCTGCCATAGTGTGCTTACCACTACCTTAGAATATTCTAAGAATGCCTATAGACAAGAGCAGAAAATATAGAATATAGTTTTAGGCTAATTTGTTTTGTTGAATAAAGTGAGGTATCTTAGAAAATGGAATCCTCCAAGGGGAAGATTCCCAGAGGCATACCTCTGAGGCTCAACGGACAGAGTATCAAAGTTGATAGACTGGGGAACTCTTGAACACAGTACTATTCCGTCCTATTTTTGTCCCCACCCCAACTTCTCAATCATAAATGACCTAAAGCTTGTGAGATTTCCAGGATAGCAGTCCTGTGTCTGCTAATACCCCTGAATATTGTTTGCCTCTGAGATACTCCACTTGAGTAGTACAAATACTGCTGATCAGTGTTATTTTCATTGTTCTTAAAAAAATTTCTTTTGTAGTAAGTGTTCACACATCTAATACTTGGCTTATTTGTTTAATGAAGGCCTTTAAGTAATGACTTAAAAAACTATGCTCTTGAGTATAGTCAAACAAGTAGCTGTACTCACTTGTAATTGCCAGTATTCTCTTATTTGATGTTTAATTTTAATAAAATTATCTTTTACAGGTCCTAAAAAGTGTTTCTCGTTTTGACTGGAGATCACAACATACAAAAGCTGCCCTACAGCATGAACCAAAATTGGGATTTAATTTTGGTATGTTTTGTTCCGTCTTTTGACTTTAAACATACTTGTTATATATGTGTATTTTTTATTGCATTGTATATGTATTTGTCTGGAATATACTTGTAAATCATCTTAGTATTGTCTGTCAATAAATAGAACCAATTACCATCCACAGATTTCCAGTCACACCCATTCTTCCTGACCTCTTTTTTTTTTTCAGCATAATATTCTGTGTAGAGACCTGTGTTAGCAGACATAATATCTGTGCCCTTTTCCTAAGTATGTAACCCTAAAATAACAAATTTACTGATAGGTACAGTCTTCAAATTAGAAATTCGAATGCAAAAGATATGTTTTGAACACTTAGATACATAGTGCTAGGAACCTGCTAAGAAGCCAAAGCCTGTTTTGATCCTAATATATCTGAACTGCAGTTTTGTTGCTAATGGATAGGATTTAAAGTCCTGGGATGAGAGAGTTATGTGGTTTGGGAAGGAAAAGGCATAAGATCTCCCTTTCCTTTTGCTCTCTATTTTAGTATATGTGCTGCTGAAGCAAGCAAACCCGTTGCTCTCTAAAATGCAGATCCTGAAAAAAAAAATTGAAATAATAATCCCTATTTTTAGCATCCATCACCTCCTAAAGTGCTTCTTGCTTTAAAATTATTACCTTTTTTTTAGTTAAAAATCCATTTTCTCTGGTTTCTTGGTCTCAGAAAATAATTACAAGGCAGCTCAGATAATTAACTCATATCCCGATACAAATGACAAGCTCAGAGCTCACCAGGGTTTCATTTTTGGTTTTCATTTTATGTTTTAAGATTGTTAGCTTCTTTACAGTTTCTGAAAGAGAATTAAATGGGAAATTTCAGGCCATGTGAGGATAGCAGCTTGGGGCATTGGATTTTCTCTTACTGTGTTATTAACATAGGTATCATTGCTATTTTGTTTCAGTTTGTCACTTACAAATTCATATTTAGTAGTAAGAAACCAGCTGGAGAGGACGCCTGGATGGCTCAGTGGGTTAAGCCGCTGCCTTCAGCTCAGGTCATGATCTCAGGGTCCTGGGATTGAGTCCCGAGTTGGGCTCTCTGCTCAGCGGGGAGCCTGCTTCCCTCTCTCTCTCTGCCTGCCTCTTTGTCTACTTGTGATCTCTCTCTGTCAAATAAATAAATAAAATCTTTAAAAAAAAAAAACCAGCTGGAGAAATCTGATGGTTTGTTGAGTAACAGGATGGGATAGATAAAGGTGTTGAGGAGTGAGATCATTAAACTTAAGGACCAGGGATAACATCTGTGGGCAGTTGTATCTGGCTCTTTCTAAAGTGGAGATAGTATCTACAACATGGGATTTATATGAAGGTTAATGTACTACATATGTAAATCCGTAGTACACAGTGACCAGATTTGAGTAGGTTCTCAATAAATAATAGAAACTAGGTGCCTGCCTTCCCTGTCCTTTACTCAACCACAACCTTGGTATCTGATGGTTCCAATATTAGAAGTAATTGTGATACAAAGAACAGTGACTGAAACTCTGAAGTATATTTTTACTGCTAATTCATGGTAAGACTGTGAGGCTATCATGTCCTCATTCTGAGCTTTTGTTTCCTTATCTATAAAATGAGAGATTTGATTTTAGGCTATTTGATCCAACACCAAAGTTCTCATGTCTTTTACATTTTATTTCTCATATCCCTATACAAAATGATTATTATAGTCTTGAATATGCTGGCTCATTCTTATCTCTTTGTTTTTGTTCTTATTGTTCTTACCTGAAATACCCTATATCTCTTTTAAATTTTGCCTATCCTTTGATATTTGACACAACCACATTAAAACCCTATGATAGTGTGGATTTAAAAAAATCCAAATGATCAGCTCCTGTCCTTAGTCCAACCACCACATTCATTTCATTAGTTTTATAACAACAGAATCTCATATTTTTTGCAGTTGAATTAGAGTTCTATCTTACTGTTAACTTTTGAGAAACCCTCCCACCACTTTTACCAGTTGCTTTGTGCTAATTTATAACCTTAAATTATCTGAGTTTAAAGGAAGAGTGAAATTGTAGTATTGGTAGTCTTTTTAAAAATTTTTCTTTTTTCCTTTTTTTTTTTTTAAATTTTATTTATTTGAGAGAGAGAGCATGAGCGGGTGAGGGACAGAGAGAGAAGAAGCTCCCTTGACCTAGCAGTGAGCTCCATGCAGGGCTTCATGCAGGGCTCGATTCCAGCACTCCCAGATTATGACCTGAGCTGAAGGCAGATGTTTGCCAACTTACTGAGCCACCCAGGCATCCCACATATTGGTATTCTTATATGATACAAGTTATATGGAACTTATATATAACTTATATAACTGATATAACTTAGATGGAACAGGTTTTATTGGTTTATGGTCACCGAGCATGTCTCATCTCCCTGGTTGGACTGATTCTTGAGATCAGGGAGTATCTTATATTTAGTTTCATCTCAGGATTACTAAACATTTGATAAATCTGCTTAGGAACTAATAACAAGTGAAAACAATTTTTTTTTAATTCTCACCAATTAGAAGAGAAAAACAAATTTATGTCTGTTACTCATTTGTAAAAGATAGAAATCTTACCTACGTCCTTTGGTACTTGTATTGACATAGATTTATTTATATTATATAGTGAAATCTTTCTAGTCCAAAAAGTGTGTTGTGGTCTTCGTGGTTTATTTGTGGACTTTTCTGGTTAATCGAGAGTTAAAGACTCCATTATAAATTTTCACATACTGTGTTCATAGGACTTTTTTCCTCAGCTCATTATCTTGTTTTAATATTTTTTTAAATGATTTACTCTTAGAGCTCACTGAACAGCAAAAAGAGTTTCAAGCTACTGCTCGTAAATTTGCCAGGGAAGAAATAATCCCAGTTGCTGCAGAATACGATAAAAGTGGAGAGGTAGGTATATGCATTTTAAGGAGAAAAAAGTTGTTTACATTTTTCTTAAGATTATATAGTTGAACTATGTAGATTTTTAATATAATTGGTTTTTTTTAAAGGTCTTTTTTACCTTTTTCTTTCCTTTTAGTACCCTGTCCCCTTAATTAAAAGAGCATGGGAACTTGGCTTAATGAATACACACATTCCAGAGAGTTATGGTAAGTTTTCTTCACATTTTTAATCTTTATAATGCATATGAACAGGGAAAATGGTAAAACTCTACTCATTCTTTCAAATATTAACTGCCATTTATCTTAAGTCATTTATGATAAATGGCTTTCTACCTTTATCTTTGTTCAGACACAGTATTTGCCTGTTTTGAGAAACCTTGTATTCACACTTCAAGGCATTTTTCCTTTATAACTCACTTCAACCTTAATTTCATCCTAGACTCTGGTAATTTCTCTTTAGAGTTAGTCAGTTTGTTGCATTTTGATGTTAACCTTTGATTTTACATTTTGTCCAGACTTTTTTCTATGAAATAGTCACTCCTTCAGGTGAAAGAGTCAAAGTTTTAGCACAGTTGAATCAAATTTTTACAAAATCAAGTTGAAACAGGAATGCAGGTCCAGATTACAAATAGAAAATTTTTTGAAATATTTAAAACTATTTTGGAGAAGTCTAATTTGTTACTGTGCTAACTAGAACATTTTTTTAGTTACTTGGTAATTAAAATAGTTCACCTTTATTTCTAATAAGATCTACATATTATAATGGGTCTTAAAATATTTTGATTCTACAGGAGGTCTTGGACTTGGAATTTTTGATGCTTGTTTAATTACTGAAGAATTGGCTTATGGATGCACAGGGGTTCAGACTGCTATTGAAGCAAATTCTTTGGGGGTAAGTTTCTTAGAAAATTAATTGCCTAAGTGAAACCGTACTGCTAGGTTAGGTTAGTTGGCCAACATAATTTTCTTTGAAAGGAATACAGGAGGGGCACCTGGGTAGCTCAGTCGGTTAAAGCCTCTGCCTTCAGATCAGGTCATGATCCCAGGGTCCTGGGATCGAGCCCCGCATCAGGCTCTCTGCTCAGCGGGGAACCTGCTTCCTCCTCTCTCTTCTGCCTGCTTTTCTGCCTACTTGTGATCAAATAAATAAAATCTTAAAAAAAAAAAAAATAAGGAATACAGGAGGGGCACCTGGATGGATCAGTTGGGCTCTGGTCATGAACCCAGAGTCCTAGGATCCAGCCAGGCATCACATCAGGCTCCCTGCTCAGCGGGGAACCTGCTTCTCCCTCTGCGTGCTGCTCTCCCCTGCTTATGCACTCTTTCTGTCAAATAAATAAAATCTTCTAAAAATAAGTGAATAAAAGGAACACAAGATTGTGCAGTGAAGCCTAGAGTTATTACTGCATAAGTTGATCATTCTGTTCCTGTTGTCCCCAGTAATTGGAGTCCTAGCTGTCCTTGTAGGGAAACTGTTTGCTTTGGCTGCTCTGTCAGTGGCAATTCTTAGGTAAGGGCAGGGCCAAAGACTAGCATTCCGGAGAGAAGGATCAGGAAGGCTTGCTGCCACTGCTGGCAGTGCTGAATTTAGTGAGCAGTTCTTAAGATGTCTGATCATACGTAACACATTATTAATCCTAAATTTAATTCTTTGTGTATATTACTACAGTGGATTTTTACATATTACCAACAAGCCCAATATAACTTAATTTTTGAAAATACTAGATTCACAGATTTATTTCCTCTTGGTTTTAACTCTCTTAAAGGAAGAATAAAGGCTAGCCAGTTCTTTGGACTTATCCCTTGGGAGAAATTAGTACTCTCGTTTTGAATTATAGTATCTCTGAATTTACATACCTAATAAAATATCTTGCTTTTTTCAATGTCACATTTCTTTGGTAGCAAATGCCTCTTCTTATTGCTGGAAATGACCAACAACAAAAGAAGTATTTGGGGAGGCTCACTGAGGCGCCACTGATGTGTGTGAGTATGTGCAGCTGCTGCTTGGGAACAAGGGTGCTATTTCTACTTTCCAGTACATATGTGTACACTGGAATGTAACACATGAAGACAAAAGTTAGCAACACATTTAGGTATAATGGTGTTTCTAGGGTACAAGACAAGTGTCATAATCTCCTAGCTTATTGCCAAGAAAGAAATACTTGCTGTTTAATGGAGCACTCTGCAGTTCAGGACCTGAGTGAGTGTGTCAGGAAGTTCAGACTGAATGTATGACAGTAGGTGTTTGAACTAATCGTCTTTTGAACTAAGAAGAAATTAACGTGACTGAAAAGCTATTCTATTTGTTGAGCAAGTGGCTTGGAAAGAATATAGATTTTATTTAATTCCCTGAGCACTACTCAACAAATATTTAAATTGGATTTTTAAAGGATAGTTATAGGGGCCCCCACCTGGCTCATTCAGTGGAACAGGTGACTCTTGATCACAGGATCATGAGTTCAAGCCCCACACTGTGCGTGAAGCCTACTTAAAAAAAAAAAAAAAAAGATATTTATTCATATATACACACACACACACTGAGGACCTATTCTGAAAGTGTTTTTACATAAGGATTTTGAATTTTGTTTATAGGCTGAACAGATTTCAATTAGGGTGTGATTGTGATACCAAAATACAGTAAATTGTTAACAGTTTTGAACTAATTGTGAAAATAGGTCTGAAAGACTAGAAAGTTAAGAATCAAGGTTTCTCTTTTCAGGTACCTTAGTTTTAGGCAAACTGCTTAATAAAAACATTTACATGGATTTTTTAATTAATTGGTAACTCTTAAATCAGAGTTTAGTAGGCTAGTTCTCAATATTGTCTAAAATTGACACATTTAGATTGTTTTTCTGTATCCTATATAATACTAGAAATAAGCTAAAAAAATTTTAGCATGGAGTTGCTTAGGAGAACCTTCTTTAATGCACTGATAAGAATATTTATAATTATTGTTTATAAATACATATTTCTAAGATAAAAGTGTTTAAAAATAGTTCAAGTATTTTAAGTATTTTTTGGCTGTTTTGTGAGTTATCAGTACTTCAGTATATATAAAAATAAATTTACTGTAGTCCCTATGTTATTCTAACTTCTGAATTAATAAAGGTTTATTATACATTTTTCCCCTGCTAGTGCATAATGGCAGTAAATGTACCCAGAATATGAAATCAAGGGTGAAAATGAAAATAGTCAATTCCCTTACATGCATAGAATTTACATGTTATGGGACTCTGCTACTTTGGAATTACAAACTCTGGGTAACCCTGCATTTATCTCAATATCATTTGCATTTGTTATTCTGCGTGGAATACACATTCCTTCTTCATCCCCAAAGAATACCTTTTCCTTTTTGAGACTTGATGTGAGCATCACCTTTGGAAAGCTTTTCCTGACACCCTAAAGCTAAACTAGTTTCACAAGATCATTGTGTATGACTGTAGTACTTAGATATGTAATTACAGTATAGTTAGTATTCATCTCCACTATTGTGGAAATCTTGAAGACCCGTCTTTTATCTCTAGTTTTTCCATCCCTGATTCATAACCTGGTACATAGTAGATACTAAAGAAACATTTGAATGGATGATTACATGTGAACGAATTAACTTGACGTTATCTAACATTTTGATTTATATGGTTTATTGATAGCCTATATCTAGTTTTAAGTTATATATTAATGTTGCTACATTTGAGCAGTTTATTTGATTCTCTGAGAATATTTTATTTTTAGGTATTTAAAAATATTTAAAATACTGGCTTCAAAAATAAAATACACTACTGGTTCTAAACATTCATAATTTAATGATTAAATTTAAAATATTTTTATTGCTTCTATATATTTAAGGCTTACTGCGTAACAGAACCTGGAGCTGGCTCTGATGTAGCTGGTATAAAAACCAAAGCAGAAAGGAAAGGAGATGAATATATTATTAATGGTCAGAAGATGTGGATAACCAATGGAGGAAAAGCTAATTGGTATGTTGTTTAAAACACCTCTATAGGGACGCCTGGGTGGCTCAGTTGGTTAAGCGGCTGCCTTCGGCTCAGGTCATGATCCCGGCGTCCTGGGATCGAGTCCCACATCGGGCTCCTTGCTTGGCAGGGAGCCTGCTTCTCCCTCTGCCTCTGCCTGCCACTTTGTCTGCCTGTGCTTGCTCTCGCTTCTCTCTCTATGACAAATAAATAAAATAAAATCTTTTAAAAAAAAAAACAAAAACAAACAAAAAAAACACACCTCTATATATTGCTTGTTAATTACTTCATATAAGAACCTTCTCTCTCTCCTTTATTTTAAAGCACCACAATTTAGGTAAGTTTTAGGGGTGCCTGGGGTGGGTCAGTGGGTTAAGCACCTGCCTCTGGCTCAGGTTGTGATCCCAGGGTCCTGGTATCCAGCTGTGGCACCCTGCTTAGTGGGGAGCCTGCTGCTCCCTCTCCTGCTCTCCCTGCTTACGCACTCACTCACGGTCTCTCTCTCTCTGTCAAATAAATAAATAAAATATTTAGAAAAAGTAAGTTTTATTCATGGAACTGGAATGTCCATAAAAGACCTTAAATAGTTCAGTTATTTTTAAAAACTATTTTTAAGCCCTGAATTACTTCTTCAGCCTCACTCTTCAGAAGTTTAATTTGTAAAAGAAAATAAAACAAAAACACCTGCTCTGGTTGAATGTGAATCCATCTATGTGGCTTAATATCTCCACTGGCTATACTAGCATCTCCTTGGAACTATTCTCTGAAGACTGTGGAAAAAGGAAAGCCATTGGTATAGTACACTTCTCTGATTCTGAACAACAGGCGAAGACAATCTTAAAACTCAGATTATCTTTTAGAAAAGACGGAATGTTACTTTAGTAAAATCTGAAGGTCAAAGTGTATAGGTCTAAAAACAATGACGTGAATTTCAACAAAGGATTATAAAATCACCTGCATAAGTAAAAACATTGATGAACCTGTTTATACCATTATTTGTGGAAAAAAGATGACAGTAAAATGGATACCTGTAGATTCAGTAGGAATCAACACTGTGATGTCTAAGAAGGTAATGTAATTTCTGGCTGAAATGATAGAAATACAACACAAATGAGGGAAAAAGTGGTAATAGTTCTGTATGAGACATTTTAAGACTTGCATTGACAAAATGGAATAAGTTAAGAAGCAAGTAAGTATCCCTCATTAGGAAGAGTCTAGGAAACATGTCCCGTGAAGAGTAAAGGAATTAAGTTAGTTTAGAAGAATTTTGAAAGTTTTGGAATAACATCACACAGAATAAAGAGCAGTGTTGTACATTTGCTTCAGGAAGCCAGTGGAATTAATGGGTCAAGTTAGAAAAATGGGGCGTCTGGGTGGCTCCGTTGTTAAGCATCTCTCTTCCGCGCAGGTCATGATCCTAGGCTTCTGGGATTGAGCCCTGCATCAGGCCCCCTGCTCAGCAGGAAGCCTGCTTCTCCCCCTCTAACTCCCCCTGCTTGTGTTCTCTCTCTCGCTATGTCTCTCTCTGTCAAATAAATAAATAAAAATCTTAAGAAATAAAGTTAGAAAACTGTAGACATAAAAACAAGCTTTCCAACAACAATGCTATCCAATGTTGTTGAGTTATCATGGGAAATGTTTTTACCCATCACGGCAAGTATATAGATAGAGACTTCCTAGGATAAGGGGTCGCTGGTGATTGGAATAATGAACTAAATGGGCTGTTCCTACTTGTCTGCAAAAATTCTGATTCAGTATATGTGTGTGCTCTGTAGCGCAGTTCTCTAGCAGGTAAAGCATTATTCCTGGGAATGAGCCTACCAGGAATTTATTTATTTATTTATTTATTTAAAGATATTATTTATTTATTTGACAGGCAGAGATTACAAGTAGGCAGAGAGGCAGGCAGAGAGAGAGAGGAGGAAGCAGGCTCCCCGCTGAGCAGAGAGCCCGATGCGCGGCTCGATGCGCGGCTCGATCCCAGGACTCTGGGACCATGACCTGAGCCGAAGGCAGAGGCTTTAACCCACTGAGCCACCCAGGCGCCCCAAGGAAATTATTTATTTTAAACAGTACCTATCAACCCCTTTATCACTGTCCAGTATTAAGGAGGGCTGGATGATTATCTTTAAGTAAGTCATCATGATAACAGAAAGTAATAGAAAAATGAAGGAACTATTAAAATTTAACAAGTTGAAAGAAATCTAACAGTGCAATTAGAAGTTTTCATAATTTGGGATGCCTGGGTTGCTCAGTCGGTTAAGCCACTGCTTTTGGCTCAGGTCATGATCCCAGGGTCCTGGGATTGAGTCCCGCATCAGGCTCCTTGCTCGGCAGGGAGCCTGCTTCTCTCTCCGCCTCTGTCTGCCACTCTGCCTGCTTGTGCACATGTGCTCGCTCTCTCTCTCTCTCTCACAAATAAATAAAATCTAAAAAAGTTTTCATAATTTTAAGAATTCGTTAGGTATAATTCTCATGTAGTAAGATAAATTAGGTAATATAAGAAACTAGAAGATAATTTTTACTACTATCAAGTAAAAATTGTAAAAACCCACTGAGTCACCCAGGTGTCCCTGTTTAAGGAATTTTTAAAAAATTCTCCTATGTTGGGCCATTTAGAACATAGGTTACACTGAGATGTTTTTACATACCTCATGTTTCACTTTAAAATCAATTCTGGGAGGAGCACCTGGGTGGCTCCGTGGGTTAAGCATCTGCCTTTGGCTCAGGTCATGATCACAGGGTCCTGGGATCAAGCCCCGCATTAGGCTCTCTGCTTAGCGGGGAGCCTGCTTACCCCTTTCTCTGCCTGCTTCTCTGCCTACTTGTGATCTCTGTCAAATAAAATAAAATCTTTAAAAAATTTTTTTAAAAAATCAATTCTGGGAAAAATTCTGGAGGGAAAATCTGGTAAATATTCATAATAATTCAGCTATAACAAAAACAGTGATTTTGCTGCAAAAAGAAGACAGTAGGCAGAATACAGGTGTCTTTATTTCATATATTACTCCTTTTGCAGGCAGCCCTATTTGTTGTCCTTTTCCAGATAGCTTGTCCCTTAAAGAGTCATACTAGTTTTGGGAAGGGAAAAATGCCATTTCCAATATGATACATACTTTTCTTTTTATATTGTATAATTTTGATATGAGGAATTTTTACTAAGAACTCAGACTACTAAAAAAAAAGTTAAATACCATATTAAGTAGGAAGTAGACCTGGGTTAAAACACTAGCTCTGCCACATTGTAAGTATGTGACTTGGGCAAGTTTTTGAGCCTCTCTGATTCTTCATTTCTTAATCTGTAAAATGGGAGAATAATAATTGGGATTGTTGGGAGGACTAAATGAGATAGCTATCACCATGTGTTGTCTGTTGATGTCACTATATTGTCATCATATCCACATTATATATGTAATAGGTATTTCTTACTGGCTCGTTCTGATCCGGATCCAAAGACTCCTGCTAATAGAGCCTTTACTGGATTCATTGTGGAAGCAGATACCCCAGGAGTGCAGATTGGAAGAAAGGTAAAGTGTGTATATATCAGTGATTAAGGCCTCAAATACTATTTTAACTATAAATTTCAGAATTACTCTTTTAGCTTTCTTTATTGAAAACATTTTCTTTGTACTAAGTTGCAGTAAAAATAAAGCTTCCTCCCCTTTTTTTTCTTTTAAGTTTTTAATTCCAGTTAACATATAGTGTTTCAGGTGTACAGGATTCATAGTGATTCAACACATCCATACATCACCCCTGTGCTCATCAAGATAGGTTTGCTCTGTAACCCCCATCACGTATTTAACCCATCCCTTAAAAGTTATGTTTTGATATTACCAGGTGAAATAGTCTATATATTATAGCTGAAGATTTTAAGTTGAGAATAATCCTTTTGATTCATGATTTGGAAAACTGGTTGTTCCTGGTGCCAGTCTGTAACAGCTCTGAGGTATAATGAAGCAGAAATGCAGCTGCCACTTATGTGGCCTGCCCAGTAACAGAGTTTTAGGTTTCAGAAGATTTTCCCACTCTTTGCCCTTCCTCACAGCAGCCTTTTTGGTAGGATAACTAGCATTATGCCCACTGTCGTGATTAAAACAATACCCCAGATTGTATAACACCAGTAAGAGAAAATTCTGTGCTTGAGGAAAATATGGGAATGGTAAAGAGCCTTGGATGTGGGAAGGCCAAAATTTTGTTTAAATAAGAAAAGATAATGTAACATATTTGAGAACTGTTGAAATTTGGGTGTGTGGAGATAATTTAGCACTAATATTTAAAGTAGACTAAAGAGAAAATTTTAAAATTTAACAAATCAAAGAAGGAAGAAATGAAGTGTTTAAAATCATTTTAGTGAGAGCAAAGATTATAACTTTGAGACTAGGAAGAGGAGACTTAATTTTACAACTTTAAAACTCTTCTCTGCAAAATGAATTTGTAAAAAAGAAAACCTAATGATGACCAAATGATGTCTATATTGAAAGGAAAGGAGAAATTTTGGAAGTTTATTAATAGTTACCAAAGGTTATGTAATCCTGTTTTATTAAAAGCCATCAGAATCTTTCTGTTATACTCAAGCCTCTTGAAAATGGAAGCATTTACTAGAATACGGAAGAGGGGCAACTTCTCTTTGAGGCCACAGAATATTAAAGGTGGAAAAATATACACATTATTTCAGTCTGTTCACTGAATGTTGAAAATGAGATCCAAGTAAATGATTTACACACTTAAAGGCAGAGTTGAGATCACTACTACAGTATCCTAGGAACTTGCCCAATGTGGCTTCTTTTTTTTTTTTTTTTTTTAACATTTTATTTATTTATTTATTTATTTATTTGACAGAGAGAGATGGAGATCATAAGTAGTCAGGCAGGCAGAGAGAGAAGGGGAAGCAGGCTTCCTGCCAGAGCAGAGAACCCAATGCAGGGCTTGATCTCAGGACCCTGAGATCATGATCTGAGCTGAAGGCAGAGGCTTAACCCACTGAGCCACTCAGGCACCCCTGCAATGTGGCTTCTAACCCTGTTTTTCTATATTCTCTTTTAAGAGTAGATATTAAAGGTAGACTGTACTTCACCAGTGTAATTATAGTGAGGTTGTTGTGTATAACAAAGTATAAGTTATAAGAATGGATGTGTTTCTTCCAAGTAAATGGTTTGTTTTTATTTATGTTCTATTTGTGTTTTCTTTTTAAGGATGGTTGCAAGAAAACTTAAGGCCAAATTTATGGCCATTTCTAGAAAGTGCAAAGGATCTAACAACTTACACTGTTTTTAGTACTAAACCCAGTCTGTTTTTTCCCAATTTTCTCACTTAAAATATATCTCTAATTCAGTAAATATTTATTATTGAGTTCATCCTATATACTAGGCACCATTCTGTTATTGGGGATACCATATGGATCAATACAGACAAAAATCCCAGCCTTTGGGGAGCTCACTTTCTAGTGAGAAAAACAGATAATTATATTATAGATATTTAAACCTCCTTAAATCTTTTTTTGAAATATATGGTCATTTTATAGATTTGTGATATTTAATGTTTTAAAAATGCTTTGTGTTTTATATTTCATCTGGCTTTAGAGGAGTACAGGAAGCATTTTGGTTTTAAATGTTTTAGTGTTTGGAGGTGCCTGGGTAGCTCAGTCAGTTGAGCATCAGAGTCTTGGTTTCAGCTCAGGTCATGATGTCAGAGTCCTAGGATTGAGCCCCACCACCTCCATACTCAGAGGGGAATCTGCTTGGGATTCTTTCTCTCCCTCTTCGTCTACCCCTTCCCCCATCCTTGCTCACAGGAGGACAGGCTCTCTCTCTTTTTTTAAAAATAAACCTTTTTTAAAAAATGTTCTAGGGGCACCTGGGTAGTTCAGTGGGTTAAAGCCTCTGCCTTCTGCTCAGGTCATCATCCCAGGGTCCTGGGATCGAACCCCACATCAGGCTCGTTGCTCAGCAGGGATCCTGCTTCCTCCTCTTTCTGTCTGCCTCTCCGCTACTTGTGATCTCTGTCAAATAAATAAATAAAAAGATTTTTAAAAAATGTTCTAGTGTTTGGAGTGAGTCTGGGAAACAGGCTAGAGTGAACCATTTTTGTAAACAGTGTTTTCTCATTATGTTGAGTGAGGGTCTGAGTTATTGATTAAAAGACCAAGACAAAAAGACCAAAAAAAGAAATGTTGGTTTCTTTCTTGGTAAAACTATATATCTGGTTGTTACCATTTCTTCAAGCCTAGAAGCAGATTAATACTATTTAGGCAAGCAAGTTAAAGAGTTTATTTACAGCTCTGCGCTCCCATTTTCTTTGCTGCTTACGATGTTGATTAAAAATGAGATTAAAATTTTTTTCCTTAGGGATAAGAGTCACCATATCTGCAACTTCCTCTCAGATAATTCAGCAAATAATGCTACTAGTTACACACACAAAACATAGAAATAAAGCAAATATGACAAAATGATAATTGGTGAATTGAAATAAAGGGTACGTAGGTATTTGTTACATTACATTTATGGCTTTTCTGTTTGAAAATTTTCAAAATAAAAAGTTGAGGGAATATAGTTACTTTGGCAGTTTATTATAAAATTAAATATGCACTTATCACATACCCAGCACTCCTAGGTATTTATCCAAAAGAAATGAAAACAAATGTTTATACACAAATGTTTATAGCAACTTTATGTGATTGCTAAAAACTCACTGTTGAATAGATGATGGATATATGGTACATCCCCATAGTGGAATACTACTCAGTAAAAGAAAGAAATTACTGAGCAGCAGCAATATAGGTAGATTTCAGAAGCACTTTGTTAGACACAGAAGGCACTTACTACTTGTTATGATCATTCTACTTCACATGACATTCTGGAAAAAGAAAAATTATATGAACAGAAGTCAGATCAGTCATTGCTTCAGGTTGGGAGTAAAGTAAGGGAGTTGACTTAAAAGAAGTACAAGGGAGTTTGGGGGGTGCTGAAGTATTCTGTATCTTTATTGTGGTAGTGGTTCCATACATACATTTGTCAAAACTGTTAGAGATTTATATGTGAAGAGGGTGAATTTCCTGTATGTAAATTCCACTTCAGTAAACCTAATTTTAAGAAAGAGTTGATACATTTTTTTGCTAGCTTCATTAAGCTCAATTAAGCATCCTGAATCAGAGTATATTTGCTAAATGCTTTTCCAGACATTGATGGTAAAAAAGATAGCCTTCAAACATAATGAAATTTGCCTTTGTAGTGTAATATGTTACATGTAGATCTTTAGACTATTTTTGGTTTCAAAGTTTGTGAAACATTGTTTTAAATTAGGGGTTGACAAACTTGTTTTGTAAACTTCCAGTTTATAACTATTTTAGATTTTGAGATCCACAAGATTTCTGTCCCAGACTACTCAGTTCTGTTATTGTAGCAAGAAAGTAGCCATAGATAATACGTAAACAAATACGTAGTGATTCTAGTCCAATAAAGCTTTTTTTTTTTTTTTTTACAAAATAGGTATAACCCATCATTTGTTAACCCCTGTTTTTAGATAATTGCAGAAAGTCCTAAAACAGGTTAAAGCAAAAATTCATACTAGCTCAAAAAGTATTCCTTAATATATACTATTTTCCTTATTAGGAATTGAATATGGGTCAGCGATGTTCAGATACAAGAGGAATTGTGTTTGAGGATGTGAGAGTGCCTAAAGAAAATGTTTTAATTGGTGAAGGAGCTGGTTTCAAAATTGCAATGGGAGCTTTTGATAAAACTAGACCTCCAGTAAGTAATATCAGTGACTTGACAATCTTTAGAGGATCTTTTATTTATTACGTTGAGTAGTTTTATTTTAATGTGGTCTATTTTGTATGTATTTCTCTTTTATTTATTTTTTTGGTGTGTATTTCCTTTTTAATATCTAATTAAGGTTGGAGAGATACTATAATTTTTCTTTTTTAGAATTCATCAACTGTCTTATTGCCTGTTACAGAAATTACTTTAGCAAATACAGAATTACTGTAGTTACTGCGAAGTTGTTACAGAAAGGCAGTCCATACTCAATCATTCCTGCTGATTGTGCTCATTTCCTGTTCCCTTACTCATTAGGAATAAGTTCCCTAAGAAACTTTACCTTGTTGAACAGAAAAAATGACTTTCTAGGCTGTGATCCTCTGCCTCATAAATGCTTTATTTAATTCATAAAAAATATAAATTGAAATGCTTGTTCTCCCCCACCCCTTCTTTTGCTGCCTAAGGGTATAGGTCATCTTCTCTTTATATAGTCCTTAACTTAGAATTATAGGCAAATAGTCATTGAACTGTGTTTTAAAAACAACAGGAACTTATGCTTTGTAAATGTTAAAATATTAGGTAGCAGCTGGTGCTGTGGGACTAGCACAAAGAGCTTTGGATGAAGCTACCAAATATGCCCTGGAGAGGAAAACTTTTGGAAAGCTGCTTGTAGAGGTAATTTTGATACTGAACTTGCTGTGTTCAAAGCACTCAGATTAAAATCCAGAGTTTTTCAGTGGACTTCTGTCAGCCACACTGGCCCTTTGCTGTTGTCTTTACCTTTCCTCTTTCCCCCCAAATACCACTACCTCATTCGTTTTACTAACGAATCTGTCTTCGTCACCCAATGTAAAACAACACCTCCCAACACTCTATATACTAATCCCACTTGGGTTTGTTTTCCCATAGTTCTTAACACCACTCAACATTATATCTTGTATGTGTTTGTTTATTATAAGTCTCTCCTTACTCTCTCATTTGAATGTAAGCGCCATATGGGCTATGAATTTCTGTTTTGGTAACCTTAAACTCCTAGCATTTAGAATACATTTCCACTATGAACTTCTATTTCATCCATTCAACAAATAGTAACTGAACACCTACTATATAAAATACTAGTAATCGGATACTTTCTCTGTTCCAAGCACTGTTCTAGGGGTTTTACATGTATTAACTCATTTAATCTTCACATTACTGTGGAATGGGTACTCTTGGTCTCATTTATTTTATGTAAAATTTTAGGTTCACCTAATACATAATGAAACCAAGATTTGAACACAGTTAGTCACTTAAAGAGTCTGTCTTTTGGCACATTACATGAGCTATTTCTGGGAATAGAAAAGAAGTTTGACATAGACTCTGTACTTAGGTACCTTTAACTTTTCTATGGAGATACGATACATATCCTAAAACAAATATTAAGAAATAATATAGAGCTGTATAAGATTAAATCCTGAGTGAAGGCTTATAGACTGGGTTAGAGAAACCAAAAGGCGAAACTGTCATGGATGGGCCAGAGACATTACAGGGATTCTGAGACATTACAGGGATGATGTTTAGAACAGGATTTCTCAAAGCATGGGCTGAAAAGAAACTGAGCGAGACTCACTGGGATTTTTTCATTAACATCTCACAGGAGAAGCATGGGTATCTTATACCAGGTTGCTAAAGTTGTGGTGATATAAGGGCTTCTATTTATTGCCAGTGGGAATATAATTCACTCTTTCTTTTATGAACAACGTTTTGGTATTATATATCAAAAGTGGTTATTCTGCACCTGTATTTCATATGTATCTTTCAGGTTTACTCCCTTATGTGCAATATGACACGTCTATAGCTTACTCATTTCAGCATTATGTTGAAACTGCCAAATATAGAAACAACCAAAATGTTGATCCACCATACGGTGAATAGTTTACAGCTATAAAAAAAAGGTGTAAAGAAGTTCTTTATATATTACTATAGAAAGCACTCAGCTTTATTGATAAGCAAAGCAAAATGAAGAACCATCAACATGGTAGGCCAGCATATGTGTAAAAAAGGGAGAGGCTGTAGATGTATTTGCTTATATGTGTTTATAAGATCTCTGAGAAGATGAAAAAATAGCCTGGGTACCTCCAGGAAGGGGAATTAAATGGGGTTGGAGATGGCAGGGATGATAGAAGGAGGGAAGTTTGAACTTCAAACTGGTAGATGTATTACCTATTCAAAAAAAAAAAAAAAGTGAAAACTAAAACAGAACAACTTGAAAGAATCATTGGCTTAGAAGAATGGGCATAATCAGGCAGAAGGAAATAAGGGAGGATATTCTTGTTCTATGTAGTAATTATTTAAATTGGTTAATAATTGCCTCCTCTTAAGACATATATACCATGCTACTCTCAAGCAACTTGTCACATTCTGGAATAGTGTGATTTTTAGAAACAGTAAATATATGAACTTGCACAGCTCAGGTTTTTGTTTTATGTGACATTTGGTGCATATTAGTCTATACACAGTCAACTTGTGTGGTTTTTATAACCTCTTAGTCTTCAAAACCCATTTTGGTGTTGCCTATGATACAAAGCATGTTTTTATAATTTTAGTATTCTCATTTCTAAATGCCTATAGGCCTTCTTTAATGTGTATTATTTTAAAGCATATGTTCCATTCCATGTTCATTGTAGAATAATTTATGTGATACAGTATGAGCAAATTAACTAATAAAACTGCTCCATAATCCCATTGTCCAGAGATTATTACAGTGACCATTTTGCTCTGTATTCTTTCTTTCTATGAGTATATTTTCTGCAACCATACTGTATATTTGAAATTGTCACTTACCTATACATGGTGAACATATTTCTACCCTATAATAGTTTGGCTATACACCTAATAGAATACTTACTGTCTTTTATTGAAGGTGTTTGTCTTATGTCTCTTCTTTGATTATGAACTTCTTCTAGAGGGGGGATAAGAAGCATTTTTTATTTGTCCTTTTCTTGGGGCTTACTTTCCTCTGTCAGCATCTGATAAAGTATCACATCATTTTTCACTGTGTCTGTAATAATTTTCTTTAAAAAAAAAATCCCAGCAGGGGCTTCTGGCTAGCTTAGTCAGTAGAGCTTGTAACTCCTGAGCATGCGGTTGTGAGTTCAAGCCCCACGCTAGGTGTAGAGTTTACTTAAAAATACATACATACATTAAAAAGAAAAAAAAAGGTCCCAGCAGATACAGGAGGAGAATACGCATAATTTTTATGGTATTTTTGCCAAAAATACATAACTTCATTCCAGCTCAGAGAAAACATCACAAAAACCTGAATTGGGGGACATTCTACAAAAAAAAAAAAAAAAAAACCACTCAGTATTATTCACAAGTGCCAGGGTCATAAAAGACAAGGAGAAACTGAAGAATCTAACAGTCTGGGGAAAATTAAGAAGAAATAGCAGTTGAATTTCTGGATGGGATCTTTGAACAGAAAAGGAAAACTTGCCCAAATTTAAATAAAGTATATAGTTTAGTAGATAATACTATAGTAATGTTAATATTCTGTTCTTGATCTTTATACTGTGGTTATGTAATATGTTAACATTAGAGGAAGAAGAGTATGATTTTTTAAGTCTAAAATTAGTTTTAAAGTTAAAGTTTTAGGAGAAAAACTTTTAAATAGTTATTATCCTTAAATTTTTTTCTTTCTAATTCTAGCACCAAGGAATATCATTTTTGCTGGCTGAAATGGCAATGAAAGTTGAACTAGCTAGATTGAGTTACCAGAGAGCAGCTTGGGAGATTGATTCGGGTCGCCGAAATACCTACTATGCCTCTATAGCAAAGGCATTTGCTGCAGATATTGCAAATCAGTTAGCTGCTGATGCTGTGCAGATTTTTGGAGGCAACGGATTTAATACAGAATATCCTGTAGAAAAACTAATGAGGGATGCTAAGATCTATCAGGTAAGGTTAAAAATGATTTTTGTTGTTTCTTAGGTAAAAGAATATTCACAGATGACAAATTATTTAGGGATTTTATGCCATTAGAAATAATAAATTATCATAGGGGAGCCTGGGTACCTCAGTCAGTTAAGTGTCCAACTCTTTATTTCAGCCCAGGTCATGATCTCGGGCTCCTGGGATCAAGCCCCGCATTGGGCTCTGCACAGGGTGTGGAGTCTACTTGAGATTCTCTCTCTTCCTCTCTCTCTCTCTCTGCACCCCCCCATGTGCTCTTTCTAAAAAAATAAATAAAATCTTAAAAAAATAATAAGCTATCATAGATGGCTATAAACCAAAGCTTTAAAAACTAATTAACACAGAAGAATGTTACCTTTAAGTCTATGACTGAGAGAATAGGTTAACAAAGTAAATGGTATAAACATGTAAGTATATGTCTGGATCAACCATCTTGAATCTTAACATCTACCTAATTGTAATCCACCACTTGCTCTCCTAAAAGTATGCATGTCATTTAAAATAAACTATTTTATTTTGAATCTTTCTCAACAACTGTTGTATCAATTGAAGCCTTATTTGGGAGTAAAACAACTTGGAAGAGATAGTGATAAAGTGTTATTAACCATTTGATAAAGGTTCATCTGAACCATATATAACAAATTTCTGGGGGTAGATGTTTAAACTGGAAGTAAGGACTGGCTACTTAGGAATATCTAAGTTAAAACCAAGTCCTTCCAGCATTTTTTTCTTTAGAAACTCTGTTCCTTAGTTAGCAAGAGAGAAAATCTGGTGTAAGAGAAAAATTGGAAAATAACTGAAGATGACAACTAGCTAAAAGCAGTTCAGAAAAGTTGGATAAATATTTTAGCAACATTAAACTTCAGGTTTCCAAACTTTTTGAAATATTGATATCCTTTGATTTTTAAGGTACTCCCAAAATTTTGGTAAATGACTTTTTATAAGAGAATTATAGTTTCATGGTTTCACAAAATCAGGTTTCAGAATCTCTATGGATTACAGACCCTATATATGGTTTGATTGAATTTGGTATTACAATGGAGCTTATGGTACTATCCAAAATATTGAGGAAGTTGAAGTATTTATGTACTGAAGATATTTCACCTATGTGTATTCTTTTTTCTTGCAGATTTATGAAGGTACAGCACAAATTCAAAGACTTATTATAGCCCGTGAACACATTGGCAGGTATAAAAATTAAAGAGAGAGCTATAGAAACATGATTAACTATTGCGTGATTAGAACACAACCTACTGTTTAAGCTCCAAAGAAGAGAACAAGCTTTAAGATTTTTTCTGCTAAAACTTTAAAATAAGTACTCTTACACTAAACTCATGCAGCTGATTCTAATACTAGTTTTCCACTTTTGTTTAGCTTTATGACTTGCTTGTTTTTTTCACAAAAAGATTAGGTTTCATTAAAGTTATGTGTTATCTTTAGTACTACTGTACTTGAATTAAATTAACCTAGAAAAGATCATTTGTTTTGTTACGTTAAGCACTTAAAGTAACAGAAGTTCTTTTGATTTCAGTATTTTTCCAATGACATTTTTGAAAAATGGGCTTATAAAAGTATTCAGAATGTTTCAAAATTTATACTGAGAAAGCATTATAGGATTTGGGTACCATCAGATAACTTGATAGTGTCTTTGTAGACTTAATGGTATTGGGGGAATTCGTTTTGCTACAATTTGGAAAGCATTTGTTTTCAGTTTTGTACAATAATACTCAAAAATTTGATGTTCGTAATTCTCTCACCATATAATAACCAGAAGTTATTGAAAACCTGTTTAATTCTATGGGACGCCTGGGTGGCTCAGTTGGTTAAGCAGCTGCCTTCGGCTCAGGTCATGATCCCAGCATCCTGGAATCGAGTCCCACATCGGGCTCCTTGCTCCGCAGGGAGCCTGCTTCTCCCTCTGACTCTGCCTTCCACTCTGTCTGCCTGTGCTCGCTCTCTCTCTCTCTCTGACAAATAAATAAATTAAAAAAAAAAATCTTAAAAAAAAAAAAAAAGAAAACCTGTTTAATTCTAAATCTGCATTTTACTTGCCTTATTTAGAAATAAATAAAATCTGCCTTAAAATATTTTTTTATGAGTCCTGGTATCTGGGTAGGCTTTGGTCTGTTGTATACAATCTCATTTCATGTGCATACATTATAAAAAGAAATAAAATTGTTGCGTGCCTACTAGTATATTTGTTTGTATTCTTTCCAGGGAGTTTTATTACTTCATGTAATAATGTATGCTTGATTTATTTACTGTAATGGAAAAAAGTCATGCTCTGATTTTGAACTCCATAAAGTTACCTCCTCGTTTTTCACTAGATGATATTATTAAACATTTCAAAAAAATAAAATCACGTAAGAAGCAAAGTTTGTGAATTTAATATTTCTTTGTTATCTTAAGCATCAAATACTGACAAAATGTTATACCAGCTGCTGATTCTGACACCCAACTGGACATCCTATGGTTCAATCCTATTCTGACATTAGCTCCAAATAGTTAGCATCAGATTCCATGGGTTTAAGGGCTCAGTGCCACCAGCAACACTCACTTCAGGTACCAGTCACACATCCTGGGCCCCCAGGCTGTCCCAAAACAACAATCATAAGGACACTAGTTGGGCTTGACAAAAACAAGACACTAGAGAATCCCTTAATGTAGAGATAAAAGAACTAAAAACTAGTCAGGCCAAAATAAAAAATTCCATAACTGAGATGTAAAACTGACTAGATACAATGATGAGGATGAATGAATCAGTGATGTAGAAGATAAAATTATGGAAAATAATGAGGCTGAAAAGAGGGAAAAGAAGATTGGATCACAAATGTTGACTTGGGAAACTCAGTGACCCCTTAAAGTGTAACAACATTCATATCATAGGAATCCCAAAAAGGAAGAGGAAAAAGGGGCAGATTTATTTGAACAAATGATAGCTGAAAACCTCCCCAATCTGGGGAAGGAAACAGACATTGAAATCCAAGAAGCACAGAGAATGCCCATGAAGTTCAACAAAAACCAGCCATCCCCAAGACATAGTCAACTCATAAAATACACAGACAAGAATCCTGAAAGCAAGGGAAAAGAAATCCCTAACCTGCAAGTGAAGATAGATCAGATTGGCAGCAGATTTGTCCACAGAAACTTGGCAGACCAGAAGAGAATGGCAGGATATTTTCAAAGTACTGACTAGGAAAAATATGCAATCAATAATACTTTACCCAGCAAGGCTGTCATTCAGAATAGAAGGGGAGAGACAAAAAGTTTCCCAGACAAAAACTAAGGAGTTCATGACCACTAAACCAACCCTGCAAGAAATACTAAAGGGGACTCCTTGAGTGTGGGGAAAAAATACACCAAAAGCAAAAAAGACTAGAAAGCAACAGAGAACACCAACAGAAATACCACCTTTACAGGTAACACATGGCACTAAATTCATATCTATCAGTCATCACTCTGAATGTAAATGGACTAAATGCTCCAGTCAAAAGAAATAGGGTATCACAAAATTAAAAAAAAAAAAAAAAACACTACATGTGGCCTAATAGGACTCGTTTTAGACATAAAGACATCTGTATATTAAAAAAAGGGAGCAGGGACGCCTGGGTGGCTCAGTTGGTTAAGCAGCTGCCTTCGGCTCAGGTCATGATCCCAGCGTCCTGGGATTGAGTCCCACATCGGGCTCCTTGCTCAGCAGGGAGTCTGCTTCTCCCTCTGCCTCTGCCTGCCATTCTGTCTGCCTGTGCTTGCTCTCTCTCCCCCCCTTCTCTGATAAATAAATAAAATCTTAAAAAAAAAAAAAAAGGGAGCAGATAGAAAAAACTCTATCATGTAAATGGACATCAAAAGAGAGCCAGAGTAGCCATACTTATTTCAGACAAACTAGATTTTTAACCCAATGACCTTAGCAAGAGCTGAAGGACATTATATCTTGATTAAGGGGTCAATACATCAAGAATATCTAACAACAGTACATATCCCCCAACTTGGGAGTGCTCAAATATATAAATCAATAAAAAATATAAAACTCATTGATAATAAAACAATAGTACCCCTACATGTCTTCTAAGCAAAAAATAAATAAATAAATAAAATAGAAATGTAAACAATGGCTTTGAATGACACACAAGACCAAATGAACTTAACAAATATATTCAGAACATTTCATCCTACAGAAGCAGAATATACATTACTTTCAAGTCCAGTTGGCACATTCTCCAGAATAGATCACAAACTAGTCACAAATCAGCACTCAACCATTACAAAAGGATTGAGATCATTACCATGTGTATTTTCAGACTACAAACACTATGAAACTTGAAGTTAATGACAAAAATTTGGAAAGACCACAAACACATGGTGATTTAAGACCATCCTACTAAAGAATGGATGGGTTAACCAGGAAATTAAAGACAAAATGAAAAAATACATGGAAACAAATGAAAATGAAAACATACCTGTCCAAAACCTTTGGGATGGAGCAAAGGCAATCCTAAGAGGGAAGTATATTGTAATACAAGCCTATCTCAAGATGCAAGAGAAGTATCAAATATACAATCTTACATGTAAAAGGAGCTAGAAAAGGAATAGCAAATAGAGCCTAAAACCAGCAAAAGAAGGGAAATAATAAAAATTAGAGTATGAACAATATAGAGTATGGACAACATAGAAGCAAAAAAAAGGGCAAAAACAAGTAGAGCAATGAATGAAACTAAGAGCTGGTTCTTGAAAAAAATAATAAAACTGATAAAATATTAGTCAGGCTTATCAAAAAGAAAAGATCATAAATGAATAGGAGAGTTAAATCAGAAAGAGGAGAGATCTCAACCAACACCACAGAAATACAATTACAGGAAAGTATGAAAAACTGTATGCCAACAAACTGAGCAATCTTGTGGAAATGGACTAATTTCTAGAAACATATGAACTACCAAAACTGAAACAGGAAGAAATAGAACCCATAACCAGCAACAATACCAAAACTGTAATCAAAAATCTCCCAACACTACACTATGTTTATTAAAAAAAAAAAAAAAAAAAAAAAAAAAACTCCCAACAGGCAGAAGTCTGGGGCCAGAGGGCTTCCAAGGGGAGTTTTATCAGACCCTTTTCTTTAGTAGTTTTCACATCTAGTGTGCATCCCAATGCATGGCTCAAACTCACAACCCTGAGATGAAGACCTGAGCCAAAATCAAGAGTCAAACACCCAAATGAGTGAACCACCTGGGTCTCCCTCTACCGTACATTTAAAGAAGTTAATACTTATTCTCAAAATGTACCCAAAATAGAAATGGAAGGAAAACTTCCAAACTCATTCTAGAATGCCAGCATTAACTTGATTCCAAAACCAGACAGACCCCACTATAAAAGAGAATTACCGATATCCCTGATGAACATGGATGCAAAAATTCTCAACAAGATACTAGCAAATCAAATTCAACAGTACATCAAAAGAGTTATTCACTATGATCAAGTGGGATTTATTCCTGGCTACAGAGATGGTTCCATATTTCATATCAATCAACATGGTATACCACATTAATAAAGGAAAGAATAAGAACCATATAATCCTCTCAATAGATACAGAAAAAGCACTTGACAAAATAACCATCCTTTCTTAATAAAAACCCTCAACCCAGTAGATATAGTTGGAACACACCTCAACATCATAAAGGCCATATATGAAAAACCCACAACTAATATCATTCTCAATGGACAAAAACAGAGCTTTTCCTCAATGGTCAGGATCAAGACAGCGATGTCCACTATATTACTATTTAGCATAGTACTGGAAGTCTTACCCTCAACAATTAGACAACAAAAAGAAATAAAAGGCATCCAAATCAGCAAGGAAGAAGTCAAACTTTCACCATTTGCAGACATGCTACTCTGTAGAAAACCTGAAAGACCACACACACACACACACACACACACACAAGCTAGAAGTAATACATAAATTTGGCAAAGTCACAGGATATAAAATCAACATCAGAAGAAATAGATTGCTTGTCTATACAACAATAATGAAGTAGCAGAAAAAGAAACCAAGGAATCAATCCCATTTACAATTGCAACAAACCCCATAAGTTACCTAGGAATAAAAAGTAATCTATACTCTGAAAACTATAGAAAACATAAAAAATTGAAGAGGACACACACAAAAATGGAATAACAAACATTCCATGCTCACGGAGTGGAAGAACAATTATTGTTAAAATGTCTATACCACCCAAAGCAAACTATGCATTTAATGCAATCCCTATCAAAATACCACCAGCAATTTTCACACAGCTAGAACAAACAATCCTAAAATTTGCATGGAATCACAAACAAACCCAAATAGCCAAAGTAATCCTAAAAAAGAAGAGCAAAGCTAGAAGCATCACAATTCCAGACTTGAAGGTACATTACAAAGCTATAATTATTGAGTACCATCCTGATGGTACTGGTGTTACTGGCACAAAAACAGATACATAGATCAATGGAACAGAAAAGAAAACCCAGAAGTGGACCTACAGCTATATGGTCAACTAATCATTAACAAAGCAGGAACAAAATCCAATGGAAAAGGACAGTCTCTCCAACAAATGGCAAATGGTGTTGGGAAAACAGAAACATACAGAAGAATGAAATTGAACAACTTTCTTAGACCATACACAAAAATAAATTTAAATTGGATGAAAGACCTAAATGTGAGACACAAAAACATAAAAATCCTAGAGGAGAACATAGGCAGCAACGTCTTTGACCTCGGCTGTAGCAACTTCTTCCTAGATACATCTCCGAAGGCCAGGGAAACGAAAGGAAGAATGAACTATTGGGACTTAATCAAAATTATAAACCTCTGCACAGAAAAGGAAATAATCAACAAAACTAAAAGGGAGTCTATGATTGGGATTTGCCAATGACATGTCTGATAAAGTGTTAGTATCCAGAATCTATAAAGAATTTATGAAATTCAACACCCAAAAAACAATCCAATTATTAAGAAATGGGCAGAAGACATGATAGATATTTATCCAAAGACATCCAGATGGCTAGCAGACACATGAAGAGATTCTTAACACCACTCATTATCAAGGAAATGCAAATCAAAACCACAATGAGATACCACTGTACACCTGTCAGAATGGCTAAAATTAACAACACAGGAAACAACAGATTTTGGCAAGGATGCAGAGAAAGGGGAACTCTCTTCCACTGATGGTGGGAATGCAATCTGGTACAGCCACTGTGGAAAACAGTATGGGGTGTCCTCAAAAATTTAAAAATAGAACTTCCCTACAATCCAACAATTACATTACTTGGTATTTACCCAAGGATACAAAAAGAGAGTCAAATGGCTACATCCACCCTGATGTTTATAGCAGCATTATCAAAAAGAGCCAAACTATGGAAAGATCCCAACATCAACAGATGAATGGATAAAGAGGTAGTATATAAATAGGTATATACAATGACATATGTCATTATATTCCATTGTATATACATTGTGTATACATTGTATATACAATATATCCATTGTATATATTATATAAAAAAGAATGAAGTCTTGCCATTTGCAAGGATGTGGATGGAACTAGAGTGTTTTATGCTAAGCAATATAAGTCAGTCAGAGAAAGAAAAATACCATATGACTTTAGTCATATGTGAAATTTAAGAAACAAAAAGAGATGAACATTTATGGGAAGGAGAAAAAAAAAGAGATAATGGGCAGCAAACCAAAAGAGACTCATAAGTATAGAGAACAAACTGAGGGTTGATGGAGTTGAGTGGGGATGAGAGAAATGGGTGATGGATATTAAGGGCACTTGTTATGATGAGCACTGGGTGTTGTATGTAAGTGATGAATCAATAAATTCTACTCCTACTCCTAACCACTATTATATAATATGTTAACTAATTAGAATTTAAATAAAAATTTAAACTAAAAGCAGAGTATTACACAGAAATTATAAATTAAATAGAATATATTCCAAATGTACCTTTGAACTTACAACACGTAACTCAAAAAATTCACCTATGAATTCTAAACATAAGGCTTCTAGACATATAAATGTATTCCAAAGTCATATGATGGTGAAAATAAGTATTATAGTACGCTTGATAGTACTAAGCAATTTCATAACTATCAAATTAGACCTTTTTGTCACAAGGAACATAAGTGAACTTAAGCTACTTTATAAAAAAAGTGAGCAAGTATCTTTTAAGTGTATTGAAGTGCTTCATGGATCCAAGAAGCAGGAATGGAGTCAGTTTTAGGAAGTGTCTAGGACCCAAACAGTCCTTAGAAATCCATGAAAATACTTTTTCTACCTTTCATTCTACTTCTCTCTGTTATGTTTCATTTTTTCTCATACTGTAGCCTGGCTTTCTCTGCTTCTTTGATCCATGATAGAATAAGACTTAGTATTTATGTATGTGATTTCTTGTGACTTATATAAAGTGACTGGGTAGGACCATTAAAGCCAGCGTGGGGAGAGTCCTAAACTACAAACATGATTCTTAGTTGCCTACATTTGTGAATTGATGGTTTATAACATAGTTTCTATGTTTCTAATAATTTTAATGAACATTTAAGGAATGTGCCATATCATCAAATTGCATAAAAGTGAAAAGATTATTCCAAGACACTTCAGGATTTAAAAAATAGCTGTTTATATGACCTCTGGAGTAATGTCCAATAACACGAATGCATTACTCATGATCAAATACTACAAAAGGTTCTTGGAGACTGAAGATTAAATCCTATAGAAAGCACTTTCTTTTTTTTAAGTGTTAAAGATTTCATTTAACTCATTAATGAATGAGGCAACAAATAAGATGTTAAAACTGATGTAAGGGAGAATTTGAGGAACAGACATATAGGCAGTTAGAAATGCTTAAAAGAATTTGCTAATAGATATAAAACTTTAATTACTTATAGGGCAAAAGAGTCTAAGGGGGCATCTTTTCCTGGAGCAGAAATCAACTGTAGTTCATTGTTCATTTGCATTACTATCCATTTTCTATAATTAGACTTTTAAGTTTACAAAATTGTAAAACAGCCTAGACAATAGAAAGACAATCACAGGTATATAGCCCTTCAGATAATGCCCTCAGGATCCATTAGATAATACCTAACACTCCACTGAAAGGACACTCAGTCATTCCTTTTATCCATTTCAATGCGTTTTTTTTAAATTAACATAGAATTTATTATTTGTTTCAGGGATACAGGTCTATGATTCATCAGTCTTAATTCACAGCACTCACCATAGCACATACCCTCCCCAATGTCCATCACCCAACCACGCCTCCTTCCACCCTCTTCCACTCCAGCAAATCTCAGTTTGTTTCCAGATTAAGAGTCTCTTATGGCTTGTCTCCCTCTCTGGTTTCATTCTGTTTCATTTTTTTCCTCTCTTTCCCCATGATCCTCTGCCGGTTTTCTCAAATTCTACATATCAGTGAGATCTTTTGATAATTGTCTTTCTTTGTCTAATTTATTTCTTTTAGCATAATACCCTCTAGTTCCAAACATGTCTTTGTAAAAGGCAAGATATCATTTTTTGATGACTGCATAATATTCAATTATATATATTTATAGAATATATATATTCAATTTGATATACATATATATCAAATTGAATATATATATATTCAATATCACATCTTCTTTATCCATTCATCTGTTGATGGATACCTAAGCTTTTTCCACAGTTTGGCCACTGTGGACATTACTGCTATAGACATTGGGGTGCCCGTGCCCTTCAGATCACTACATTTGTATCTTTGGAGTAACTATCCAGTAGTGCAATTCCTGGGTTGTAAGGTAGCTCTATTTTCAAGTTTTTGAGGAACCCCCACACTGTTTTGCAGAGTGGCTGCACAGCTTGCATTCCCACCAACAGTGTAGGAGAGTTCCCTTTTCTCTGCATCCTCACCAGCATCTGTCATTTCCTGACTGGGTAATTTTAGCCATTTTGACTGGTGTGAGGTGGTATCTCACTGTGGTTTTGATTTGTATTTCCCTGATGTCAAGTGATGTGGAGCACTTTTTCATGTATCTGTTGGACATTTGGATGTCTTTTTCACAGAAATGTCTGCTTGTGTCTTCTGCCCATTTCTTGATTAGATTATTTGTTCTTTGGGTGTTGAGTTTGATAAGTTCTTATAGATTTTGGTACTAGCCCTTTATCTGATATATCATTTGCAAAAATCTTCTCCCATTCTGTCAAGTGTCTTTTGGCTTTGTAGACTGTTTCCTTTGCTGTGCAAAAACTTTTTCTCTTGATGAAGTCCCAATAGTTCATTTTATAAAATATTTTTTTAAAGGAAGTATTTTTTTTAATTTTATTTATTTATTTGACAGAAAGAGAGATCACAAGCAGGAAGGGGGGGAGGCAGGCTCCCTGCTGAGCAGAGAGCCCTATGCGGGACTCGATCCCAGGATCCTGGGATCATTACCTGAGCCAAAGGCAGCGGCTTAACCCACTGAGCCACCCAGGTGCCCCCAATAGTTCATTTTTGCCTTTATTTCCCTTGCTCTTGGCAATGTGTCTAGGAAGAAGTTGCTATGGCTGCGGTTGAAGAGGTTGCTGCCTGTGTTCTCCTCAAGGATTTTGATGGATTCCTGTCTCACGTTTAGGTCTTTCATCCATTTTTAGTCTACTTTTGTGTGTGGTGTAAGGAAATAGTCCAGTTTCATTCTTCTGCACATGGCTGTCCAATTTTCCCAACATCATTTGTTGAAGAGACTGTTCTTTTTCCACTGGATGTTCTTTCTGCTTTGTCAAAGATTAGTTGACCATAGAGTTGAGGGTCCATTTCTGGGTTCCATTGATCTATGTGTCTGTTTTTGTGCCAGTACCATACTGTCTTGATGATTACAGGATTTTCATAGAGTTTGAAGTCCGGAATTGTGATGTCACCAGCTTTGGTTTTCTTTTTCAACCTTCTCTTGGATATTCAGGATCTTTTGTGGTTCATACAAATTTTAAGATTATTTGTACCAATTATGTGTATGAAGTTGATGATATTTTGATAGGGGTTGCATTAATTGTGTAGATTGCTTTAGGTAGCATAGACATTTTCATAATATTTGTTCTTCCTATCCATGAGCATGGAAAATTTTTCCATTTCTTTGTGTCTTCCTCAATTTCTTTTATGAGAATTCTATAGTTTTCTGAGTATAGATTTATTCCTAGGTATCTCATGGCTTTGGGTACAATTGTAAATGGGATTGACTCTTTAATTTCTTTCTTCTGTCTTGCTGTTGGTGTATAGAAATGCAACTGATTTCCATGCATTGATTTTATATCCTGACACTTTATTGAATTCCTATATGAATTCTAGCACTCTTGCAGTGGAGTCTTTTGGGTTTTCCACAAAAAGAATCATATCATCTGCAAATTGAGAGTTTTATTTCTTCTTTGCTGATTCAGATGCCTTTTATTACTTTTTTTTTGTCTGATTGCTGAAGCTAGGACTTCTAGTACTATGCTGAACAGCAGTTATGATAGTGGACATCCCTGCTATGCTCCTGACCTTAGGGGAAAAGCTCTCAATTTTTCACATTGAGAATTATAGTCACTGCGGGTTTTTCAAAGATGGCTTTATGATATTGAGGTATATATACCCTCTATCCCTGCACTGTAAGGAGTTTTTTTTTTTTTTTTAAGATTTTATTTATTTTTTTGACAGACAGAGATCACAGGTAGGCATAGAGGCAGGCGGGGGTGGGGGAGGCAGGCTCCCTGCTGAGCAGAGAACCCAGTGTGGGGCTCGATCCCAGGTTCCTGGGATCATGATCTGAGCTGAAGGCAGAGGCTTTAACCCACTGAGCCACCCAGGAGCCCTTATTGTGAAGAGTTTTAATCAAGAAAGAATGACATACTTTGTCAAATTCTGTTTGTGCATCTATTGAGAGGATCATATGGTTCTTGTCCTTTCTTTTATTAATGTAATGTATCACACTGATTGATTTGTAGATGTTGAACCACCCCTGCATCCCAGGAATAAATCCCACTTGGTCATGGTGAATAGTCCTTTTAATATACTGATGGATACTACTAGTGAGTATCTTGGTGAGAATTTTTGCATCCATGTTCATCAGGGATATTGGTCTGTAAATCTCCTTTTGGGTGGGGGTCTTTGTCTGGTTTGGAGATCAAGATCATATGGCCTCATGAAATGAGTTTGGAAATTTTCCTTCCATTTCTATTTTTTGGAACAATTTCAGAAGAATAGGTATTAATTTTCTTTAAATGTTTGGAAGAATAGGGAAGTTCTCTGCTATAATTTGCTCCATATACCTTTTGTTCCTCTATTTCTTATTCTGGGATCCCAATTACTCTAATATTGTTTCACTTTATGGTATCACTTATCTCTCAGATTCTCCCCTCATGATCCAATAGTTTGTCTTTTTCTCAGCTTCTTTATTCTCCATCATTTGGTCTTCTATATCATTAATTCTCTCTTCTGCTTCATTTACTCTAGCATTTAGAACCTCCATTTTTTATTGCACCTCATTAATAGCCTTTTTGATTTTGACTTGGTTAGATTTTATTTCTCCAGAAAGAGATTCTCTAGTATCTTCCATGCTCTTCTCAAGCCCAGCTAGTATGTTTATTATCGTTATTCTGAACTCTTGTTCTGACATCTTACTAGTGTCCATATTGATTAGATCCCTGGCAGTTGGTACTGCCTCTTGTTATTTTGAAGTGAATTTTCTATTTTGTCATTTTGTCCAGAGAAGAATAGGTGAATGAGAGAACAAAATGCTAAAAGGGTAACAAGGACCCCAGAAACATGTACACTAAAAAAATTAGAAGAGACCCAATACCGGGTGGAACAGAAAAAAAAAAAAAGAAAGAAAGAAAGAAAAAGAAAAAGAAGAAGAATATTATTAGGCTGGTGAATAGAAAAGATCCATATGCTAGATTTTTGGTGTATTTTGGTCTGTTAGAAGAAACTGCCTCTCAAAATTTTAAAAGAAAGTAAAACATATATATACAAAAATAAGGCTAAAGACAATGGAGGAATGGACTATGAAGGTAAAAATGAAAATTTAAGAAGATTTTAGGAAAAGATAAGTTGATTGAAAAAAGAAAGAAGGAAAAATAAATTTAAAAAAGAAATATTATGGTCAAGCAGGTGGATAGAACAAAGTCATACACTAGATTTAGGGCATATTTTAGTTAGAGGAATCTGTATCCCAACATTTTGAAGAAAGAAAAACGTACATAAGCACAAAAAGTAAGGTTAAATACAAGGAAGGGTTAGAATATGACTGTAAGAGTGAAAAAAAGAAGATGTTCACTTGATCTTAGCCAAAGGCTGAGAAGCGATGAAAAAAAACAGATTTTAAAAAAAGGAATTGATAAGTCAGTTGAAAAAGGAAAGAAAAAATTTTTAAAAAGAAATAGAACAAGAAAGAAGGAAAGTAAAGTAAGAAAAAAAAAAAACTTTGAACGACTAAAGGATCATGGGGGGTAAAAGTCATGAATTCTGTGCGCTGCATTCCCCTAGCACTGGAGTTTTACAGTTCTCATTGATTAGTAAACTTGGTCTTGGCTGGATGCTCTTGATGATCTTCTGGGGGAGGGGCCCACTCCAGTGATTCTCAACCCCAAGGTGGAATTGTGCTGCCCCTGCCAGGGGCTGGGCTAAGGAATCTGCTCAGTAACTTTTGTTCCCTGGGGTCTTTCTGTATAGCTTTAGAGGTCAAGAATGAAAATGGTGGCCTCCCAATCTCTGGCCCTGGAGGAGAGAGAGTTCAGGGCCCCAGTCATCAGTGAGCCCTCAGAGAAAAGCAATCACTCCTCTTTTCATGGTCTCTGGCCACACTCCATGCTCACCAGGCCTGTGACTGAGCGTTTGTATCTCCAGCATATGCTCCTGTTTGGAGTCTCCAAACCATGTAGATTCCTGCAGTGCATCTCTTGCCACTCTTCTGGGAGAGGAAGGGTAGTCTCCCCAGATCTGTCACTTGTTGGGTCCCTGCTAAGTAGTGGCCTGACTGTGCTGTGGATCATGGTTTATGGCAACCCTGAGCTGACAGCCCAATCCTTGGCTCACTCTTTGCAGCCAGCTTGACTCTAATACTTGGGAGCTCTGCTGCACTCAGGCTTATGGATCTCTCTGTGACCTTGAGGATTCTGAGGCCACAATGTCCCAGGGAGGGTTCCATCCCACCCCCATCCCCTCCCCCACCTTCACCCCTGCTTAGCTGCTGGAGCGACATACCTCACCAGAGTAGACTTCTAAAAGTTCTGAATTTGTGGTCCGCTGCTCTATCACTTGCTGGGAGCTGGCTGATGGAGGCTCCCTCCCCTTCATGGTCTATCTTCCCATATATCCTCAGAATCATTTCTTGGCACATCCTACCTTCCAGAAAGTGGTCATTTTCTGTTCATATTTTTGGTTTTATTCTTTTCCTCAATCTCTTGTTGAATTTGCACGTGTTCAGAATGGTTTGATAACTGTCTAGCTGAATTCTGGGCACCAGAAAAAATTTAGGTCTCCTACTCCTCTGCCATCTTAGAGCCAGGTTTTTCCATTTCCATGTTTTTGGCAATGTTTCTTTCTTCTTCTTCTTCTTCTTCTTCTTTTTTTTTTTTTTTAAAGATTTTATTTATTTATTTGACAGACAGGGATCACAAGTAGGCAGAGAGGCAGGCAGAGAGAGGCAGGCTGAACAGAGAGCCCAATACGGGGCTCGATCTCAGGACCCGAAGGCAGAGATTTTAACCCACTGTGCCACCCAGGTGCTCTTTGACAATGTTTCTTGACCGCCTCTTCCTTATGTTCATAAATAACCTGCCAAGATTTTCCTTGATTCAAAAATAGAGATTTCATTATGTTTGGCCAGATTATTGCCACAGTGTTAATGAACTATGTTAGCCTCCTGGAATTTACTTTCCAAATCCAGACATACTGTGATGAATAATTGCCAAAGGTGCAGGACTAACTTCTGTCTGTAAGTTTTCATGAGGACACGCAAAGTACACTTTTAAAACCTCTACAGGGGCACCTGAGTGGCTCAGTCAGTTAACTGTCCAACTCTTGGTTTCAGCTCAGGTCATGATCTCATGGGTCATAAGATCAAGCTCTGCATCAGGCTCTATACTCAGCGGGAATCTGCTTGTATATTCTCTCCCTTTGCCCCTTTCCCTGTTCTCTCTCTCCTCCTCTCTCTCTCTATATCTCGCTCTCATTCTCTCTCAAATAAATAATTTTTTAAAAAAATGAATAAAATAAAAGCCTGTATAATTTGCTATATCAAGGCTATGGAACCAAACCCAAAAAACTGCACCAGGGTTGTCTAGTAGTATCTAAGATTTTGGGTGAATTTCTCTCCTCAGCATCTCTAAAATTTACTAACATTCCTAGTTTGCCAAAAAGGGCCCTTCCTTACCATCTATAAGACTGGAACCCCATGCCATTCCAGTTTTACTGGAACAGTGTTGTAAGCATTGACTCACCATACACAGTCAACTTGTTTGTTTTTCTTTAATAATATGCTTGTCAGACATGTTTACATGAAAATTATTCTCAAATATGACATTCCAGGTATAGCCTTGGTTACATAACCAATTTGTTTAATTATATCCTAGTAAACAGGAGTACAGTTTCATTTGGAATATTGCCATAAAGTGTAAAGAGGTTCAGAAAATGTTTCTTAATTCTAGGGACCCAATGAGAATCAGACACCATTTTAAACTTTCAGTTTACAAAAGCACAATCCACTAAATTGAGGAAAGCCTAAGAATGAAAAAGGGCTTCCTCATATATTCATAGAAGCAGAACATCACAAATGCATGAACAACATTCCAAATTATGTAACCCTGATTAAGCTCCCCTCATTGGCTCATTCGGTTCTCTGTAATTGCTGGCTCTTGAGTCAGTAAACTGCTTTCAAGAAGCTTCTCCTTTCAGACTAAAGAGTCTTAAGAAATCCCGACTTAGTCTAATGGTATGTTGTAAAATTTGTCTAAGCTATGTCCACTTCAAAGTCTATACCCAAAAGACTAATCTTGGAAGTAGTTATCAATAGTTCAAAGTAATGGATCCTTTCCATGAGGCTTTAAGACTGTCCCTGAATGCACAAAGTTTGGCCTGTAGCTTATAGGAGAACCTTCAAGCTAGCATCAGAGTAAAACAGAAACTATCTGCAGATGACTGTCTTAGCTCAGGCTGCTATAATAAAACAACTGATAGGCTTCAACCTCCAATGTCTGATGTCTCAAAATTCTGGAGTCTGAAAAGTCCAATATGAGAGCACCTGCCCACATCTGTGTTGTAGACCGTTAACTTCTTATATCCTCACATGGCAGAAATAGGGTCAGAGAGCTCTCTGGGGTCCCTTTGTACAGGCACTAATCCCACCCATAAGTACTCCACTTTTCTGTGACTTAATTGCCTTCTCAAACCCTCACTTCCTAATACCATCATATTGGGGACTAGAATTTCAACATAAAAAGTTGGGAGAGGGGACAGATACATCTACTCCATTGCAATGACTAAGACTGAAGGTTATAGGTAATAATATATCCAGTAATAGAATGGAAGTAAAAAAAAAAAAAAAACTCGAAAGCACAGTGCATAACTGTTTCACAAGAATTTAACCACTATTTCCCCTGAGGGAAATGACATTGGCATATCTCCAGGTCCTTTTCATAAAGTACACAATTTTGGCTATGTTTATATTAATGATATTTTAACTATACAAATATTTAAGCTAAAGAAGAGTGAGTTGATCTGATTTATTTATCAACTTTTCCTATTTTGCTCACACAATAGTGCTGATAATTTAAAAAATAATGGAGCACATAAAGTAAACTTAATTATTTCTAACATCTTTTCATTTTTTTAAAAAGATTTTATTTATTTATTTGACAGACAAGAGATCACAAGTAGGCAGAGAGGCAGGCAGAGAGAAAGGAGACTATTTTTTAAATTTTTAAAATATTTTATTTATTTATTTGACACAGAGAGAGATTGAACAAGCACAAACAGCAGGTAGCTGCAGAGGGAGAGGGAGAAGCTGTCATGCATATAAGCAGGGGGAGCGACAGAGGGAGAGAGAGAAGCATGCTCCCGCTGAGCAAGGAGCCCGATGTGGGGCTGAATCCCAGTATCCCAAGATCATGACCTGAGCCAAAGGCAGATGCTTAACCAACTCAGTCACTCAGGCAGCCCAAAGACCATAAATATTAACCCAGTTTTATACAGCTATATATATCCTTTTATATCTTAAAGTGGAAAAAAGAACCATTTATTAACTTGACTTAAAGATATCATTTATTCCATAGCACATTGAAATAAGAACGAAAAGTATATAAACTTAAAATTATGCTCAGTAATCAAGGTTTTAATATTCTATCCAAGAAACAATCTAGGCTTGTCATGATAATAATTAATTAACCCAAACTAGTTAAATTTCCTAAAGTTCTTTGCAATTACCTTTAATCTGACATAATTGAAAACAGACTTACTGTTGGAAAAAAATGTTTGTTAGAATTATGATTCAATTTAGTGGAAGCCAAATTTATAATTTTAAAAATCTTAAAATATATGTAGGAGTTAGGTTAGCCAATTTGACCAATAAACCAATATAAAGAGTCAGGAAATTCAGACTAATTTAGATCTTCATTAAAAAATAAACTACTGAGGTACCTGCTGGCTCAGTTGGTAGAGCATGTGACTCGATCTTGAGGTCATGAGTTTGAGCCCCACATTGGGGATAGAGATTTCTTAATAAATAAAAATTTGAAAAAAAAAAATGTTTACATGTTAAAAACTTTCTAAACTGTACATATACTACAATATATATACTTAATACCGAAAAGCAAAGAAAATAACAGATAGCTGGTTTTTTTCATTAACCCAAATTACTAGGCCTCTCTGATCTGCCCAAAGATTCATCTTACTTATGTAAACTTGAATTTTTAAAATTTTCTCGATAGCAGTTTGTATATGAATGATTTTTTTTTCTCATTTAAAGTCTAACCCATTTGGCTCAGTCAATTAAGCATCTGCCTTTGGCTCATATCATGATCCCAGGGTCCTGGGACCGAGCCCCACATCGGGCTCCATGCTCATCATGGAAGTGTGCTTGTCCCTCTCTCTCTGCTCCTGCTGCTCACTCTCTTTCTCTCAAATAAATAAATAAATATTTACAACAAATAAATAACTAAAATTAAATCTTAAAAAACGTTAAATTTTTAAATTTTCTGGTAATTTGGGGATTATTTCATTTATATGAGTGCTTATTTATAAAACAATCAGAAGAGAGATCTTTAATATGAGGCACAATCTAATCTGTTAATGTATACTGTATACTGCTCAGAAGTAGGAAAGCATTTCATAGACGTACAATGAGAAGCAAAGGCGTTCCTTAATTAAAGACGTGTAGACACACTGAGAACTTAAAACTGTCAGATCTAAAACAAATTTAGCCAAAGGCCGAAAGTAAATTTGCAAGTCTACATCGCAAAGAGCTCCTCTCCTTCCCAACAGGTATTAAATTCTTAGCTAATTAGAGCTCTCTCAAATACAGACAAGGATGAACAAACCAGATTCCCTGTCATCTCTCACATAAGAGAAAATAAATTTCTGTAACAGACAGAGATCACCAAATGGACCATAAAAACACAGTCCAAATCACTGTCACCAGTGAAGATTAACTTACAGGCTGGACCTGAAGTTAAAACAAAAACAAACAAAAACAAAAAATAAAATCAGTAAGGAGGGCAAAAACTGTACAAATAGAGTCAAAAGGTCCTTACTGACACATGAGAATCACTCTGTGAGCCAAGAAAAGCTGTATCTCAGCTTAAGTAGATCTTGATGTACTGTGCTCAAGCAGTGCAGTTTACTTGGCTGTATCTGTTGACCTACTTGGACATCTACGTAGATGACTTCTAAAACTTCTAATTTTCAGAATGGTATAATCCTAGTGCATATAGATATAAAAGAAACACATATGAAACATTTTATGTCATTAATCTGGGAGGGAACCAATATGACATTAAAACCAATTTAAGGGGTGTCTGGGTGGCTCAGTTGGTTAAGTGTCTGCCTTCGTCTCAGGTCACGCATGATCCTAGGGTCCTGGAATTAAGCCCCATATCGTGCTCTCTGCTCAGTGGTGAACCAGCTTCAGCTTCTTACTCTGCCTGCTGGTGCTTTTTCCCTTTCTCTCTCTCTGCCAAATAAATAAAAATAAACAAACAAATAAATAAATCCAATTTAAACCTTAGAACTAGATATCTCAAATATTGTTTTATTTTTATTTATTTATTTATTTTTTAAAAAGATTTTATTTATTTATTTGACAGAGAGAGATCACAAGTAGGCAGAGAGGCAGGCAGAGAGAGAGAGGAGGAATCAGACTCCCTTCCGAGCAGAGAGCCCGATGTGGGACTCGATCCCAGGACCCTGAGATCATGACCTGAGCCGAAGGCAGCGGCTTAACCCACTGAGCCACCCAGGCACCCTCAAATATTGTTTTAAACAGCTAAACTTCAAGGTCTTTTTTATAGTTCATAATTAAGGAACAGGATTTTCTTTTTTTTTTTAAGTTTCAAGTTTTTATTTAAATTGTAGTTAGTGAACATACAGTGTAGTATTAGTTTCAGGTGTAGAATTTGGTGATTCATCACTTACATACAACACCCAATGCTTATCACAATATGTGCCCTCCTTAAAACCCGTCATCCATTTAGCCCATTTCTCCACCTCAGGATTTTATGTTATTAAATGTTTTTCATCTCCAACTTTATCTAAAAAGTTTCTTCTAAATGGCTTCAGGGGCACCTGGGTGACTCAGTCGGTTACACATCTGACTTTTTTTTTAAAGAGCAGACATATTTTAATGTACAGAGCTTTAAGAAAGAAAATTAATTTTCCATATTTTTATTAGATTGTAATAGCTAAGTAATAGTGCATAAAATCATGTATCACAAAAATATAAACCATATATGTAACTGAGCTGTCTCAGTAGATTTTGATAGTAGCATATATATACTGCATCATAGACTCAATTACCAAGAAAAAACACAAACTGATCAAGAAAATGGAAATTCACTACAAAACAGTGTAAATTAAGGTATTGTTTTGTGTAAATAAAGTGTAAATAAAGGTACTATTTTGCACCTAAAATCACTTCTTGATTTCAGTTCAGGTCATGATCTTAGGGTCGTGAGGTTGAGCCTGGAGTTGGCTCCAGGCTCAGAGTGGAGTCTGCTTGTCCCTCTCCCTGGGCTCCTCACTGCACTGCTCTCTTTCTCAAATAAATAAATAAATAAATGGCTTCAGAATTCTACTCCTTCTATACCTCCATCTTACCTATCCAGTTCCTTTTGATATTACTTACTTAGGAAGGCATGTAATTCTAAGACCGTAAACAAGATTTCTTTTCTTTTCTTTTTTTTTTTAAAGATTTTATTTATTTATTTGGCAGACAGATCACAAGCAGGCAGAGAGGCAGGCAGAGAGAGAGGAAGGGAAGCAGGCTCCCTGCCAAGCAGAGAGCCTGACGTGGGGCTCGATCCCAGGACCCTGGGATCATGACCTGAGCCGAAGGCAGAGGCTTTAACCCACTGAGCCACCCAGGTGCCCCTGTAAACAAGATTTCATTTACCTGATTGGAATAGAAAAATGGAAGAGAAGAAATATCAGAAATGTCATACAATATATAGAATGTATCTTTACAAGAGGGATATGGGGCATGGAGCATATAATATTCTGCTTCTAGGGGCACCTGGGTGGCTCAGTGGTTAAAGCCTCTGCCTTCGGCTCAGGTCATGATCCCAGGGTCCTGGGATCGAGCCTCACGTCGGGCTCTCTGCTCAGCAGGGAGCCTGCCTCCTCCTCCTTTCTCTCTCTGCCTGCCTCTCTGCCGGCTTGTGATCTGTCTGTGAAATAAATAAAAATCTTAAAAAAAAAAATTCTGCTTCTACATTTGATATTTCAAAATAACTCAGTTACCGTATTTCACTGATTCCAAAATGCACATTTTTTTCATATTTAACATCTCAAAAATCTGGATAACATTTATGTTCATAGCCATTGGCAGTTTTTTCCCACATTTGTTATCTTTTCAATTGGGATGCATCTTATAATCAATGGCATCTTAGGTGAAATATGGTATTGTTTTGTCCTGGAAATGCTATTCCATGGCATAAAGATGTTAGAACAGACTACAAACAGTTTAGATGCTGGAAGCTAATGAAACTATGTTCATAATCACAATCTAGGCTTTGAACAAAATTATAGGTAAAGAAAAACTTGTTTCATTTGCATAATATGTAATGGTGAACAAACCAGACACAGCTACAGTTCCCATAAAACTCAGTGACTGTAGCAACATCGTCCAACAGAAATATAATATGATCTTATGTAATTATAAATTTTTTAATAGTCACATTTAAAAAAGTAAAAAGAGGGTCATGTGGCTGACTCAGTTGGCAAAGCATGACACTCAGACTCTCAGGGTTAAGAGTTTGAGCCCCATGTTAAGTGTAGAGATTACTTAAAAAAAGACAAGCAAAGGGGATAAAAGGTAAAAAGCAGTAGGTGAAATTAATGTTAAGAATATAGTTTTATTTACCCCAATATGCCCAAATATTACTTCAACAATTAGTACTTTTTAAATTGTTAATGAGATATTTTAGTTTATTTTTCTGACTAAGTCTTTGAAATAGGGAGTGTGTTTTATACTTTACAACATATCTCAATTCAGATTGGCCGTTATCTCGACTATCCCTTTAGCTATATTACACAGCACATGTCTAGAAGTAGAGATGAACATGTTTTTTGTTTTTAAATATTTATTTTAGAGAAAGAGAAAACAAGCATGGGGCAGAGGGAAAAGCAGAGTGAGAAAGAGGGTAAGCACAAATTGGGGGAGGGGCAGAGAGAGAGGGAGAGAATCCTTGAGCAGACTCCCCACTAAGCATGGGGTCCAATACCAGGCTTGATCCAGGACCTTGAGATCATGGCCCAAGCTGAAACCAACCCAATCCCAGAAGCCCAATGGACTGAGCCATCTAAGTGCACCAAGATGAAATTATTTTTTAATCAATATATATTTTTTGTAGCTACTTTTCTTTGGAGGGGAGATATTTTTATTTTTTGAAGAGGTAAAATATACCAAATTTCAAAAACACCAGGATATTCAGTGAAGAATAAGCCTTCTTTAATCCTATTCCCAGCAACCCTCCTTCTGTAGGCAACTGCTTTTAGTAATGCTCTTCATTTGCAAATATATCCACATATTTTTCTCCTGTGTTTTCCACACAATTAGTAGCACACTATATACCCCTGGGCACTTTCTGTTTTTGTTTTTACTTAATATATTTTGGATATCTTTCCATAGCAATGTATACAGAGCTTCCTCATTCTCTTTAACAGCTGCATTATCAATACAGTATAGTTTATTTAACCTTTCAATGGTACATAAGATATTTGTAATCTTTTGTTATTGTAAAGACTGCTCCTGGGGAGCCTGGGTACCATAGTGGGTTGGAGGTCTACCTTTGGCTTTGGTCCTGGTCTCTGGGTCCTTGGGATCCAGCCCAGCATGGGAAAGACTGCTTTTCCCTCTCCCTCTGCCTGCCACTCCCCCTGCTTGTTCTCTCCCCCTTCCTCTCTGTCAAGTAAACAGATAAAATCTTAAATAAAAAGAAAAAGACTGCTGCTTTGAATATTCATGCGTATAGTCACTTCATACTCAAAGGACTGTATGTATTTGTAGGATAAATACCTAGAAATAGAACTGCTGAATGTAATTACAAGAATTGCTAGAACACACACTTCCTATACAGATAACATTTTATTCACCATTGTACCCCTAGAACCTAGAATAATATTTGGCACATTCTAGACATCCAATACTTATTTGTTGAATGAATTTATAAAGTAGGAATTGAGGCTTGTTTTTTCATTCTTTCAGCAGTTACTGATTTAATCTGAATGGTACTTTTTGGATCTGATGCTTGTATTAGCATTTCTCTTTTAGGAAGTCTGACCACTCCTTCTCCCACTTGTTTTTTCTCCCTCTATCACATCCCTCCCCCATCTGACTTAGAGGCAAAACAAAGCTGGGGAAATTACACTAATATTTAGGGCGGTTTTTTTTTAAGACTTTTGAGAGATATTTGAGAGATAGCGGGAGACAGATATATATATAGAGCAAATAAAAGGGGGAAGGACAGAGGGAGAAGGCCCAGCAGACTACCAGCTTAACTATGCTCAGCAGAGAGCCTTACAAGGTACGCAAGGCAGGGCTTCATTCCAGGACCCTGAGATCCTGACCTGAGTCAATGTCAGAGACCTAACCCACTGAGCCACACAGGTATTTAGGGCAGACTTTTTTTTAAAAAGATTTTATTTATTTATTTGACAGACAGAGATCACAAGTAGGCAGAGAGGCAGGCAAAGGTGGGGGGGGGGGAGCAGGCTCCCTGCTGAGCAGAGAGTAGGGCAGACTTCTTAAGACAAAAAGTATTAGGGCTACAGACAGTCATCAATGAATGGTACAAGGATCAACTCACCAGAAATAGATGCTAAACTTACATGCATTTTATAAAGTAGCTTCAAACTATAAATGAGAATATTGATTACAGGGAGAAAAAAAAATGAAATCTATCATCATAGCAGATTCAACACTCTTAATTATTGATAGCCCATATATGTCATTGTGTCAGAACACTTCAAATCGTTACTGAATGTTAATACACTGTAAGGGTATAGGGTGCCAATATTTTATAATGGGTGCTCAAAATACTTAAGTATGAAAGATCCAAGGAAGCACAAATGAAAATATCTGTAATAACACCCCTAGCAAATCTAAATATAGTCGGAAGTTTGTGAAAAGAACATGGATGGTCTTTTTTTTTTTTTTTTTCAAAAGCAATTTACAAAACTTCCAGCTAGTAGCACTTGCTGAAGAAGTGAAGGGAGTGAGCCACATCCGAAACAGAAAAGGCGAACAGGAGGGACATGTAAACATTTTAACATTCACTCAGAATACATTGAATACTTCCTACATGCAAGAATTCCACTAATTACCATCCACTCCAGATCTTCAGTGTTCAAAGAGCCTCAGGAACAAATTATTTTTTTTAAAGTAATTCAGATACTTTCAAACACATCAAGGTCACCACAGGACGGGAAAATGACCGCCAGAGAACTTGGGTTCAGGCAGCGAGGACAGCTATGAGCATTTGGCGGGGTCCTAGGCAGCCAAGCAACTGCTCCTTCCTACAGGCGGGAGTGTGGTCAGCTATGCCGGGAAGGGGCCTGGGGGGAGCTTATGCGCAGGCGCGTGCCGCCTAAATCTACCCAGGAACGGTGGAAAGTTCTCTTTTCCGTCTCAGACATGGTGAGTGAGGCTGTCCTTTACTGTGACTGCGCGGGTGGCGTTTAGGTGGAGTAGTACTGAGCAGCTCAGTCGTTCTAATTGTTCAGCAAGTATTGGAGAACAGTTGGGTTAAGACACCGGCCGTGAAAGGGATTTCTTTAGGGTTCAGAGAGAGTGAAGTATTACTCAGCGTTTTTTGCAGACCTCGCGGGCGCACGTACGGCTTCTAATTTTATCGAGGCTTCCTCCTACGAGGCAGGCCTCAAGGTTCAACGGCCCGATTTCTTAACTCCTCAAAAAAGCCGGGCCAGTCGGTGGTTCTTTTTTTCCTTTTTTTCTATAGTTTATGGCTCAAAACCGATAAAGTCATTACTGATGCGTTCTTTGAAGATGCAGTAAATTTTAAGTAGGATCTGATGGAAATTCACTAATTTTTTTTCGGTAATGGTCATGACCTACTTAGAATGAGTTTTAGCTGTCTCGATTACAGTAAGAAATGCGGGGAACTAGAGCAGAATCCTCATTTCCTGGGGGCTTGTTGCAAATGAAGAAACTAAGACTAAAGCTGGAGAAGATGAAACTAAAGGAACTTACTGATAAGTTGATAACCTAGGATTAGTAAAATTTAATTAACTTACCTGCGAATTATGGGCTAGCTTTATTTTATATATAAATATTTTACATTTTAATTTTAATGCTTCAGTTTTCTGCTGCATGTAAACTAAGTTCTGAAATGGCAAGATGGGCTGTTTTGTGGTGTTTATTTTACTTTTTAAGTGAAAGATAAGCAACAACAGATGAGGGTAATAATTTCTTGGGTCAATGATGAGCTGGCATGTATTCTGAATCCGAAGCTGATTATTACTACTTTAGCTCTAGAATTACTCTGAGACCTGAAAAATTACCCGAATCTTCCGAAGAGCTTTAGTACCTAATTTCTTTCTGGTCAGATACCTAGTTTTTATATAGAAAGTTCTGTGCGGCAAGGTGGAATTAAGATGAAAAGTTCAGATGTATATTAAATATATACACTGGGGTCAAGCATAAAAAAATGAACAGTTACAAAGTCACTGCTTTTTTGTTTTGTGAAAGGGCACACCGCAGAAGGATGTTGTTATCAAGTCAGATGCACCTGACACGCTGTTGTTAGAGAAGCATGCAGATTATATCGCGTCCTATGGCTCCAAGAAAGATGATTATGTATGTATGATTTTGTGTTGAAAGTTCCTTTTATTTTGAAGAAATGACACTTACGCATGAACAGTAAATGGGTCAGTATCTGTGGCCCGTGTTTCTTAAAAACGGTAACTCTTTGCATGTGGAGGACTGAAGTTCTCTCCATGAGTGCAGTGAGTGTACCTTGGTATCAGAATTAACCACGGTTCTCAGAGGCTTTGATAGATCAAATAGATTCCCCATCTGCCTAGATGCTTAAGAGGTTTGAGGTAGAGAAGAGATTTGTATTTTTGTCCTTGAGGTATTACTTCCAAGGTCAGTGATGTGTTGGCATGTATTACCTGAATATATGGCTGATGTGTAATATCACTTTAGCTCTAGAATTACGCTGAGACCTTGAAAAAGTTTTACCTTAAGTTTCAAACCCTGAAGAATAGTTACCCTCTTAGGGGGCTAAGTAATGAAACTGAAAGTAAATTTTTCCCTGTAGTATCCAAACAACTGAATTAATTTACCATTTTGGGAAACATTGATGAATTGGTGACCTGTTAAATTCCCTAAGACTACTCACCAGACTGAAACTTAACATGTGTTGCATTGGTGACTAGCAAAAATTTATTTCTGATCTAGTCTCTGTACCAGTTTTTATGTCTCTGAGTAGCTTCTGTTAGCTATTTAAACTTTTGCATGCCTTGGCTATTTTGGTTTCAAGTTGTTGTACCATTTACTAATAGGTAGTAGATAGGCTTTGTACATAGTCCATATATTAATAGAATTGATACTTGATAAATATGATGTAGGTACTCTGAAAGAAATACTCTGTCCCCAAACTTGAAAAAAGTTGGTATATTTTTTTACTTATACGTCTGGTTAGATTTTAAGAGAGATTAAAGTCTTATTTGTATTGTTAGTTGCAGGTGAATTTATCATATGCATTGCAGATACTACCCTCTCCTAACCCCCAGTATTGATAGCCACAATTTGAAATTAACAGTTAGGATGAATTGAATTAAACAATAAGTATGACTAGTTTTTACATGTTCTATCACTTTAATAACCCTGCATCAATTCAAACTGGCACATTAAAATAATTGTGTATTTTAGGAATACTGTATGTCTGAGTATTTGAGAATGAGTGGTATCTATTGGGGTCTGACTGTAATGGATCTCATGGGACAATTACATCGGATGAATAGAGAAGAAATTCTGACATTCATTAAGTCATGTCAACATGAGTGTGGTGGAATAAGTGCCAGTATTGGACATGACCCTCATCTTTTGTATACTCTGAGTGCTGTCCAGGTAAATATTAAAATTTAGTAGTCTTGGTAGTGTATTCTCTTACCTGAGAATGGAGAAAGTGAACTGGGTATTAGGAACATGACAGTTGGTATCTGTCAAAAAAAGTTTCCCTAATCTTTTCAAATGAAGCCTGTATTTTACAAGGTCAATGATGTGATGGCATGTATTAGCTGAATCCAAAGTTGATGTAAATTGAAAAATTACACTGAGACCTTGAATGATAAAATGTTTATTTTCAGTATATGTAAATAATTTGAAAAATCACCAGCTAGAGTTAAGTGGTTTAATTTTGATAATAGTGAAGATCCACGATTACAACTTGAAAGTCTACTTCTCGGGGTGTCTGGGTGGCTCAGTAATTAAGTGTCTTCCTTTTAGCTCAGGACTGAGCCCTGCTTTGGACTCACTGCTCAGTGGAAAGCCAGCTTCTCCCTCTCCCACTCCCCCTGCTTGTGTTCCTCTAGCTGTCTCTAACTCTTGTCAAATAAATAAATACAATCTTCTAGAAAAATACTATAAAGTCTACTTCTGTATATGTAAGTTAGTACAAAGTTTGGAATGCGAAGTTGCAATTTATATGGAGGAAATAAATTCTTTGTTACTGGTTTGGGTTTGTTGATAAAGCCTGTGGCATAGTAGAAGATAGTCTGTACCTTTGCAAAAAGGTCACAATGTGCATAGACAGAAGGACATGCTTGCTTGACATTTTAAAGGGTGGTTGAGGAAGAACGTCTTAGAACAAAGTAGCAGTGTTGAAGAAGTATTTACTTAATTTGTTTTGTTTTTGTTACAGATTCTTACTCTGTATGATAGTATTAATGTTATTGATGTAAATAAAGTTGTGGAATATGTTCAGAGTCTACAGAAAGAAGATGGTTCTTTTGCTGGAGATATTTGGGGTAATGTCAGTCTCATTCATGCTACCCAAAGTACCAATATTAAAATCTGTTCAGGTGTTTATTGTAGTGATAAGATTTGTTGAAAGTTTTTAAGTACAATGAGTTGGAGGCTTTGCTAATAATTATAAGGAGATTTTTAAGTTTTTGATCTTTTCAGGTCCCACTAAGCAGCTGGTCTTACTGAAGTTAAATGGTCTGCTGGAAGTTCCAGCATGCACTGTGTTAGTTTATCAGCATACCAGAGAACTGGAACAGAGGGGGCCAGTCTAAAATTTGAGGTAGGTGAAATTTTTTCCCCCAGTATTTGGTGGCTTTGTAAAGTTTTTTTTTTTTTTTAATTATTTAATGAAGAGGGAGAGATATTCAAAAAACTTTACAAACTTACTGGATATTTGAGTGGAGGGAGGGAATAGTACTATACTTGATAAATGTAGATAATCTCTGCTTTAGGGCTGAATACAGTGCAGGCCGGAGAGACCAGCTGCTTCATGGGATGTGAAAATCTACTTTTATATAATAGGGTAAGTTTATTGTCACTGTTAGAAATTGAGTTATCTTTTTGGTTCTGTGTTACCTTCCCTTGTTGGGTGCTCTAAGCAACTTAAGATAGTTTTGCCGTATTTTTGGCAAATTTTCTAGTTCTTGGGTTTCTTAGAAGTGATTTTACTTCAGATTCAGCTTTCATCCTGCTAATTGAAAAGTAAATGTTAAGCTTGAACTCATGGAAATTTAAACATGGTAGTTGTACAGTTTGTTTTCAGTTAATTGGCATTATATATTAAGATCAGATGCCTCTGGTAATACTTAGTTTTTATTTAATTTCCTTTTTCTTTTAGGAGAAATTGATACAAGATTCTCTTTCTGTGCAGTGGCAACCTTGGCCCTATTGGTAAGTTTTGAATATTGTATTGGAATAATTAAGTTCCCATGATTATTCTGGAATTCAGTAGGCTTATTTTTTCTGTTTGTAGGGGAAGCTAGATGCTATTAATGTGGAAAAGGCAATCGAATTTGTTTTATCGTGTATGAACTTTGATGGTGGATTTGGTTGCAGGCCAGGTTCTGAATCCCATGCTGGGCAGGTAATTTATTAATGGAGATTAAAATATGTAAGTTTTGAGGGGTTAAGTGAAAAATTGGGAAAATATATTAATAGCAGTTTCAGTGTTTGTTATGTATGACTGAAGTTAATTTAATTGTAATATGGGATGTTACATAAGAATTGCTTAAATGCAGATAAAGGCATTTTTATAGTAGTTGTGTATATATTCCCTGTTGGTGGAAGCCCCTGGCCCAGGCAACATAAGTAGATTTATTATCATGAAAGATATATTTTTATTTTCTACTATTTAACCCCCCCCCCAACAAAGTTTTGTTTATTTAATCTCTGTACCCAGTGTGGGGCTCAAACTCATAACCCTGGGATCAGGAGTTGCATGTTCTTCGCTTTTATTTTCCATTAGTTTTTAACTAAGTAGATGGAAACATTCTTTTCCCTGCCTATCCTGAATACCTGTTTGCTTGTGCCAGAGAGGCAGTTGTATTTGTAAGTAGTAGTTGTACTGTTGTGCATTGTATCTGTAAGTAGGTGTCCAATAAAATTTGCTTTTAGAGCCACCTGACTGGCTCTGTAGGTAGAGCATAAGATCTTCATCTTGGGGTTGTGAGTTTGAGTCCCATGTTGGGTATAGAGAATGCTTAAAAATAAAATCCTTTTTAAAAAATTTTTGCTTTTAGCTGTGAAGAAATGTTGACAATAATATATTGTAGAATTGGATCCTGGAATTAGTATGTTTGAATTTGTTCAGTTAGGTATATGATATTTATGTCTTTGCAGTTCTGACTTGTTAATAGAAAGCAAGTTTTTAGACATAAATGGCATTTTAATTAAGTAGTTTTTATTACTACACTACTGTTGAAAATTGTTATACACATGTACTTTATGTCTGTAATTTTAGATCTATTGTTGCACAGGATTTCTGGCTATTACTAGCCAGTTGCATCAAGTAAATTCTGATTTACTCGGTTGGTGGCTTTGTGAACGACAGTTGCCATCAGGTGGACTCAATGGAAGGCCAGAGAAGGTATTGATTCATAAGATACTGTGTTCTAATAGCTTTATAACTACTATAGCTTCTTGTAAATTGATAATGTGCTTTTACCCTTCCCCCCATTGCAATTTTTCTTCCTAAAAAATGCTCTTGGCAAAAGGAAAACAGCTGGAGTGGAGATACTTATTAATTATGGTATCCATTTAAAAGACTTGAGGAAAAGATGTGTTCCTTCTGATCTTCTTTCTATGACAAAGCTGTCTTCTGGCCTTTCCAATCATGAAGTGGATTCTGGAGTTACCTGAAGGAAAACAAAAAAATAGCAAATATCCTAGCTTAGAAATACATTTATATTCAGACATAGTACGTATTCTTAAAGTGGCTTTTTCCCTATCTTGAGGGTCTTATATTTTCCAGCCAGTGAAATGAAGCTGTTTCTTTAAACTTTTAATTATAGACCTATACCAGGGAAAATTAGTCCTGCATTAAAAGCTTTCTGTAGGGGCGCCTGGGTGGCTCAGTGGGGTAAGCCTCTGCCTTCACCTCAGGTCATGATCTCAGGGTCCTGGGATCAAGCCGCACGTCAGGCTCTGTGCTTGGCAGGAAGCCTGCTTCCCCCTCTCCTTCTGCCTGCCTCTCTGCCTACTTGTGATCTCTCTTTCTGTCAAATAAATAAATAAAATCTTGAAGAAAAAAAAAAGCATTCTTCATATTTGGGACCCAATGAGTAGTGTTAAATGAATACATGTATTTTGTACAGAAGTCTCTGCGTCTACTTCGTGGGTGTGAAAGGAAATTAATTTACCAAATCAATGACTTTTAAGAATTACCTTGCAAAATTTTGTTTAAAATCCTTATTAAAATTTTTAAGAAAAACCCAATTTTTGGCATTTTGATTTGGAGAAAGGGGAATCAGATTTTCCTTTGCACATCCATAGTTGTCTTTAGCTCTCACATACTATGTTCTAAATTGGGTCTGTAAGGGCCAGGTAGTAAATGTTTCCACTTCTGAAGATATATAGTCTTGTTGGCAAGTACATAACTACCCTAAAGAGTAGATGGTGCCATAAGAAACCAGTGGGGATAGCTGTGTTTAAGTAAAATAACAGTGGTTTCATTTGAATTTGATGTGATTTTCCTATCACAAGACTGCGTTTTTTGTTTTTTAGACTGTATTTTAAAAAACGATTTACACATACATAAAAAACTTCGGTTGTAGTCTAAGTTAGACTTCAAGGGCTATAGATTGCTGGATCCTTGACAGAAAATAAGATAGGGCATGGTGGTGATTTTGTCTGGGTCATTGTATTTTTATTTTAGATTTGCTTGTTCAATATTTCTGAATAAGTTGGGTAGGGAAATACCCACAAGTGGTTTCTAGCTACTTACAGTCCAGTGAAAAACCTGCAACTTTCAACAGTTAGAAAATGGGTCAGGGTTGGGATTGCCAGGAATCTGCACTTACAGTGTAGGACAGTTTTTTATGTGCTTACAAATCACCCAGCGATTTTGTCGAAATGATTCTTCAGTTGAAGGTGAGATATTCTGCATTCTTTAAACCCAAATGACCTGTGTTTGAGGAGCCAGGCTTTAGGTTATTTTTAAGCAAATTACATACCTACCTGGACAGTACTTGTTGAAAATGCTCTGACTAGGGAAGTAGAACATATATCACCATGGATTTCATGAGTGTTAACCACCAGCTTCTTGGATAAGGGACGTTTATTGCAGATAAAATAAAGGTACAGGGATAGTTGTTACTGAGTGCCTAAACTCTGAAACATTTAGTGTGGGTGTCTGTGGCTTGAAATGTTTGGTCTTATCCCAGTGATTATCTTTAAATCCAAGTAATTGTATTTATGAATTTTAGCATCTTTAACTGTATGTCAGTATATCCCTTAGTCTCCTCCAGCACCCCATGTTTGGACTAGAGAATAAAATTGTGGCAATTGCTTGTGGTTTTTTTCCCTCCTAGTTACCAGATGTATGCTATTCATGGTGGGTGTTGGCCTCCCTAAAGATAATTGGAAGGCTTCATTGGATTGATAGAGAGAAACTTAGAAGTTTCATTTTAGCATGTCAAGATGAAGAAACAGGAGGATTTGCAGACCGACCAGGAGATATGGCAAGTATATTTCTGACATGTTCATGTAATAGTTCCATTGCTTTGAGTTACCTTTATGTCACTTCCAGGCTTAAAAATGGATGATGCTCAGCGTTTTACTTTTTAAGCAGGATACTTTCTAGGTAACTTGAGAATATCTGAAGGGAAGACAAGTTTGCAGAAATTTCTCATCACTTAATTGTCAAAAAAATTGTGTATGGTGAAAGGTCCTATGTTAAAAAAAGTTTGAAGTCATCATTTTTAGAAAACTAAGCATTTATTCAAGTAAAGAAAATATAATGGAATCCAATATAACTTGTTCAGAAGTAGGGTTTTAGAAGTTTTCATTTTTGTAATACTCTATAAATTCTTATTTTTTAAATAGGTAGATCCTTTTCATACTTTATTTGGAATTGCTGGATTATCACTTTTGGGAGAAGAACAGATAAAACCTGTTAGTCCTGTTTTTTGCATGCCTGAAGAAGTACTTCGGAGAGTGAATGTTCAGCCTGAATTAGTGAGCTAGACATTGATGGAGACGTGAGACACTGCTTAGTATATATAGTTTTGCCATCTTAACATTCCTGTAAAGTGCTTAACAAACTTAAAAATGACTACTGTGTTACTATTTTGTATATGAATTGTATTAATTTTAATAAATTATGTAATTATGCATAATGTAAAATAAAGATCTTTATCTTCAGCTTTAGATTTCCTTCCGCAATGCTATTTTTCTGAGTACAGTATTTTGTTTCTGCTTCATTGTATTTATTTGTATGTTTCCTTAACAGCAAACTCAATTTTAAAGAACTATCAAGAAGTCTTTTTTCTGCTTGTTTTTCCCATGTGCTTCTTTCATGTTATATGATAATGGCTAATGTAAATTGATCTATATCAGTGAGAATGTTAATTGATTAAAAATTGATAAACCCATCCATATATGAATTAAAAGATGCACCAGAATAAATGGCTATTGAAATTTGGGACTATTTCATAAGTTTATGGTTACTTTGAATTGATCACAGTAATTTAGGTAAATGGCACATTGCACCATTTTAGAATAGGACAGCATTCTGGACTGCATCTTATTTTTTAAACATTTCTATGTCAGAGTGCCAGCAACCTATCCAAGGAATTGTTGGCCCTTAAGGAAATAGAAGTTCGTAGTTTCCACAATATTTTTTGAAACTTCCAAAAGACTGGAATGAGCACAAGTATTCTAAGACTTACATTCTTGATGAAAATAAAGTATTTCAATGAACATTTTTCTTGAAATGGAAGTTGAAATTTTCTCAAGCATGTTGGCAAATTCTAGTAGTTGTTTGAAGAATCATCAGTGGGCTCTTGGCTTGCTCAGTTGGTAGAGCATGCCACTCTTGATCTTGGGGTAGTCAGTTCAAGCCCCACAGTGGGGGTGGAGTTTATTAAAAAATGAGTAGTGGTGGTTCACTTAGACATCATTCACCAATGTCCATTGTAACATCTTGATGAGAAAATGCTTACATAAGATTCTTGAAATGTCTACCATTATTTTGACAGTTTACTGAAGAGTTTAGGCTGAGTTGCCACTATTTTTCTGAAAGTTTGGAATTGGATGGAACATAATCTTAAATGGTATCACTGGAAGTATTTGAAGGAATTTTGAGGATTCCAGTCATTGCATGTGGGTGAACTGTGCTGTTAGTTAGACACCTGACTTACTGAGGTAATTCAGCAACTACATGAATTCAGTTTTTCTTACTATCGAAGTATAGTTGGCAGTGTTCCATTAGTTTCAGGTGTACAACATAGTGATTCCACAAGTCTGTTAAGTTATGGTCAGTAATGTTTGAATATATTCCAGTAGCAGTATCCAGAGTATTATCTCAATCCTAGTTTCTTTGGGAAGTTGGTACTATTTCTATATTCAAGAAAATAGGCACAAAACTTAATTTCATGGAGGTAATTTGTTGCAAAGCTAGAGTTTGGGTTTATATAGTCTATTCTTACTAATTTGTACCTACAGTTTGAGAAACTGGGAGCTGTCCAAGAGAGATCTCATCCATTGACCTGCTTCTTAGGTTATTGCCGATACAATAATATGCTTAATGGGTGAATATTCTCTTGTGATAATGACAACATCCTTGTGGATATTTAAACTGCAGGAGGTTAATGGCTCCTTTTTGCGTTTCTCCACAAGAGCAATGTTAGGTGGGCTGAACACTGACATTTGTCTACACCATCATAGGCGTTTGGTGTCTAGTGATGGACAGTCTGTAAACTTAAAAAACTAAGTATATTTGGGGGTGTGGGAGATGTTCAAAAGCAAAACCTTTATAGTAAAATACAGTGCCGTGAGACTAACGGGCTACCAAATTTGATGGTCATTGATAGGCTTTGAAAAGTTCTGTTCAGCTGATCCCAGCAGATTGAAGAGAGCGGTACTTATAAGCCTAAGCTCAAAGCCAAATCCTATGGTGGGTGAAAGGACTGGGCACCGGGCATGGGGTGGGGGTGGGAAGCTGGGGCTCGCTGCGCCTGCGCACGGGGGTCTGTGCGTCTGCGTGCCGTGCTCAGGCCTTTTCCTGCGACGCTTCTCTAACTTCGGGTCAGTGAAGGGACGCTCAGCCGTCTCAGACTTCTGCTTGGGAAGATTTGTGAGAATGCGGAGGTCTGAGGTCTCAACAGTCTCCCCGTCGGTCCCTGCGGCTTCCCTCGCTTTGGGAGAACCTCGGTCTCAGGGTCCTTGCTATAATTTCGGACTCCAGGAGACTCCTCAGAGCGGGCCTTCAGCGCAGGCCTCTGCGTCCACCCCTTCTGGCACGTCAGCAGCCGCCGGCGACCGGAGCAGCAGCACAAGCCTCCCTCGCCACCCGCCTGGCCCCGGGCCAGCACTAGGCAAGGAGTATTTGGATGGATTCACGGGTAGCTGGAGCGCTGCAGCCCGGGGAGGTTGCCCAGCGCGGTGGCGGGTGTTACCTCAGAAAAGTTTCAGTGGTGATGTGGTTGAGAGGATGGGAATGGGGTGCTCTGGGAGTTTGATGGGTCTGAGTGAGTGAAAGCCTGGGCTCCTCAAGTTGGTGAATTTTTTTTTTCTTTCCATTTATAAAGCATTTTTTAAAAAATTATTATTATTTAAAGATTTCATTTATTTAACATCACAAGTAGGCAGAGAGGGAGAGAGAGGGAGAGAGAGGAGGAAGCAGTCTCCCCGTTGAGCAGAGAGCCCAACACAGGGCTCAGTCACAGGACCCTGAGATCATGACCTGGGATGAAGGCAGAGGCTTAACCCACTGAGCCACCCAAGCGCCCCTAAAATTATTTTTATTAACATATAATGTATTATTTGCCCCAGGAGTACAGGTCTGTGAATCGTCAGGTTTACACATTTCACAGCACTCACCATAGCGCATACTCTCCCTAAGGTCCATAACCCCACCCCCCTCTCCCTAACCCTCTCCGCTCAGCAACCCTCAGTCTGTTTTGTGAGATTGTCTCTTATAGGTTTGTCTCCCTCCCGATCCCATCTACAAATTGGTTTTATTACAAGGTGGGGATAGGTAAATGGCTCAGTTCTGAGGAAGGGTGCAGTAAAACCTTATTTAATACCCGTCTGTCTCCCTCCCAAAAGTATATGATGACAGAATTTGTGGAGTTTGGTGATAGGAGTGGTTCCTTTTGGCTTCTGAACTAGGATGAAATGAAAATAGATTCAATCCAGCATTTCATCTAATTCAGTTGAATAATATGTTCAAGTATTTAACAGTGTATGTCTTTCAATTCAAGTTCAACCCTTTTATTTTGTATTTGGATAACTCCCTCTTTGTGGGAAAAGCTATCACTGTTTTCATACACCTTTTAGCCATAATAATAATAAGGTAAATGCCAAATCCAGTGCTCACTTTTCAGTTCCCCTGTGTTTAATGTTCTTGACCAGTCTTCTCTTGAACTCTTAATTTGGTTTCCCTAATTCTACTCATCCCTGTTTTTCTTCTTTCGGAGAACTGCTTTGCCTATCGTTATCAGTTCCCAAATTATGGTCTGTCCTTAGAGTTTTGGGGTTTTTTTCTAGGTCACTTCTTGGATGTGATTATAACTACTGGGTTCTCCCCTATGCTCCAGATTCCTATTTCAAACTGTCTTCTGAAGTTTCTAGGAGGAGAGAGACCAATGCACACCTCAGACTTACTATATGATTAGTTGAATTCATCTCTCTACAGTTCTGTGAGCTGTTTCTTAACTCTATCCCTGGATTGTCTGAATCGTAAACCTGTAAGACTTCAACAAATTTCTCACATCATCCAGTTAATAAGTCCTATTTTTTATCTTTTAAATAATTTTTTCTGTTTCTGTGCCCTTATAGGCTCTCATTATTTTATGTGTGAATTATTGCATCAAACTCTAGCATTGGTGACTGGACTACTTCCTGATAAAGTGGGTTTTGTAGGAGAATCAATTTTTAGAAGGAAAATGAGTTTTGTATGGACATTATAAATGTGAATAACCTTTAGGATATCCATATGATCACTCCGAGGCAATTGAATATATGGATCTTGGATTAAGAAGAGAAATTTAGGAGAGATTCAGATTTGAAAGTCACCAGTATATTTGAGGCCATAGGAGAGAAGATAAAGAAGACACAGCAAAATAGAGGTCAAGGAAATTGGAGGGCAACTAAGACAAGTGACTAAGTTTCCAGAGGGAGCTTAAAATCTAAAAGTAACCTGAGGACAAGAAATATCCCTCTCTGTCTCTAGTTCCTGGTAACCACTCCCTTCCTTAGTTCCTTTAAGTCTGTGGTGGAGCACACAGTTTTATGTGCTTCTTTATGATGATATCCTTACACTGCGTCCACACTTTTGTAAATACTTTATCATCCAGTTTCTGCTGGTACCTGTGTAAAGGAGTCTGATTTAATCCCATGGTGGTTATGGAGAGACAGTGAGGAATAGTGAGAAAGGAAATTTCTTTTTTGGAAAGATCATTGGTGATATGTGAAGAATGGATTAAAGAGGCATAATACTAGAAGCAAGGCCTGAAGAAGATACAGGCTTAAAATGGACCAATAAGAGTAGAGATGGGGAGAAATTTTAGTGGTATTAAAAATTTTTTTTACTAGACTTACTTATTGGGTGTTAAGATTGATGAAAGTGGGGGCGCCTGGGTGGCTCAGTGGGTTAAAGCCTCTGCCTTCGGCTCAGGTCATGATCCCAGGGTCCTGGGATCCAGCCCCACATCGGGCTCTCTGCTCAGGAGGGAGCCTGCTTCCTCCTCCCTCTCTCTCTGCCTGCCTCTCTGCCTACTTGTGATCTCTATCTGTCAAATAAAATAAATAAAATCTTAAAAAAAAATTGATGAAAGTGGAATTAAGAATGATTCCTTAGTTTATGACTTGAGTGACAAGGTGCAAGATGTTATAGTTGGCCACAACTGGTAATAAATAAGCTTTGAGGAGAAGATAGAGTATATTTTTTGAACATTTAAAAGTCTGGAAAGATCTCTAAAAGTTTATATCCAAAAGGTAGTTAAATTTAGGGACCTAGAGCCACACTGATAGAACTTTCTGTGATGAAGAAATATTTTATATCTGTGTTAATATGATAGCCAACAGCCAAATGTGGCTTTTGAGCATTTAAAATGTGGCTAGTGAGGCAGAATTTTTAATTTTAGTTATTTTTTATTTAAATAGTCACATGCAGTCAGTAGCTACTGTATTGAATAATGCATTTATAGACCTGAGAATGGGTCTTGCATTTTTAAAGGGCTGAAGAGTAAAAGAAAAATATTTTGTGATGTGAAAATTATGAGAAATTCAGATTTTAGTGTCTGGAAGTAAAGTTTTATTGAAACATAGCCATGCTCATTCATTTACTGTTGTCTATGGCTGCTTTCCCAATATAGTGTCTGAGTTGAGTAATACCAGCAGAATGTATGGTCCACAAAGCCTAAAATATTTACCATCTGGCCCTTTATTTAAAAAGTTTGCCAAAATGTGCTTTACAGTTTAAGAGAAGTTAGGGCTTTATATGAAGGTTGAAGGGTATAAATAAGTAGAAATAGATATTACTAGAGACCAATATAATAGATGAGATGCCCAGAGAAGATGTGTGACGCTAATTTGTGAGAGAAGGTAAAAAGGTGTGGAACGTTGGGAAGCCAAGAGTTAAGAGGCAGACAGAGGAAAAAGAATCTGGCAAAGTAACCTAAAAGCAAGTGGTAAAGGAGAAGCAGAGTTGTCATGGAAGTGAAGGGGAATAGGAGAAAAGACCCCCAATATGTAATTTTAAGAACTTTTATGTGCCAGGACATTAAGGTAGGCTGCTTCATGTATATTCTTTCTGATTTTAAGGCAATTCTGTTAAGTGATATATCAGTAGGAAAGTGCCTGGACAGGGAAATGAATCCAAGTGAGTCTAAAACCCTTTTTATACTATTTGTATGGAAGGAAGGAGTTTCAATGAAGTCAAATCAAATGAGGAAAAGAGGTCTTGTAATTGCTATATACAGTAAACATAAATGATGTATTTGAAGATTTAGAAGGTAGTTTATGATTCTATCCAGAGTAGTCTCCATTTGAAGAAGCATATTAGTAAGTCCTTTTCCTTATATTTTAGTACAAGATTATTTATCAGTAGTACCATTAAATTTGTCATAATTTGCTGTATTTTTAGAAGTCATCAGATAAAGTTTTATAGACAGTAAACATGATATAAATTATATTGATTAAAATATTGCATAATTCTGAAAATTTAAGAACTGATATTAAATTTTTGGATTTAGGTTCACACTTCAGGAATAAAAGATCTAATGCAGAAAACACATTTGCATCAAATTTTAATTTTGGTACAAGCTCATCTTCTACACGAGATAGTAATTATCCTCAAATACTGAAAACTCCATTGTCTGCTGGAAATCCCCAGAGATCAGGTTACAAAAATTGGACACCACAAATGGGATATTCAGGTAAAATGAAAATGAGTGGAATGTTGATCGAGATGACTTTAAAACTTTTAAGACTTGTAAATTGTAAATTAGGGTGGTTAAGTTCATTTGAAGTTATTTGTAACTAATACAGATGGCTGAAAGAAAAATATCTAGTCCATAATTGAAGGATAATGCTACCCATATCCATAATTGAAGGATAATTAAGTTAATACTACATGTTTCTGATATCATTTGTTAACAAGTGCAGGTCTGCATTATTTTAACTATTCTGACAAAAAAAAAAAGAGAAAACTCTCCCTTTTATACATGATATTTACTGAAATCTAGAAGTTGATCCTGATACTACTATTGTACAGGATTTTTTTTAATACTTAAATTTTAGTTTTTATCTAAATCTAGTTTCTCTTGAAGGGAAAATGGATGACATAGTTCTTTGTGTGTAAGTATTCTCTAAGGTATATGCAGTGGAATTTCTTGGATACAGGATATATGAATGTATACATTTACAAGATAATAAATTGTTTTTCTAAGTGCTTCTACCAGTGTACACTATTACTAACAACGTATGAGAGTTCTTGTTGGTCTGCATCCTCTCCAACAGTTGGTATCGTCAGACTTCTTAATATTTACCAGTCTAGCAGTTGTAAGATACTAACTGTAGTCTGAATTTGTATTTTCCTGGTTATTAATGAGGTTGATTACCTTTTGTGTACTTTTTGACCATATAGCTTTCATTTTTGTGTGTGTGAAATGACTGTTCATGTGTATTATCTATTTTTCTTTAGGTTTATTTTTCTGGGTTTGTAGAAATTCTTTATACATTCTGAATATATATTCAGAGTATATATTCTTTTGATAAGTACATATATTGTGTATATCTTCTCTAGGTTTGTGACTTGTCTTCCTCCTTTTCTTATGATGTTCTTGGATGAACAGAAGTTCTTAATTTTATACATTTTTAGTCAATGTTCTGTCTCCACTTTTTAAAAATCTTTTACAGTTTTTTTTTTTAATGTCTATTAGGTTTCTTTCTTTCTCCCTTCCCTCCTCCCCTTCCCTTCCCTCCCTTTCCTCCTTCCTTCCTATTTCTTTCTCTCTTTCTTTCTTTCATAAATTACACCCATTGTGGGGCTTAAACTCATGACCCTGAGATTAAGAGTCACACGCTCTACCCACTGAGCCAACCAGGTACCCTATTAGGCTGTTTCTTTAATTGTGTTGTTTACATCTGTATCACTAAAGACTTTTTTGTACTTATATTAAATACTCCCAGTATGATTGTAGACTTGTCTGTTTCTCTAGTAGTTCTTTTATTCTTTTTTTTTTTTTTTGCATATTTTGAAGCTATTTTAGTAGGAGCGCAATAATTTAGCATTGGTATGTTGTAGTATGAAATGACTCTCTTCATCTCTAAATATAATTTTTGCTTTAAAGTTTATTTTGTTGGCTATTAACATAGAAATTCCTTTTCTTTAGGTTAGTGTTTATATGATACATATTTCTGAAATTTTTGACTTCCAGACTTCCAGCCTTTGTACGTGGGATTTCCTATGCTTAGGAACACTCTCTTCCCATTTTCATACAGTCAATTCTTATTTATTCCTCAAGTCTAAGCTTAAATGTTATACCTTTCAGAAAGCTTTCTGTAATCCTATAAGTCTAGGTTCAATCTCTCTGCTACCTGCTCCCATTTCACTTCACATTTTACTAATGATATTGGTATTTTAATTGTCTTTTTTCTCCACTGCTCTGTAAAATCCATGAAGGCAGAGACTAGCAGTCTGGATCTAATTTGAAGATAGAACCATATAATGATTTAAATAAGGGTGATTTAATATAAAGAATTATTAAACTATGATAGAAGACTCACTGTAGGATAGAAGAAAACTCTGGAAAGTACTCTAGAACTGAGGGGAGGCCCAAGAGGTCATATTTGGAAGCAGGCTCTTTTCAGGACTCATCTCCAAGTCTGGGGTCTAGATCTCCTTGGAGAAAGTGAAGTTGAACCTACTAAATGGCAGAGGCTGCAGGTTTGCCATTTGCTCATTTTACAAGATAATAACAAATTGTTTTTCTAAGTGCTTCTACCAGTGTACACTATTACTAGCAACATATGAGAGTTCTTGTTGGTCTGCATCCTCTCCAGTGGTTGGTATTGTCAGGCTTCTTAATATTTACTATATACTGACCCCCCGGGAACTGTTGCTAGATGGGGAATTTAACGTTGATCTCTGCTGTTGGTAGGTTAGGTACTCACAGTGTGGTTGACCAGGTCAACCTTGGTAAGAGGAGGTTCATGATGTTGAGCCCATGCATATCCTTGCCACCATGGCTGCTTTGTTCATAGATTTACTAAAGAAGCACTGGGTTGGCTGGGAAAAGAGGCTGGTTGACATCCATTGAGTGTATCATTTTGTCTACCTGATTATTAAGAGTTCCCTCTATAATAGTTGCCCTTTAGTGGGCATTCACATGAGACACAAATTTTTTCAAAGTTTATGCCCATTCAAAGAGGTCCATCTGCATACTTTCCCCTCAGCTTTTCTTCTTATTACCTTCTAATCCCGTTTCTTCAAAGTCCCTGACTATTCAGGTAGACCATTACCAACTGCTTATGAATGAGTCTAAATCTGTACTTCTGGTATAGTACTACCTTATCCCAGACATGGTAGATAACCAAAGGTTCTGGTCAAAGTTCTGCTCAACAAAAGATCAAAGTGAATGAAACCACTAAAAAAATTAGAATAAAATACTAATGCATATCAAATATCTCAGTGAAAGAGTTTTATAACAGAAAAGCAAAGGAAGAAATTATAAAGTGAAAAGATTATCTATACAAAAGCAGAAATCTTCAAGCTATCAGATCAAGATTGATTGGTAGCAACTATAAATCATTTTCATTGATTTACAAAATTTTCATAAACAGATGGAAAACATGTAGATTTAATAAAAACTGTAGAAAAAGACATGAACATCTCAAAAGAAAATATAGAAAATGAGTGGATATGTTAAATCTGTTCAATTTTGACAGCAATTTTCAAAAATACAAATTTAAGTGTCAGTAAATTAAATTAGGACTATAGGGGAGGGGAGGGAAAACTGGGAATAAATCAGAGAGGGAGACAAACCATGAGGGACTCTGGATTCTGGGAACCAAACAAGGTTACAGAAGGGAGAGGAGTTGGGGGATGGGGTAACTGGGTGATGGGTATTAAGGAGGGCACTTGTGATGAGCACTGGGTTTTATATGCAACTAATGAATCATTGAACATAATAATAATAATAAATACAAGGAAAAATGAATTAGTAATAATAATATAATACATTTCAGAAGTTAGTAATGGTAAAGACACAGTAAAATTGATTTTCCTCATATACTACTGATGGAATCAAAAATTGGGGAAAAAAAAAAGAATTGATAAAGGAGCACTTGTCTGGCTTAGTTGGTAGAGCATGTCTCTTAATATTCAGTGTTGTGGGTTTGAGCCCCATGTTGGATGTAGAGATTATTTAAATAAAATTTTTAAAAAATTTGGTATAATTCTGGAAGAAATTTGGTAATACATATGCGATCCTTAACAAATGTTTTTCCTTTGTTCTAATAATTGACTTCTAAAAATCTACAGTAATGAAACAATAGACCCACAAAGAGCATTAGGCACTAGAGTGCTCATTATATTATTACATCAGAGATAACAGTATAAGCATTCTTTTAGAAGTTTAAGGGAGATATCTTCTGAGTCTACCAAATTTCTATTGGAACTTGGTATTTATTTTCCAATTAAAAATAGGAAGGTCGTATTTTACTGCAGAATTTAAACTGCCTTAGATCTAATATAAACTCATACATCTAATATAAACTCAATCATAATGTATAAATCAGATGGCTTTCCTAGCAAAGAGGGTTTGGAAATCTAGACATAATATATATATATATTTTTTAAAGATTTTATTTATTTATTTGACAGACAGAGATCACAAGTAGGCAGAAAGGCAGGCAGAGAGAGAGAGAGGAGGAAGCAGGCTCTCCGCGGAGCGGACAGCCCGATGCGGGGCTCGATCCCAGGACCCTGGGATCATGACCTGAGCCGAAGGCAGAGGCTTTAACCCACTGAGCCACCCAGGCGCCCCTAGACATAATATATTTTTAAATGAACTCTTAAATTGACTATTCACTAAGATTACATGATTGTTTAATTTTGTAGGCATTATAATAGAAGAGTAGAAAAAAAAAACGAATCTAGGTCAGGGGGGTAGAAGAGAGAAGAAATCGGTTCTATTGAAAGATTGACAAGGGAATCAAAAATAAATTTGCTTTTTGACAATAAAATTTTAGGTATTTTTGTCTGACTTTTTTTCATCTAAGAATAATGCCTCATATTTAAATAATTTCATATACTTTACCAAAAACCCCTTTTATATTACTGCATTTAATTCTTACAATAACTTTGTGAAATAGGTTTGGTATTTCTACTTTCAAGATGAATAAATGGTAGCGTTATAAAGGTTTAACAATTTACCTGAATATTCATTGTTTGTAAGGCATAGATCTCAAAATCAGTAATAGTATGTAAAGGTTAGGAGCACCAGATCTGGTGTCAGGCTGCCTGTGTACAAATTCTGACTTTACTAGCTCCATCTGTGCTTTAGTGTCCTTGTAGGTAAATGGAGTAAATAATGATATCTATTTGATAGAATTGTGAAAATTAAATGAGTTAATTCAAATAAAGAATTAGAACATTCTTAGCACTTTAATAAAGTATTATAATAAATATATAATACACATAATTATATATAATATAGAATATAGAATAAAGTATCCAGCATTACACACATAGTTACATATAATTGGAATTTATAGTTACATAATATTTTATTTTTTTTTCAAGATTTTATTTATTTAATATGAGAGACAGAGGCAAAGGGAGAAACAGGTTCCCTGCAGAGCAGGGAGCCAGAATTCTATCCCAGAATCCTGGAAACATGACCTGAGCCAAAGACAGACGCTTAACCCACTGAGCCACCCAAGTATCCCTATAATATTTTATTCTTTATAAAATGCATTCATATCTATAATCCCATTTGATCCTTTCATTACTAGTTCTTGAGTTAGGGAAGTTATTACATTTTGTGATTTTTGATTATTTATTATGAAGTAATTTGCTCAAATTCATACAGCTTTTAGATCCTAGAGTAGGATAAATAATCTAGGTTTTCTCATTCCAAATTCAGTTTTCCTTCTTAACTTTATTCCAATGAAATGCAAAATAGGACAATGTATAAGTTACTTCTAATTTTGAAGCTAAGTTTTGGCAGAATACTTTGAGAATTAACATTGTTATTTGGTCTGGATATGAGAAGTTGTTTCCTGATGAGGAAAAAAGGGTTATTTCCTTGGATATTAAGAGCCATGTCCTGAACTTGATGCTTGAGATCTTATTAAAAAGAATGAGATCAATTGCGGAGGACCACAGGAAGGGAAGGAAACTGAATGGGAAGAAATCAGAGAGGGAGACAAACCATGAGAGACCCTGGACTCTGGGAAACAAACTGAGGGTTACAGAAGGGAGGGGGGTTGGGGGATAAGGTATAAAAGAGGGCACCTTCTTATGAGCACTGGGTGTTATATGTGACTAAAGAATTGTTGAAAACTATGTTAGAAACAAATGATGTACTATATGTTGGCTAAGTGAACGTAATAAAACAAAGTAAGAATGAGAACACACTGTTATTAATATTTATACATTTTCTTTTAAAAAAAAATTAACAGCTCCATCATCATCTGCAGTTTCAACAAACTCCCCATCAGTTGTTGCAGCTGTTGTAGAAGGTAGAGGACTTGCCAGAGGTGAAATAGGAATGGCAAGTATTGATTTAAAAAGCCCACAAATTATATTATCTCAGTTTGCAGACAACACAACATATGCAAAGGTAAGTATTTATACTCTTAAAAAATGGTTGACCTAGTGAGCACTATGTAGATTTTCAAGTCCCTGCTTTCCTAATTAGTTTACTTTTTCATGGAATAACAATTATTCACAATTGCACTAAAGTAGGCTACTCTGAATTAAAATTGTTTTACATCTGATTTTATTTTTTGAATGTATTTTGCCAAAGGGTTGTTTCCACTGAACAGTATTTGAATTTTATTTTCCTGAGTTCAGGGAAACTGGTCTTATAGGCCAGTCATAATTTGGCGTCTTCTTCCCTTCACTTCCTATCACTTATCATTAATTTGGGCCACTGGCCTGTTGTCATGAAAATTTCTGTCACTTACCAGGTAGAAGTCATCTGCTTCTAATCTCTATATTCTAAAAAGTTATTTGACTCAATTTCTATTATTAAATATGTATATGCTATGTTATTTTTAGCATTTTATTGTTTTTTTTCCTTTTCCTAATTCTTCTTTATGGTTTCTCAGTACATTGGTTTCCTTTTCCTACCTAATAATTAATTTTTTAACATAGCTATCAAACTACATGATACTAGTACTGCGTCTAACTTTATCTCTGGGTATTTCACATTTTTATGCAATTTAAAAAAACATAGGAAAAGCTTTTTTAAAAACAAATGTTTGGCAGATTGACTAAGAATTTCTGTGTCTGGGGTGCTGGGTGGCTCAGTTTAAGCGTCTGCCTTTGGCCTCAGGTCATGATCCCGGGACCCTGGGATTGAGACCCACATGGGCTCCTTGCTCCGTGGGGAGTCTGCTTCTCTTTCTCCTTCTGCTCATGACCCTGGGATCGAGACCCACATGGGCTCCTTGCTCCGTGGGGAGTCTGCTTCTCTTTCTCCTTCTGCTCTTTTCCCTCACTCGTGTTCTCTCTCTCTCTCTCTCTCTCTCTCTCGGATAAATAAATAAAATATTAAAAAAAAAGAAGAATTTCTGTGTCTGGGATAGTTCCAAGAAATGTACCTGTATTGTGAAAAGAATAAATTGTAAAATATGAGTTTCTCATCTGTGTTTCTATACTGTTCAACTTCTAAGCTTTATCAGTGTGGTCATATTGACTGAATCACCATAGTTACACTTTTGAATGTGTTTATTTTTTTTATGGAGATGGATAAAATACCAAATAGAAGAATTTATTTTAAAACATCTTATTTTAAGAATATATATCTGATAAGTTCAAATTAGTTTTTGAGCTTAGAGCTGTTACACATTATTGTGAGGTAAAATATAGCCTATGTTTATGATATTTTATTTATATGATATATATGTGAGATATATTTATATATACATATAGAATATATGTTTAATATATCACTATTAGAAATATATTTTAACTGACATATATAATTTGAACAGTGGTAATTTTGTGTATCTGTGAGTTAATTTTAAGTACTTATCTCTCAGAAAAATATGCCACTTGTTTAGTTTTGGAGAATCCTAAGCTTACATTGAAGAAATTATTTATTCAAATGATTTTAGGTAATCACTAAACTCAAAATTTTATCACCTTTGGAAATAATAATGTCAAATACTGCTTGTGTTGTGGGGAATTCAACTAAGTTGTTTACTCTGATCACAGAAAATTTCAAGGTAAGTGATTTTCATTCTCAGTAGTAACATTCAAATCTTACCTTATTTAAAATCCATTCTATATTAGCTTTCTGGAGAACAATAATTTGAACAACTATATATTTACTGTAAAGTACTCACTAAACACAAATCTGAAGCTAAAGAACAATTAGTACATAAAATAAAAATGACAGGGCTTCCACTTATTTGATTTGGCACCCTTGATCTACCTTAAACAAAAGGGAAACTGTTAGCACTAATAAGGAGGCTTCTCAGAGTATACAGGAGGCAGGCCCTTAGCAAAAACAGATTTCCTTAGGTATAGCTGTGTGGAAACTAGGTATTGTGCTACCAGACTAGTTGAAATTGAAATTTTTGTTTTAGGAGATAGCACTATCAACAAGTACTTTTTTTTTTTTTTTAAGAGAATTTGATTTGTATTACAGAATTGTCTTAGCTTCCCCTGGTAGCATGTATTCTTTACAGTTAACCTACTATTCTAAGCCTCCATATGTGGGACTGTGGCAGGTTAAGTGTTCTGGAACTTGATCTAATGAATGCTCTCTCTGCAAGCAAGAGCTTTTCCAACATGCAGTTTGCTTCTTTCCTCTAGCAAATATTTTGGGCAATGGGGTCTGTAGTTCCAGACTAAGTAGGCAGCATGGCAGTTGGAATAACCACCTGAGGAGTGCAACTTATTTTCAGAATATACTATACTTTTTTATGTTGGTATCCTTAACTTTAACACATTTGGTATCAATCTGAGATTTAGAATCCAATGAGTTCTTTATTGTTCTTAATATATTCAGCATTTGCAATTATATAAGATTTCTTGTTGTGCTCTTAGAGATCCTGTGTAGTTCAGCTGTCTTTGACATATTGCTAAAAATGACCCCTATTGTCAGTCTGTTGTTTCTATGATACAGGTCTCTTTATCTGTTACCTCTTTTATTCATTACTTCAAACTTCTTTTCATTACCTTTATTTATGTATACTGTTTCAACTTTTGTTATTTTGTTCTGCTTAAGCATTTTAAATCTTGGGTTGTGACAGTAATTCAACTTAAAGTAGCTTAAGTTAAAAAAAAAAAAAAAAAGCAAGCAAGCAAGCAAACAAACAAACGAAAAACCCAGAAATGTATTGGCTTATGTAACTGAGAAGCCAAATTGTTGGATAAATCTTACCTTACTTATTCCCACCACCATCTACCTTCTTCTTCTTCTTTTTTTTTAAATTGTAGGTTATTTCTGTGAGGCTTAAGATAATTATGATGGCTACAGATTGATATGTTATCTTACCCAATTCAGAGAAAAAATGCATTCTTCCTTCCAGTTTCCATATATAAATTCCAGGGAAGGACCCCAATTGGCCCTGCTTTGTTCATATTCCTTCATGTTAGACAATCACTATTTCTCAGGGTAGAAGCACTATGATTGATTAATCCCTGGTCATTTGTTTTCTGTGGGTCACAGGTCTGTAATCGACAGTTATGAAAACCACATGGAGTGTAAAATAGATGAGTCCTTCAAAGGCAAAAATAGCATATATTCACTACACTTGAGATGTAGGGCAGTATGGCATAGTGCTTAAGAATAGAGGAGTCAGACTGAGACTGCTTATTTCAGATCTTGACTGTAAGTGATCTTATGCAAGTTAAGTTATTTAAGTTTTTTTCATTAGTAGAATAGGGACAATAATCTACTCCTAGAGAATTGGTATTTTATATAATGTAATTAATGAGATGACCTCATTGATAAGGTTACATTTGGGCAAAGTCCTAAATTGGTATTTTATATAATGTAATTAGCGAGATGACCTCATTGATAAGGTTACATTTGGGCAAAGTCCTAAAGCCATAGAAGTATTTGGGTTAGAAATATTATAAGCAGAAGGAAAAAACTAATATTATTAACATTATTACCACACTTACAATAAAAAAAAAAACCTTCGTTAAAAGAGAAGCACAATGAAATGGAAGGATTTTGTAGCCAGAGAAGTCTAAATTCAAGTCTCAACTCTGGCATGTATCAAATGTATGATGTTAGAAAAACTACTTGACTTTTTAGAATTTTACTTGTAAGAAAATTGTAGTTAAAACAAGATATATCTTGGAATTATTGTGAAGATTAACTGAGATAACTTAAACACTCTTGGTGCATAACAAATTCCCTAACTTCTCATGAGTTGTTTTTTGCTGTCTTATAGCTCTTTCATAGTTCATTGTTACTGTATTATTTTTCTTGTGTATTATTTTTATTCAGAGTAGGTAAACCTTTTATTCTACAACTTCATGCTTATTCCCCCTACTTTTTAAAAAAAGTTCCATTATCTCCTTTTCTTCTAAATAAATTTACCTCATGTATATAGTATCTTATAGATTTGGTAGCTAGAATTGATGTTTTCTTCCTCTGAAGCTAATACATTATAAAGATCTGCTCTATCTCAATTATGATGGAATATGTAACACTAAATATACAAGTTGGGTGGTGGTGGAGCTGGAGAATAAAATTAGTAGAAGACAGAGACTCTCGTGTTTATTTTTTATTATTGTACCTACCACATCCAATTAAATATCATGTGACTATGGTCTAATAAGAGCTATAGACTGCCATAATTCACTTAGCAAAACAGATAATCATTCTCTTTTTCTTAAATCATTAAGCGAATATTCTGTTTAACTGGAAAATAGTAAATAATAAAAAAGAAACTTTATACAATATAAAGCTACCTACATATGTACTTGCCTGCATGTGTTTAAGAAAGCAGTTTTGGGCAACTGCATGAAACTTAAAATTTATTTTGGAATTAAAACTTTTTTTCAGAATGTTAATTTTACTACTATCCAAAGGAAATATTTCAATGAAACAAAAGGACTAGAGTACATTGAACAGTTATGCGTAACAGAATTCAGCACTGTCCTAATGGAGGTTCAATCCAAGTAAGTTATCATTTAGGGAAAGTAATAAATCTATAGACTGAGTTCCATGAGGGCAAGGTCTTTTGTCTGTTTTGTTCTCTGCTGTATCCCTAGAAAAGTGCCTGGTTTATAATACACAGTCAGTAATTACTGAAATAGTAAAACAGCTAACTAAAATTTATATACAAGGCATATTTTGCTAACTTAATTTATATAGAAATTTTCCAAATTGGTCATAATCTATTGCTGTTGTGGTTGCTGCTCACTTTACTCAAGTAGCCAGGGTAACCTAGAAATGTGAGGCACAGAGCTGTAGTCCTGTTATTTCATACATGTGCTCCTAAGGGATTCAGCTAGGACAGGGAATGATATTTTCAAAAAGGATATATTTTTTAAGATTTTATTTATTTATTTGACAGAGAGAGAGAGTGAGCATAAGCAGGGGCAGCAGTGGGCAGATGGGGAGAGAGAAGCAGGCTCCTGACTGACTGAGCAGGGAGCCCTGCCTTGGGCTCCATGCCAGGACCCTGAGATCATGACCTGAGCCAAAGGCTGATGCTTAACAGGCTGAGCCACCCAGGCACCCTAGAAAGGATATTTTTTAGAACATACTGAATAGATACTTTCTTTGAGTTAGGTTGTACTAGTGACTAAGCTCACCAAGATCCTAACATAATTTTCTATACATAGGAACCTCCTAACTCTGTCAGACTTTTTCAACATTATTTGAATCTTAGAATGGTACATTGACACATACTACCACTGAATATTGTTTTCCAACATGTGATTTATTGGAGTCCTTAAGTGTCAGACTTCAGAAAATTGTCTGTTCTATGAACTTTTATGGTTTAGAGGTTATTTAGCAAGTTTTCAAATGTAAAGAGCACTGAGTGTGCTTTTTCCCTTTGAATTTAAGCAATGCTATGCAAATATTTATAATTTTCCTAATAATGAGGTGAAATAAATGTTTTCTTTTATAGCAATACTTTTTATTTATTCCAAAGATTTATAGTGATGTTTCATTGGTCACCTTTCAGGTATTACTGCCTTGCAGCTGTTGCAGCTTTATTAAAATATGTTGAATTTATTCAAAATTCAGTTTATGCACCAAAATCACTGAAGATTTGTTTCCAGGGTAGTGAACAGACAGCCATGATAGATTCATCATCAGCCCAAAACCTTGAATTACTAATTAATAATCAAGACAGTAGGTAAGATCATCCAATTTTTTTCTTAAAAAATGTATCAGTATATTTTATGTCCTATTTTTCTATGAATAGTTACTTTACATTTCTTTAAATTGTTTGATGTATAAATAATGAATAAACATACCTTTAATTATTGTGTCATTGTTGCTGAACTGCTTAGATGTTTCACAAAAGTCAAATTTTAAAAAGATATTTGTATGAAACAAGAAAAACAAACAGTGCATTTCAAAATAGACAAAGACTTGAATGGACTTTTCTGCAAAGAAGATATACAAATGGCCAATAAGCACAGTCATTATGGAAATGCAAATCAAAACTACAATTAACTACTTCACACTCATTAAGATGGTTATTATCAAGTAAGTAGAAAATAACTATTGGCAAAGATATGGAGAAATTTGAACCCTGGTACATTTATCATGAGAATGTAAAATGGTACAGTCATTTTTGGAAACAGAATGGTGACTCATCAAAGAAGTTAAACATAGAATTACCATATGATACATCATTCCACTTCTAGGTGTATATACTAAGAAGAAAGCAGAGACTCAAAGAGTTACTTGCATACAAGTGTTCATAGCAGCATTATTCACAGTAGCCAAAAGGTGGAAATAAACCAAATGTCCATCAATGAATGACTGACTAGATAAACAAAATCAGGTATATACATGATGTACAATGAATATCATTTAGCCTTAAAAATGAATGGAATTCCAGGGGCACCTGGGTGGCTCAGTCTGTTAAGTGACTGCCTTCAGCTCAGGTCATGATTTCAGGGTCCTGATATTGAGCCCCGTGTTGGGCTCCCTGCTCAGCAGGGAGTCTGCTTCTTCTCCCTCTGTTGCTCCCCCTATTTGGGCTTTCTCTCTCAAATGAATAAATAAAATCTTAAAAAAAAATGAGTGAAATTCTGATAGATGCCACAAGATGTATGAACCTTGAAAACATTGTACTAAGTGAAATAAACCAAACACAAAAGGAAAAATATTTTTTAATTCCACTTAGATATCTAGACTAGGCAAATTCATAGAGACAGTAGACAAAAATGATCAGGAACTTGGAATAGTAGGGAGTGAGTTGTTACCGTTTGATGGATTCAGAGTTTCTGCTTGGGATGACAAAAAAGTTCTGGAAATGGGCAGTGGCAGTGGTTGTACAATATTGTGGGTATATCTAACAACACTGAATTATGTGCTTCAAATGATTAAAAAGGTAAAATTTATGTTATGTGTGTTTTACCACAATAAAAAGAAGATATTGTCTCTAGATTACCACAAAATTAGAATAAGTATCTTTAAAAGCATCAAGTCCAGGAAGTTTAAGGGGCTATGTAATTATTTGAGAAGGTAAGAATAGTTGAATCACTTGGTCTATGGTATGACTAGATTGCTGGTTTTATTGGTTTCTTATTAACTTTAATTAGAGCACCAGGAATATTGATGGTGGGCATGAGAGATAAAGAGATAGGGAGAGGCGCGCGTGCGCACACACACACACACACACACACACACATGCATGCACACACACAATGTTTGTAGATTTCATAGTGGGTTACTTAAAGTAGAATTAACATGTTAATAGAAAATAACATGGTGATTGTCAGGCAGAAATGCATTAATAAGGGGTCAGTTTGGGACAAAGAATTAATGAGCTATGATTTTTCTCCTTGAGGAATTAGTCTAGAGGAGGAAACACAAAGACAGTATTATTAACGTGTACTAAGTATGGTGATAAAATTTGCATATCAGTGATGGGATCATAGCAGAGAGAGGGTTAAGGGTAAAAAGGAAGTAATTAGGAAAGGCTTTCTAGAGGAGATAATACCTGAGGTAAGTTTTGAAATATAAAAGTTATCCAGATGAAGTAGAAAAGGTGAAAAGTTAAGTCTTAAAAGCATTATTTTCTTTCCTTTTTAAAAAAAAAAAAAGATTTTATTTATTCACTAGAGAGGGAGAGTGAGTGAGAAAGAGAGAGAGAGCACAAGCAGGAGCCCGGGGGTTGGGAGGTGAGGGGAGAGGCAGAGGGACCAGCACACTCCTCACTCAGTGGGGAGCCCAACATGGGGCTCCATCCAGGGATTCTGAGCTCATGACCTGAACCGAAGGCAGACACTTAATCAACTGATACACCCAGGCATCCTGAAGGCATGACTTTCTTTTCTTTTCTTTCTTTCTTTTTTTTCCCAAGATTTTGTTTATTTATTTGAGATAGAGATCACAAGTAGGCAGAGGCAGGCAGAGAGAGAGGGGGAAGCAGTCTCCCTGCTGAGCAGAGACCCCCCCCCCCCAATGTGGGGCTCGATCCCAGGACCCTGAGACCATGACCTGAGCCAAAAGCAGAGGCTTAACCCACTGAGCCACTCATGCACCCTATGATTTTCATTATAACAGTATGATATGTGCAAGGAAACTAAAGCTATTTAGTATTATTGGTAAAGTGCAAGTTCAGAGTAAGTAAGCTTGGAGTAAATAATCAGCTTCTGGTAATTAAATATAACATTAGACATCAATGAAAGGGATAAAGTGATTATGATTTTTAGTATTAAGAATATTGAAGGGAATAACAAGCATTTTAGAGAACTGAAACCTTAAGGTGCTCTGTGCAAATTTAGAGCCATAGTTGTTTCAATATCTCTGTTACTTTGTGTATTCTTATCTTGGCTTTATTTTCCATTATGTGGAATTGCCAGACATTATTTGCTGTTGCAAACTTAGAAACAAAAGCTGTCTGATTTTGTTAATCACTTATACTCTAATCATCAAGAGCAGTTTAAATCTGTCTAGGTGCTGTTGATACTATTTTAGTATTATTACTGTATATAATGCTTTTAGTGATGCATCAGTATAGTGGCCTCAGTTTCTTGCAGTTCCATTGAATGAGGATGGTCTAAAATTACAGCCTTAATTTATAGTTAATTGTGGCTTTATTCCTTTTCAGCTTAGTGAATAATATTCTTTTCTTCCTACTTAAAAAGAATTAAAATAATATTATCTGGAAAAATTACTCTTGTCATTTACTTTCTATGTTATAGTAATACAGAGTAAGATAGAGAGTCAGCAACTAAGGCTGGTAATTACCACAAAGTGTTTTATAACTGCCTCATTTCATAGTTCATCATTATTTATTATTATCATTATTAAACATTGCTTGAGTTCCTGCTATGTATTACATGATAGGATATTTGACCTCTAAGAGTTCATATTATTGTTCAAAGTGAAAATTGAGAAGTCTTTTCACAGATTTGAACCAAAGAATATCAGGTTAAAAGATGGATATTCGACCTGCTGAACTATCTGGATAGCTCTAACATTCTGTAAACTTGTCACTTACCTGTTCAGAGCAGTTTCACCCTTTGATTTCTATAACAAGTGGCAGATTTGAGTATGCTGCTCACTTCCTTGGTTCCTGTAGATGTCCAGTTCTCAAAAAGTAAATGCCTGTGATGACCCCACCCCCACCCCTGACCAGGCTTGATTGGAGTAGTTCTCTAAAATTTTGTTTAAATTGATATACCAGGGGCTCCTGGATGACTCAGTTGGTTAAGCAACTGCCTTCAGCTCAGGTCATGATCCTGGAGTCCTGGGAATGAGCCCCACATCGGGCTTCCTACTCACCTGGGAGTCCACTTCTCCCTCTGACCTTTCCCATCTCATGCTCTCTCTCTGTCTCATTCTCTCTCTTTCTCAAATAAATAAATCTTAAAAAAAATTGATATACCAGGGTACCTGGCTGGCTCAGTTGGTAGAGCATATGACTCTTGGTTTCAAGGCTGTGAGTTCGAGCCCTAAAAGTTTACTTAAAAAAAATTGAAATACCAAAAATCTGCTAGTCTGATGACTAAGTTAAGAGTCATTCTTGTTTTCTACCCTCTCGCAACCCATTTCAGTCCACTAGTAAATCCCCTGACTCAACCTTTGGAATACATACCAATTCTGGATCACATCTTACCATTTCCAAGGCTACAACCCTAACCATTACCTCCATCATTTTAGCCTGGACTACTATAATAGCCCCTAACTTGTTTCTCTGCCTTCTTTTTACCCTCCTACACTTAGTCTTTTCTTGATCCAGTGGGCAGATTGTGATCCTTTTAAACTAGAAATCAGATGTTGGAACTCTGCAGCTGAAAATCTTCCAGTGGCTCCATTACATGTAGAATAGAGTCCAGACTCTTTACCATGCCCTACAAGAACTTCTGTGTCCAGGCCTTTATCAGCTTCTTCATCTTCCTCCATTTTCTTTCACTTGCAAAGTCCCACTGACCTTGATCTTCTGTTTGGTTCTAGATCCAAAAAGCCTTCCTGGGCTTCAATTACTGTTCTACTTGCCCCCCCCCCCTTTTAAAAAATTATTTATTTATTTATTTGATAGAGAAATCACAAGTAGGCAAAGAGGCAGGCAGAGAGAGAGGGAAGCAGACTCCCTGTTGAGCAGAGAGCCCAATGCGGGGCTCAGTCCCAGGACCCTGAGATCATGACCTGAGCTGAAGGCAGAGGCTTAATCCACTGAGCCGCCCAGGTGCCTCTATTTGGCCCCTTTTAACTACTAACTCTTTTCTTGTTATTTAATTATTAGGAAACCTTGGACGAGTTAGTTAATTTCTTTGCATTTCAGTTCCTTATAAAATGTGGTTAAATATAACATCAACTTCACACTGTGGTTATTAGAATTAAATAAATTAATAAATGTAAAGTGCCTGGTATATTGCCTGGCACATACTTAATGTTCGATATGTTACCTACTCTCAACATAGTTGTCAACATCATTTCCATCCCATCATCATCTTTGCATGGATATCTTTTGAATTCAACTACCAAATGTACATATAGGTCTCTCTCAACGAGCTTAACTAAGGAAACCTCCTGGTCATTCTCTATGCAGTCCTGTTCTATTTGTTTGTTTAACATTTTCTGTACCTGAAATTATTTTCTTTCTCTTTGTTTGCAATTCTCTAACTTCTTCAATTACAACAAAGTGACTATATTAAATATTTATTTTTTTCAGTGTGAAAGCTCTGCCCCTATAAAAGGTACATTACTGATTCTTGCTAATATTGATGGAATGCCATGGACTACAACATTTTATATTAGTCTGAATATTCTAGCTGATCTATAAAAAAATCATTTAATACAAAACGATATTGTCTACCCTTTGTTAATTAAAGCATTGTCCATTGATAGCATACTTGGGAGCTTATTTGAAATATATATTCTTTGGCCTCATCTCAGACTTAGAATTTCCTGTGTGATTTGTATGCACATTATAATGTTTGAGAATCACGAATGTAGATTAAAGGGTTATTTAGAAAGTTAAATGGTCGGGGTACCTGGGTGGCTCAGTGGGTTAAGCCTCTGCCTTCCGCTCAAGTTTTGATGTCAGGGTCCTAGGATCGAGGCCCACATGGGGCTCTCTGCTCAGCAGGGAGCCTGCTTCCCTCTCTCTCTCTCTGTGCCTGCCTCTCTGCCTACTTGTGTGATCTCTGTCAAATAAATAAATAAAATCTTTAAAAAAGTTAAATGGTAACTTCTTTGGATTTTATTTTTTATACTTGATGAAATTTTCCTCATTTTTGTTTTCAAAGGAATAATCACACACTCTTTGGTGTTCTAAATTATACTAAGACTCCTGGAGGAAGTAGAAGGCTTCGTTCTAATATATTAGAACCTCTAGTTGATATTGAAACCATTAACATGAGATTAGATTGTGTTCAAGAACTACTTCAGGATGAGGAACTCTTTTTTGGACTTCAGTCAGGTAAATGAATATCACCTAATTTTATGAATACAAATTATTAAAAAATGCATTGTCTTTTTATAAGAATACTAGTCATATTGGATTAAGTTCAGCCTAATAACATTATTTTAACTTGATTACATCTGTGAAGATCTAATTTCCAAAAAAGATCATGTTTAGATACCAGGACTTAGGACTTCAGAATATCTTTTTGGGGGACACAGCTCAACCCCCGTAATATCAGGTAAGAGAATCGCCTTTGGCACCTGGCTATTTGTTCACTTGCATGGCAATACAACTCTCTTCTTAAATATGTAGGTAGAAGGACAGTAGATATGCACCGCTCCTAGTTCAATTCCTGGTTCCTAGCAGTTTGATCTATCTTTCATACCTCTACTCTCCCAACCATTCCACCTGGTGTTCTGGTACATGAAAATCTAAGAGGCATTGAGCAAGCTACAAAGAGGCCATTTTTTTTTTTTAAAGTTTATTTTCTAGTAATCTCTACACCGAGCATGAGGCTCAAACTCACAACCCTGAAATCAAGAGTTGCATGCACCTCTGGAGGACTAAGCCAGCCAGGTGCCCCACAAAGAAGACATTTTTAACAGTACTCCTTTTCTTGTTCATAGCAACATCTTTTTGGCCGACCTATACCTGGCATTCCATGTAATACATAAGTGCCTAAAATATGAAGTTATTTAATTATGTAATCTCAGTCAAACTCCAACAATAATCAGCTTTTTAAACTTTCTGTGACCAAATATGCAGTTGCCCTTCTCCTGCCTGTAGTTAATTGCTCCACCTATGTTCTGGATACTGTCTTTGTACTCATTTGTCTCCCGTATCTTTAATATTTTTCCTCTCTTCCTCCTGTCTTTCCTGTCTTTGTAAAACAAACAAACAAACAAACAAACAAACTCACTGGACTTTACCTTCTCCAGCTACCACCTTATTTTTCTGCTCTCCCAATTCATAGGTAAACTTGTCAAAAGACAGATTTTCTGCAGTCACTATCTTCTTTTCACAATATTTCAGTGTACTATTTCTGTGCTCACTGTGTGAGATTCCTCTAGTCAAGGTTACTGTAGCAAATGTTATTGGTTCTTTGTCAATATCCTCTTGTCTTTTTACCTTTCTGTGTACCCCTTTTCTTGCTCCGTGTGGCTTTTGCTTCTCCTGGCCCACACTTAGAGTCTCTTTGGAATCCTGCCCCCAGACTATTAGCATTTTGCTTTCAAGAAGCGTGTCAAAAGAGCCTTGCAGCCCTTAAATCCATAATTCTTCTATAGGATCAGTTGAAGTTACCTTCCATAGATCTTTGCCTGAAATTATACTTCTGCTTGACTTTTTTTTCCCTTCCCCATCCTTCTCTCTTCTCCCGTTTTCTCTAGGAAGCAATTTAAAAAAAAAAAAATTTAAATTTTAGTTAACAAACAGTGCAATATTGATTTCAGAAGTAGAATTCAGTGATTCATCACTTACATACAATACCCAGTACTCATCACAAGTGTTCTCTTTAATACCCATCACCCACCTAGACCATTCCCCGCCCCCCCACCTCCCTCTATCAACCTTCAGTTTTTCTCTGTCATTAAGAATCTCTTGGGTGCCTGGGTGGGTCAGTCAGTTAAATGTCTTTCTTGGCTCAAGTCATGATCTCAGAGTCCCGGGATAGAGCCCTGGGTCATGCTCCCTGCTCATCACTCTTTGCTTCCTCTCCCTCTGCTGCTCCCCACCCCATGCCTGTAAGCGTGCACTCTCTCTCTCTCTCTCTCTCTCTCAGATAAGTAAATAAATAAAATCTTAAAAAGAATCTCTTAGTATTAGTTTCCCTCTCTCTTTTCTCCCCCCTCCCATATGTTCATCTATTTTATTTCTTAAATTTGGAAACACATTCTTTT